>NC_052248.1:5950767-6278873 GCF_013401445.1 Tripterygium wilfordii | reverse complement strand
AAAATCAATCTCCTTCTGTGGTGGCAACCCTGGTAAATCATCAGGAAAAACATCCATGTAATGCTCCACAACCGGTATAAGGATCGAAGAATCCTCCCTAGACGCTGAAGTAATCAAACCAGCTGTAACACAATCAGAGCACTGAGGATTATCTAAAAAATGTGGACACGGAAGAAGCCTCGTCCCACGAAATCTAACCCTCCCCGTAGGTGTGGTCAGTGTAATCCTCCTCTCAGCACACTCTATAATCGCCTCATACCCAGTCAACCAATCCAATCCAAGAATAACATCAAATCAGTAAATGGCATCACAAACAGATCCGCTCTAAACTCATGGTTTGCGAAACTAAACACACAGTCCCTACAGATACCACTAATCATGATACCTGGTCCTAGGGGTGAATCAACTATAAATCTCCTCGCCACTCCCGTAATCTCTAAACCCAATGCCTCAGTAAATGATGTAGAAATAAATGAATGCGTAGCACCAGTGTCAAACAAAACACGAGCCCAAGAACTGAATAAGAGAAACCTACCTCCCAAATGGTCACGCTCTGCTGGTACCGCATTAGGGCCAAGTGCATACACTCCACCTCTCTGAACCTGCTACTGCTGAGCTGGTGGCCTACCCCATCCTGCAGGACCTCTCAGTACCGAAACCGGTGCTGGAACTGGAGCTGGAGCACTCTGACCTCGGGATACTTGCAATGCAGGTCCTCCACCCTGTGGACAATCTCTCCTGGTATGCCCTAGCAAACCACACCGGAAACATAACGGGTTGTTTGCCATAGGACAATCCCAACGCATGTGGCCCACATGACCACAAGCATAGCAATGCTGAGGCTGTTGGTCCCGCCTCGGAGCCTGCCCCTGCTGGTCTGATCTCTGCCCTTGCTGAACCTGTCTAGAACCCTGCTGTCCCTGCCTAAGTCCCCGATAACCCTGCCTCCGACTCTGAGAACCCTGCCCCTGGCTCTGCTGCTGCCCCGAGTATCAGTACTCTGTCTGTGCTGACTACTCTCTCCAGTAGCAGATGTAGAACTCTCAAGCTTCCTCTTGTGAATCTCCCAGTAATCCTTAATCTCCACTAAAGTCTTCTCCACTCCGAGTGCCTTATCAATACACTCACGATAGGTGGTGATAGTCTGAGCCGCCGAATGAGGTGAAATCTTTGGCGACAATCCTCTTGTCGCAACCGGGGTCATGACGCGGACCGGCGTTTGAGGATGAAAAATGTTTAGAGTCGCCACCAATTGATTTAAGGTGCAATTGGACACCGAAAAGACCTGCGAACCAGAGAAAAGGGTACGGGGATCGATTGAGTGTGGGGAAGGTGTTAGGCACCCCACAACTCCCGTTTGAAAACGGTTACCCGGATTAATCTAATGGCTATCTTATGGAAACTTGCTCTTTGCAAGGTGTAATTGTTAAAGTTTGAATTATTACTTTCAACACACTTATCAACTTATGATAGTGTTTGAAAAAAAGCTTGGAATATTACTATCAATTTATGATGATTTTTATTTGGAAATAGGTTTGAAATAACACTATCAACTTATGATAGTTTTGGGAAAAGATTTGTAAGAATACTATCAACTTATGATAGCATTAAAAAAAAAATTGTAATATTACTAAAACTTATGATAGTTTTTATTTGGAGCCACACTACCAACTTTTGGTAGATTTAATTTTAAACACCAACTTATGGTGTTAATGATAAAATGTCCTACCAACTTTTGGTAGGTTTAATTTTAAACACCAACTTATGGTGTAAATGATAAAATGTCCTACCAACTTTTGGTAGGTTTAATTTTAAACACCAACTTATGGTGTTAATGATAAAATGTCCTACCAACTTTTGGTAGGTTTAATTTTAGATACCAACTTTTGGTAGGTTTAATTTTAGATACCAACTTATGGTTTATTTAATAAAATGTCCTACCAACTTTTGGTAGGTTTAATTTTAAACACCAACTTATAGTATAAATGATTATTTGGAAAAGTGTCATCTATCAACTTAATCTATTATTGCCAACTTATGGCAAATTAATAAATGAAATCAAATAAGGTCCATAATTCGAATAAAGGGAATCAACTCATGATTTTCTTAATTGAAATGACCTATATTCAATTTTAAACTCATATACTTATAATAAATAAATAAAAATCCAAATAATTAATGTCCAAGTTATACATGTTAATGGGGGTGATATACTCAACATAAGGGCCAAATATACATACTTAAACAAAGAATAAAGAATATCTTAAGCAAAATCCTAAAATTATTCAAGTTCTCCTTGATCCCGGCCCAAATGATGTTCAACTCAATCCAAACCCAACAAATAAACACAAAAATGGGGGTCAATATGGGTATTCAAATATAATATCAAACCAAACACATACTTAAAGATTTACATATACATATAAACATATATACAATATATGCATATACACACATCCAAACCATGTATAAATACACACATACCGTACACATATAAACATAAATCTCTAAAAAAAACCTATACAACTTATTCCTAATGTTGCCGGGTTTTGAACAAAAAAACATATATACAAAACATCAATTATACTCAAACCGGACATCAAAATATACTCAAACAAACAACAAATATATTCAGTATATTAGCATGCCATATTGACTGATTATGAATGAGTCAAATCCAAATCCAGTATTGCAAAACCAAGTCCAAATCTCGTACCAATACCACCGATTATCATTCTATATAGAACTTGAAAATTACAAGACCAAATCCGGCACAAAAACCAGCAAATCTATTACAACTAGCAGGGTAAAAACAAGGAATAACCTTAGTCAATCATCATCAATATCGAACAAAACAAAAACCCACATCATGAACCAAATCTATGAGCAAAAGGTTTGAACAATAACGTAAACATATTGGCAACGAGTCCGAACAAACACATAGAATAAAACCAAATTTGAATCAAGGAATTTGAGTCATTACCTTCTCAAGGAGACAAAGAAAACCAAACTTCTTCTCTTCTTTTGCTCGGTTGCTTCTCCAAATCTCCTCCTTTCTTCTTTCTCTTCTTTTTTGTTTTTGCTTCACCAAAAAACCAAAGTCTCCTCCTTTCTTCCTCTCTCTCACGCCTCCTCTCTTCCTCTCTTCTTTTTTTGTTTTTTCTCTCTCCCCAAAGTCTCTTCTCCCCTCTTCTTATTCTTTTTCTTTCCCCAATTTGTGCCACATTTCTCTCTTTGTCTCCTTCTTTTTATTCTTTTTCTTTCCCCAATTTGTGCCACATTTCTCTCTTTGTCTCTTTCTTTTTATTCTTTTTCTTTCCCCAATTTGTGCCACATTTCTCTCTTTGTCTCCTTCTTTTTATTCTTTTTCTTTCCCTAATTTGTGCCACATTTCTCTCTTTGTCTCTTTCTTTTTATTCTTTCCCCATTTTGTGCCACATTTCTCTCTTTGTCTCCTTCTTTTTATTCTTGGCTTTTTCTTTCTTATTTTTTACTTTTCCATTCTTCTAGCAAAAACAATAAAAAGATTAAAATAATTCTCTTATTTTTAGATATTTTCTAAGATTTGATCTTATTGGGTCAAGATTTGAGTATTTAAGGATCCAAGAAAGGGATTATGAATATCTATGTGCTTATAGGTCAAAGAAATGAGCTTTTGCATTTTTTGTGTTCTTTTTCCTATTTTTTCTTTTTCGGATCGGACGAAATCCGGTTACTACAGCTGCCCCCCTTTGTATGTCCTTTATGAAATAAAAGGCAAACAAAGGCGTAGTCAACCGAGTTCGTACGAGAATTGAAATACACGGGATCACTATGGCCATTCCTGGTTTGGCCAAATGTTTGTTCAAGAAAATAAAGGGGCACGGGATCACAAGGCCATTCCCGGCTTGGCCAACTGTTTGTGCAAGAAAATAAAGGGGCACGGGATCACAAGGCCATTCCCGGCTTGGCCAAATGTTGGTGCAGAAAAATAAAGGGCACGGGATCACGAGGCCATTCCCGGCTTGGCCAAATGTTTGTGCAGAAAAATAAAGGGCACGGGATCACGAGGCCATTCCCGGCTTGGCCAAATGTTGGTAGTAGAAAAATAAAGGGCACGGGATCACGAGGCCATTCCCGGCTTGGCCAAATGTTGGTGCAGAAAAATAAAGGGCACGGGATCACGAGGCCATTCCCGGCTTGGCCAAATGTTTGTGTGAACTTTATGCAAGAAAATATCCATGAGTGTATGAATGTATGAAGAGAAATTGTATTTTATTTTTTTCATTTTGAAAATTCGACTTCGGTTAATTGTCGTCAGCACCATCACCCCTATCATCCTGCCATTATCCCTCATGAGAAGACTGCATCTTTTGATTCCATCCTATCTTCAATCTGCCATGTTACCCTTATTCTTGTATCTTTCATTCTCTTTTGTCTGATCTTCCCATCGATTTACTGTTTACATCTGATTTCCATCAAATCCGACGTATCTTTAATGCTAAACAAAATCTCCCTGGCCTCCACTAATGCCTTTTAACGCCATTTAATTTCTTTTAGCCCTCCTAGAGTTAAGAACACCACAATCTCTCCGACTCCCCCATGCCTTTTAGCGTCATTTAATTTCCTTTAGCTCCGTCATAGCCAAGAACACCAAAATCTTTCAAGTCCCTGTGAAGAACAATATCCTAATGCACTTGTCATAATTCTCTTATTACTTTACTCAATTTCAAATAAATTCAATAGCATGGCGATGCTTGTACTATATGAGAATTTTGCGCAAGCAATCAAAATTTTGATGAAAACAATCAATGAATTAGGAACTCAGAAATGAATGACCTCAGAGCATTTTATTAAAATGGATAGATAACAAGAGAAACTGACGAGGTACGTATATGATTCCAGAAGGTTAGAAACAAAGGAAATAGCAGAAATCTTTGCAAGATATGAATGAAATAATTCCGATTCCGCACAAAACTGCCCCAGTTTTGTGTGCCCCCATTTTGCAATTATTGAATCTGACTACTTCCATATCACTCGTCTCCTTCGCAGCCTCATCATGCATACCCCTGAACATAGCCAATTCACCTGTGTACAGCCTCGCCATCTGTCATTCATTGTATTTCCTTATATTCATCTCAAATCCTCGAAAGGCCTCTGCCTCATTCCCCTTAGTTGCTTTCACCACACCCTTCTGATCTCAATATTATTTGAAGCTCCCATGAAGGGTTTTCACTATAGTAGAGACTTTTCTTTTTTCCCTAATTTTTGCCTGAAGCGCCCACGGGGGATTTTCACTCCAGCGGGATTTTTATTGCTCTAATTTTTGCCTAGACCGCCCTTTCGGGTTTTCAATCTAGCGAGCTTTTTACTCTAATTTTTGCCTAGATCGCCCTTTCGGGTTTTCAATCTAGCGAGTTTTTTTTTTTTTTTTTTTTTTTTTTTTTTCTTTTTTGCTAGGGGTAATACTTTTTGATGGCGTCTGCATTCACCGGATTAGGCAATTCTTCTCCATCCATTCTTGTCAATATTAATGCTCCTCCTTCAAAAGCTTTTTTCACCACATATGGTCCCTCATAATTCGGTGTCCACTTCCCTCGGTGATCCTTTTGAGGTGGCAAAATCATCTTCAACACTAACTCTCCCCCCCTGAAGCTGTGAGGCCGAACTTTCTTATTATGTGCTTTCATCAATCTTCTTTGATACAATTGCCCTTTGCAAATTGCTCTTAATCTTCGTTCTTCTATCAAATTCAACTGCTCATATCTCGTTCGAGTCCATTCTGATTCTTCCAAACCTGCCTCCAGAACTACTCGAAGGGATGGAATCTCCACTTCGATAGGCAAAACTGCTTCCATACCATACACCAAAGAGAAAGGAGTCTCCCCGGTAGATGTGCGTATTGATGTCCGATAACCATATAGAGCAAAAGGGAGCTTCTCATGCCAATCTTTATAATTCTCTGTCATCTTCCTGATGATCTTCTTGATATTCTTATTCGCCGCCTCAACAGCCCCATTCATCTTTGGTCGGTATGGCGTCGAATTATGATGACGAATTTTGAACTGGTCACAAAAACCTTTCACCATTTTGCTATTGAAATTCGTGCCATTATCAGTAATAATTCTTTCCGGGACTCCATATCGACAAACAATCTCTTTCCTCAAAAACCGAACAACCACGCTACTCGTCACATTAGAATATGAAGCAGCCTCCACCCATTTGGTAAAATAATCAATGGCAACCAAAATGAAACGATGCCCATTAGAAGCCTTTGGCTCAATTGAACCGATGACATCTAATCCCCACATAGAGAAAGGCCATGGTGACGTCAACACATGTAATGGATTAACGGGAACATGTGTCCTGTCTGCATTAATCTGACACTTGTGGCATCTATTTGCATAACTTATACAATCCCTCTCCATGGTTAACCAATAATACCCTGCACGTATAATCTTCCTTGCCATTGCATATCCACTAGAATGAGTCCCACATATCCCTTCATGAATTTCCTCCATGATTTGCTTAGCCTCAGCAATATCAACACATCGTAAGAAAACTATCCCATCATTCCTTTTATAAAGAACATTTCCACTCAAGAAGAAAGATCCCGCCAATCTCCTGATGGTACGCTTATCATTTTCTGATGCTCCTGATGGATATTCCTTCTTCTCAATGTACTGTTGAATATCATGATACCACGGTTTACCATCAGGCTCTCCCTCCAAATTTAAACAGTAACCTCAAACTTCTCGTTTCTCGATTTTAATCACCTGCACTTCCCCTTTTGGGTCTACATCAAACATTGCTGCCAGAGTTGCCAGAGCATCTGCTATTTGATTTTCTCCCCTTGGGATATAATCCAGCTCCACCCAATCAAAAAACTTGATTAATTTTTTGATATGCTGGTAGTATGGAATAAGCTTGTCATCTTTGGTTTCCCATTCGTCATTCAATTGCCTAATCACCAACTGTGAATCACCATAGACCTGTAGCCTCCTAATCCCCATATCAATGGCAGCTTGAATTCCCATCGTACATGCTTCATACTCAGCCACATTGTTGGTACATTCGAAATACAACTTAGCTGTAAACGGTATAACCTTCTCTTCAGGTGATATTAACACTGCACCAATTCCGCATCCTATAATATTAGAAGCGCCATCAAACAACATAGTCCATTTTGCCAAATTCTTTTGATTCTCTTCTTCTATCGACACAGTCATGACATCAATATCTGGAAATTTCAAATCCATAGTTTGAGTATCATCAATCGCTCCCTCTGCCAAATAATCTGCTATTGCACTCCCCTTGGTTGCCTTCTGTGTGACATATAAAATATCATATTCTGATAATAACATTTGCCATTTAGCTATCCTCCCTGAAAGAGAAGGTTTCTCAAAAATGTACTTGATAGGATCCATCCTGGAAATCAACCATGTAGTGTGATAAAGCATGTATTGTCTAAGTCGATGCGCAGCCCAAACCAACGAGCAACAAGTCTTCTCTAACATCGAATAATTTGCTTCACAACTGGTAAACTTTTTGCTTAAGTAATAAATGGCATGCTCTATCCTTCCTGATGAGTCATGTTGTCCGAGCACACATCCCATCGAACTATCTGAGACAGTCAAATAGAGAATAAGCGGCCTGCCAGCCACATGAGGCATCAACACTGGAGGACTTTTCAAGTATTGCTTGATCTTTTCGAAGGCTACCTGACAATCTTTATTCCACTCAGTAGAGTTACTTTTACGCAACAATTTAAAGATAGGTTCACAAGTAGCCGTCAACTGTGAAATGAATCTGGCAATGTAATTCAATCTTCCCAAGAAACCCCTAACCTCCTTTTCTGTCCGATGGGGTGACATCTCCAAGATCGCCTTCACTTTATCAGGATCTACTTCGATTCCTTTCCTGCTTACAATGAAACCTAACAACTTCCCCGAGGTTGCCCCAAATGTGCACTTAGCTGGATTCAACTTCAATTGATGCTTCCTTAATCGATCAAACAACTTCTGGAGATTCACAATATGATCTTCACCTTCTTTGGATTTTGCTATCATATCATCGACATATACTTCAACTTCTTTATGCATCATATCATGAAACAAAGTGACCATGGCCCTTTGATAAGTGGCACCGGCATTCTTCAAACCAAAAGGAATGACTTTATAACAGAAAGTTCCCCATAGAGTAATAAAAGTTGTTTTCTCGTGATCTTCTGGTGCCATCTTGATCTGATTGTAACCTGAAAATCCATCCATGAAAGAGAAGGTAGAATGTCTGGCTGTATTATCCACTAAAACATCAATGTGAGGAAGAGGGAAGTTATCCTTTGGGCTTGCGCGATTAAGGTCTCTATAGTCGACACACATCCGAACTTTGCCATCTTTTTTGGGGACAGGTACAATATTCACCACCCATTTTGGATATCGAGCCACTGCCAAGAAACCAGCATCAAACTGCTTCTTCACTTCATCTCTTATCTTCAACAACATGTCTACTTTCATTCTCCTCAATTTTTGTTTCACAGGGGTACATTCTGGAATTAATGGCAACTTATGAACAACAATGTTTGTATCAAGACCCGGCATGTCCTGATAAGACCATGCAAAGACATCCTGGTAACTATGCAATAAATCTATCAACTTCTTTTTGCTTTCTCCTTCAAAGGCAGCTCCTATCTTGACTTCCTTTTTCTCCGTTTCAGTTCCCAAATTCACGACTTCAGTTAACTCTTGATGCGGCTGTATTATTTTCTCTTCTTGATTGACTTGTCTTAATATCTCAGGAAAAATCTCAATTTCTTCGTCTATTTCATAGTCAGATTCAACATTGCTAATGGGTGCATCAAAATCTGGGTCATTAAGTTCGTCCTCTTTATTATCATCATTTTCAATCCTGTTAAAGAAATGAATGAAAGTGGTTTTGAGAATGGAGAATAACACTTGAATGGAAATGAAGAAACATGAATATGGATGACTATCAAGAGATTTTCATGGAAAAGGAAATGTGAACAAAGATAGAACATGCAATCGCCATACTATAAAATCTATTGAAAGCAAAGTAAAGCATGCTCATTACAAAAGATCCAAACGAAAGCCGTGAGCTAGGCCCACGATGGTAGTGCACTCGGGATTACTCTTGCAGGTTCTTGAGAGATACTGGGAGCTCCAAACTGGTCCAGTTGCTAAGTTTGAAATTTGAAGGACGCGAGATGACAAAGCAAGGTCTAGCAGCTGAACTCTGTTCCCCTTCCACCACAGCAACTTGGAATTTTTCAAAATGATCACATATATTTGCCAAAATCGCCCTAGTTACACCAGTCGAGTTTTGAAATGACAGTTTTCCAAAAACTGCCCCAGTGTCAGTCAAACTTATCTTGTTTTGCATCCCTCCATACACAAAACTGTCATAAAGCCAGGGAATCGGTTTCTTTTCAACTTCCAATTCCTTTCCTTCCAGACGGGCAAGCCTCTTCGCCTGTTTTTCTGCTTGCACACGATTTCTGTCAACCCTAGTTGGCTTATAACCCAAACCCCAACGTTCTGGATGTTTCACCATTTCTACTGGCTTCTTAATTCCCTGTCGATTCTTACCGAGTCCTTCTCCTGGGCGAAACCCCTTTTTCAACATAAATTTTGCTACATTCTTCGTAACCTTTGATATTTGTGGCTTTAGGGGAGAAAGTCCTTCCTTCCCGTAGCTAGCACTAGCAATTTCAAAAGATTGGAATGAACTCTGAATCCCCTCTGTCGGAGCATCAATAGGAGAACTATTAGACAAGCTGGCAACCATCCATTCTGACTGACCCTTTACTATGTAAACCCTTCCATCATAAACAAATTTGAGCATTTGGTGCAACGATGATGGAACAGCTCCCGCAGTGTGAATCCAAGGGCGTCCCAACAGGCAACTATAGGTTGGTGAGATATCCATTACCACAAACGGCACATTGAACGTTACACTTGCAACCTGTAAAGGTATTTCAATTTCTCCCATAATCTCTCTACGTGTTCCGTCGAATGCTCTCACTACCATTGGTACTTGTCTTAGATAAGATCTGTCAATTGGTAGCTTCTCAAAAGTCTCCTTTGGTAAAATATTGAGGGATGACCCATTGTCCACCAGGATACTTGCTAATTCCTTTCCACGGCACATGGCTGAAATATGCAAAGCTTTGTTGTGCCCCATCCCTTCAGGCGGAATATCATCTTCAGTAAAGGACAGCAAATGGGAGGCCAACACATTTCCTACAATGCCATTGAAAGAGTCTGTAGGAATCTTGTCTGATACATATGCCTGATTTAACATTCTCATCAAGACTTGTCGATGTGGTTCAGAACTCATTATCAACTCCAAGATCGAAATTTTTACAGGGGTTTTCTTCAATTGATCCACCACCATGTACTCACTCTGCCGAATAATTTTCAGGAACTTCTGAACTTCCACGTCAGTTACCACTTTCTTTTTCTCTTCTGGGCGTACAAAAAGACCTTCTTCTGGAATAAAACCTGACTTTTCAACTTCAGGT
Organism: Tripterygium wilfordii; assembly: GCF_013401445.1. NCBI lineage: Eukaryota > Viridiplantae > Streptophyta > Magnoliopsida > Celastrales > Celastraceae > Tripterygium > Tripterygium wilfordii. The sequence continues at coordinate 6,268,354 of NC_052248.1, read as the reverse complement.
ATTGCTTTCCCTTTCCTTTTACGCTCTGCTTCAAGGTCCACCATTAGATTCCCTTCTGTCTCATTTCTCGTGTAACATCTTCCACTCCGGGTAACTCCACCGACGCCAGAAATATTATCTACCACTTCTCCTTGCTTTCCACTAGCTCCTGCTTCATAATTCCATGGCACAGCCTTGTCATTCTTGTACAAAGGATCTATCCTCGGAATCACACTCACTGGCTTGTCCTCTATAGAGTATTGCAAAACAAAAGGTTTCACGCAATTCGGCCTTGGTCCTTGATAGTAACCTCCTAGGACATTGACTTCATTTGATTGACCTTTCACCTCAAACTTTATTATCTTCAAATCCATCAACTGTTGTACCTTCTCCTGAAAGCCACAACAATTCTCAATAGCATGTCCCCTTTGTCCTCTATGGAACTCACAAATATTCATGTCATCAAAAAGTCCACGTTGAACGGGTGTATCCACTGCCACTTCCTCAACTAACCCTTCTTTCCTCAACACCAGAAACAACTGGCCCAACGGCATTGCAATCTCTGATACCCATCTTTTTGTAGCACAAAATTCTTCAATGGCATTCACCCCCTCCTTCTCATGATTAGGCAATGGATTGTTGTTGACATTTGGTTTATTGATTGCACTAAGATCCAGCCATTTCGCTTCAATCATCCCCTGGACTATCCTTTGGAATTGTAAACAACCTTCAGTTGAGTGCCCGGGTGTTCCTCCATGATATAAGCATGTGGCATTAGGATCATACCAATGAGGATATGGAGGTTGGTGGACCCGTCCCGGAACAGGAGCCACTGCTCCTTGCGCTTGAAGTTTCATGAAACATTCAACATAGGTTATGGGCAAAGGATCGAAATGCTCAACGGATCTTCTGGGTCTTTGGTTTTGGAAATTTGGACGAGGGTTTTGGTAAGTGTTTGGGCTTTGAAAATTTTGGTAAGTGTTTGGGCTTTGAAAGTTTTGGTAAGTGTTTGGGTTTTGGAAGTTTTGGTAAGTGTTTGGGTTTTGCGAGTATTGATTGGGTGATGGTGCATTGAATCGGGGTGGATAAGGATTTTGGGTGTGATTATGATTATAGTAGGCTCCTGGGCTTGACATCCTTGGGGCATTGCTTCTAGGGCGATAATCTGAAGTAGGCACACCATAAACAGCTGGATTTGAATCAAAATTCACAGAATGCACTTCAGTCCTTTTGCCTTTACTTGCCTTAGCTGGATCTGGTTTATCAAGGGTGGGATAATGCAGAGTACCTCTCTTCATGCATCGTTCAACTCGCTCCCCCGCTTGTATCATATCAGCTAAGTCGCTATGACCCCCTCCCGCCAGATTAGAAGTATAAGGCTCTTGGAGAGCATCAATGAAAGCGTTCAACAAATCCTTTTCTGAAAGGGGTGGAATTATTTGAGCTGCCAAATCCCTCCATCGATGGGCAAATTCCCTAAAGCTTTCCCCATTCTTCATTGTTGTGTTTTGCAAATCGTAAATGGTAGGGATCTTCTCTTCATTATGCTTATACTGCTTCATAAACATTTCAGCCAAATCCTCCCACGAGGCTACAGACGAAGGATTAAGGGTATTGAACCACCTTTGAGCTGCCCCAGTCAGACTATCTTGGAAATAATGCATCAACACTTTCTCATCACTTGCATATGGCTGCATACGTCGACAATATATTGTTAAATGATCCAAAGGGACTCCAGTGCCATCAAACAAACTGAATTTTGGTAGTACAAAGTCATGTGGAGCATTCAAATTCTTCACCAAGCACAAATTGGTTGGGTTTAACATTCCCGAAGCATTGAAACCCTCCATGGCTCTTAATCTCTTCTCCAACTTCTTGATAGCATCCATCGAGTTACTATCTTCATTCCGAACTCCCTCAGTTACTACCCCGCCAATAAAAGTTCCCGCGGTATCAGCACCGACTGGGAAGTGATTCTCATGCCCATGAGGATCAACTTGATGAATGTAAGTTGGGTTCTGAGTCGTTGCCTGTTGAGAAACATATTGATGCTGGTGCAAACCAAGCAAAGATTGGTTACGCATAGGAGTGAACCCGGGTGGGTAAACTGGTACTTCTTGGTGCAAATGATTCTCAGGAACCTCTGGTGTTTCAGAATTTTCGGCTACCCCATTTCCTTTCATTAGCAACGCCATATTCTTCATCAATAAGGTCATCTGTTCTTTGATTTCAGCTATATCCTGATTCTGACTATGCTCACCCATTTCCTGCTCCATATTCTCAATAATTCTTGATTGTAGGCGAGTCTGATAGGGGTGACGATGTTGCTTCTTGAAAGCTATGATTAATGATGCACTAAAATCCCCTGATTTGAAAAAATGTAACAAGGTTAGTTTCCTTGTTTTGTTATTTTTCTTCTGCATGCTTGTGTGTGAATCCTATATAGTCATTGCAATTTAAAAAGACAATAAAAGCAAAACATCATTTCATTAAAGCGACTTTTTTATTTTTACATGATAGCCTTGAAAATAAAATTAATCCCTAGTTTGGAAACCCTCCACGCTGGAGCACTCCAATTATCTCTAGGTCCTTGCGAAGATTGGCCAAGAATTGTAGGACTTTCCCGAATTCTGGCCCCTGAAGCACTTCATCTTGGCTCAATTTTGCAGCTTCTTCCTCAAAGGCAATAGCCCATGCAGACAACTTTGTCACTTGGCACATTGCTATCTCAATTCGACGGGTAAGCGTAGACCGTGCCTCACGATTCTCTACAAGTCCATCAAGTAATGCCTCATTCTCATCTGCTAGCCTGACCATCTCAGTCCGATTATGGTTTAGCAACTCTTGATGTAACACTCTTAGCCGCTTAATTTCTTCATTCATTCTTCTCATGGCTGCTTCCATTGTGACATTTGCTTGCTCAATTCTTTGGTGTTGGGACTTCCACGCTTTAAGTTCCTCTAATGCATGTGACATCCCCACTTTTGCCCTTTGGAGTTCAAATTGTATTTGTAGGTTATTTTGTTCCAGCTGCTTCCTCTTCTTACTCACCATTTCCAGTTCTTTCATTTCCTCCATCTCTTGTATCTTTGCTTGAGAGAGCTCTTCTTGTGTTAATTCATACTTCCTTTTATAGCTTTCGGCTTCTTGAGTCATCCTCAGTAATGCTTCTTCCAAATTCTGAATCTTCTTCACAGTTAAGTCCTCGACTTCTTCAGTGTCAGGCCCTTTTCTTCTGTGACCCGTATGCTCATTTCCTTGAAACCTCAATTTATTTTCCCCTACTATATTCTGAGGTATCCTTGTTCTTTCCTTATGGGTATTTCCTCCTTGGATATGATCTTCAGAAATAGTTTTGCCCCTCTTCTCATGCCATTTAAAGTAAATTAGGGTACCATCTGATGTGTGCTTGCCTCGATTCGTAATCTTGAGATTTTTCCATGCCTGAAGTATTTTTCGTACCGTAGGTACAATCAACTCCAAATCTTCTCCATCATCATAAGAAAAATCAAGATCTAACAACCCATGTGTTGCTGGAATACAAGGATTAGACCCTATTTGCCTAAATACTAATGATGGTGCTTGACTGACAGCTCCCCACGGGCCTAAAAGAGGGACCCAAGGAAAATCTCCACACCTGTATAGAAATGTGTCAGGCAAAAACCAAGGTGCTTTTCCTTCTACACTGCGAACATCCAGGGATTGCAAGATCTTTTCCCATTTTCCAATATTCGGGTGGCCAGGTTTCCACTTTGCCTCTGTGAACTCCAATATCGGTCTCCTTTCTGGCCGCGTATGATCCTTAAAGCCAATCTTTGGAAAATCAAGCTCCCTACAATACTTAATGTGACTTACTAACCAGATTCCGAGCAAAGCTGAACATCCATTGAACCTTGCTTTTATATTGCGACGACAAAAGTTGAGAGAACGAATCGTTTCACATATTATTGCAGGAACTGGGTTCACACCGCGATCTACCTGATTAAAAAGCTTGATCACTCTCCCTTCCACATATCCTTGAGTGCAAGGAAATAATATAGCTCCATATATTGCAAGTGCCAATGCTGACTGTCTCAATGTTGTCTTCGGCTTTCCCTCCACGTATTTCATCAATTCCTCAATTGGAAAACACCACTTGCTCCCTTTGAATGAACCCATCCTCTTGACATTCTCACTCTCACATCCCAACATCTTGGCAATAATTTTTTCAGCTGACATGTTTTCCTGGAAGTAATACATTTTTGTATTATGAGGCTCCAATTGTAGTAACTGAGCATATTCCTCAATTGTGGGTGAGAAATCTATTTGCCCAAATGTGAAGCACCTATATGCGGGATCCCAATATGAAATGGCTGCTTGAAGCAATGTCACTGGTGTATCGACCTTTAGCAGACTCCCTATGAGACCATATTTTTTTGAGAACTCCGGGCTTAACTGCGGACTTTCCTTTGCCCATAAACTTATCAGACGTGGCAATGTGTGACTCTGAAATTCTGTCTTCATTACCCTTGGTAATAAGACATCCTCTTTCAAACTATCTCCATGCTCGGATTGCATTCTGCTCAACTCATCTCTTACGTCATAGATGTCCACCTTTTCATATACGGACACCCTTGACGCCATCCTGTTTCAATTGAAAGATGTTTTGACAATATTATCAAACCAAATTGCAATGACTGTGCCTATGTGAATTTCATGGGAAAGGAAACCAGTAATGGAAATTACAATTAAGAATGTGTACAACAAAACATCAGCTGCAAATGAATAAATCACACAAAAATAAAACATGCCATTATATGGGGTAACCTAACTTTCTGGAGGTTTCGGCCATGGATCTAGGGCTTTATAAAGTGCAGGGGTAAGTTTATCTAACTACTCCGCGAGGTCCCAGATCATGTTGCTTTTAAAATCCCAACTATTGGGACAAAAGCTCCTCCCTTAACTTTTAAGGGAAGTCGATCCGGTGAGGATATCTTCCACTATCCATGCGGAGACGGAATCTCACGAGAATAGTGGTCAACCCTCTCTAATACTAAAGGTAGAGCCCGGGTGGTAGGCTACAGTGAGTGTAAATGTATGAGATGACAAATACTTTACCACAACAAAATAAATCAACATCCCTAACATATAAAGGAAACAAACAATTAATCATACAAAAAGAAGTAACCGTAGCCAATCAATTTAATCATATGGGTTTGACCCTCTTAGGTTTAAAAAACCTGGAATCCCCAGCAGAGTCGCCAGTTGTCGCAACCGGGGTCACGACGCGGACCGGCGTTTGAGGATGAAAAATGTTTAGAGTCGCCACCAATTGATTTAAGGTGCAATTGGACACCGAAAAGACCTGCGAACCAGAGAAAAGGGTACGGGGATCGATTGAGTGTGGGGAAGGTGTTAGGCACCCCACAACTCCCGTTTGAAAACGGTTACCCGGATTAATCTAATGGCTATCTTATGGAAACTTGCTCTTTGCAAGGTGTAATTGTTAAAGTTTGAATTATTACTTTCAACACACTTATCAACTTATGATAGTGTTTGAAAAAAAGCTTGGAATATTACTATCAATTTATGATGATTTTTATTTGGAAATAGGTTTGAAATAACACTATCAACTTATGATAGTTTTGGGAAAAGATTTGTAAGAATACTATCAACTTATGATAGCATTAAAAAAAAAATTGTAATATTACTAAAACTTATGATAGTTTTTATTTGGAGCCACACTACCAACTTTTGGTAGATTTAATTTTAAACACCAACTTATGGTGTTAATGATAAAATGTCCTACCAACTTTTGGTAGGTTTAATTTTAGACACCAACTTATGGTGTAAATGATAAAATGTCCTACCAACTTTTGGTAGGTTTAATTTTAAACACCAACTTATGGTGTTAATGATAAAATGTCCTACCAACTTTTGGTAGGTTTAATTTTAGATACCAACTTTTGGTAGGTTTAATTTTAGATACCAACTTATGGTTTATTTAATAAAATGTCCTACCAACTTTTGGTAGGTTTAATTTTAAACACCAACTTATAGTATAAATGATTATTTGGAAAAGTGTCATCTATCAACTTAATCTATTATTGCCAACTTATGGCAAATTAATAAATGAAATCAAATAAGGTCCATAATTCGAATAAAGGGAATCAACTCATGATTTTCTTAATTGAAATGACCTATATTCAATTTTAAACTCATATACTTATAATAAATAAATAAAAATCCAAATAATTAATGTCCAAGTTATACATGTTAATGGGGGTGATATACTCAACATAAGGGCCAAATATACATACTTAAACAAAGAATAAAGAATATCTTAAGCAAAATCCTAAAATTATTCAAGTTCTCCTTGATCCCGGCCCAAATGATGTTCAACTCAATCCAAACCCAACAAATAAACACAAAAATGGGGGTCAATATGGGTATTCAAATATAATATCAAACCAAACACATACTTAAAGATTTACATATACATATAAACATATATACAATATATGCATATACACACATCCAAACCATGTATAAATACACACATACCGTACACATATAAACATAAATCTCTAAAAAAAACCTATACAACTTATTCCTAATGTTGCCGGGTTTTGAACAAAAAAACATATATACAAAACATCAATTATACTCAAACCGGACATCAAAATATACTCAAACAAACAACAAATATATTCAGTATATTAGCATGCCATATTGACTGATTATGAATGAGTCAAATCCAAATCCAGTATTGCAAAACCAAGTCCAAATCCCGTACCAATACCACCGATTATCATTCTATATAGAACTTGAAAATTACAAGACCAAATCCGGCACAAAAACCAGCAAATCTATTACAACTAGCAGGGTAAAAACAAGGAATAACCTTAGTCAATCATCATCAATATCGAACAAAACAAAAACCCACATCATGAACCAAATCTATGAGCAAAAGGTTTGAACAATAACGTAAACATATTGGCAACGAGTCCGAACAAACACATAGAATAAAACCAAATTTGAATCAAGGAATTTGAGTCATTACCTTCTCAAGGAGACAAAGAAAACCAAACTTCTTCTCTTCTTTTGCTCGGTTGCTTCTCCAAATCTCCTCCTTTCTTCTTTCTCTTCTTTTTTGTTTTTGCTTCACCAAAAAACCAAAGTCTCCTCCTTTCTTCCTCTCTCTCACGCCTCCTCTCTTCCTCTCTTCTTTTTTTGTTTTTTCTCTCTCCCCAAAGTCTCTTCTCCCCTCTTCTTATTCTTTTTCTTTCCCCAATTTGTGCCACATTTCTCTCTTTGTCTCCTTCTTTTTATTCTTTTTCTTTCCCCAATTTGTGCCACATTTCTCTCTTTGTCTCTTTCTTTTTATTCTTTTTCTTTCCCCAATTTGTGCCACATTTCTCTCTTTGTCTCCTTCTTTTTATTCTTTTTCTTTCCCTAATTTGTGCCACATTTCTCTCTTTGTCTCTTTCTTTTTATTCTTTCCCCAATTTGTGCCACATTTCTCTCTTTGTCTCCTTCTTTTTATTCTTGGCTTTTTCTTTCTTATTTTTTACTTTTCCATTCTTCTAGCAAAAACAATAAAAAGATTAAAACAATTCTCTTATTTTTAGATATTTTCTAAGATTTGATCTTATTGGGTCAAGATTTGAGTATTTAAGGATCCAAGAAAGGGATTATGAATATCTATGTGCTTATAGGTCAAAGAAATGAGCTTTTGCATTTTTTGTGTTCTTTTTCCTATTTTTTCTTTTTCGGATCGGACGAAATCCGGTTACTACACCTCTCCTAAATCTCAGTATCTTCTTTTCCTCTGTGTAGATATACTCCTCCCCATATCGCCCTAACTCCTCAAAACGAGCCTGATACTGTGTCATTGTCATGTCCGGAGACTGAATCAACTCGAGAAACTCCTTAGCCTTAGCTACACGCACCGTCTGTGGCACATACTATGCCAGAAAAGCTGTCTCAAACTTTGCCCACGGCATACCCTCTCTGCCCCGACTAACTGTCATCACCTCCCACCAAGTGAAAGCATCCCCCTCGAGAAACTCCGCAGCTAATAAAGCCCTCCTCTCCTCAGGAATCCGCAAGGAGGCCATCTTCCTGCTTAGCTGGGGAAGCCACTCCTCTGCTGCCACTGGATCTATCACTCCTCTATAAACCGGAGAATTCGTCTTCCGCAACTCGGCTAGCTCCTTGATTGAAGTGTCAGTCACCAAAGGAGCTACCTGTGCCACCACAATCTGTCCTGCACCCTCCTGTAATCCACCCAGAGCCGGAAGCAATGCTGGACCCTCAATAGGTGCCTGTAATGCAACTGGGGCTGGAGTACCAATCTGCGTCACAAATCCCGTAACAGTTTGCCTAATAACTCGCACCAACTCAGTAACATCTCGAACCTCCTATCGTAAAGTGGTCACTACTGCCTCTACCCCCTGTGGTGCTGGCTGTACCGGTGGTACCTCCTGATCCTCCTCAACATCATCCGCTGGGTCTATATACACCCCCCACCTGAGGCTCATCCGCGTCATGTCGTCCCCTACTCCGTCCCAGTCCTCGTGCCCGAGTACTACATGTGTCTACCATATCTGGAAAATATAACACACGTCTACATAAATCCAAAAGGAAGAAACACCAAAAATAAAAACTCACCAGGTCAGCCGAGAAGCGCATGATGTGTAGCCAACGAGATAACCTAGGTAACCTAACCACTGTAAGTTTCTAAACCTACAGCTCCGATACCAAACTGTCCTGCCCCTCTCTCCTAAGGTATACCGAAGTGTACCTATACCCACAGAGACGTGACCGGCAGGGGACACCCCATCCCCCGAACCAATTCCCATACCGATAATTAAACCCAATAAACATATGTAATAATAATAATAATAATGATAACCACCTAAGCCACCGGAGTAAATATACAACAACGGATCCGTAAAATATATCCACTCGATACCAAACCGTGTAATATACACAAAATACAATACCAAAATCCACGCCCTACTAGAATAGTCGGCTCGAGGCTACACATCAGCTCACGCAACCCGTCACTGACCACCATCTCTCTTACCGAACTCACCTAAAAGGGAATAAAGAAGAGGGGTGAGCTAGAAAGCTCAGTAGGGTGTAGAAAGGAAACACCGAAATAAAAAAAAAAAACTACAAGAAATCCAGGAATATGATGTAGAATAAACAATACAATAAATAAGCAATCATCGACAATCCAATCAGGGAATATAGTAGCCGATAAGGCTATATAACACTGTAACCACGAACCCCGGCCACCAGAAATCCATAATGCACTCCAAAATCCATAATTCATAGTCCGTAATCCATAATCCACCCCTGGACCCACCCTAATCCCCGTAAGGTGTCTCCCAGTCCAGGTCCACACCGAAACTGGATGAGGATCGGATATCCCGATAGCATAACCTACACCAGAGAGCGTCCCTTGTGATGCACCTCATCTCAGACAGTCTACAGGTACGTACCCGGTCTATATATATATCATCCATCGTAAATCCATATCCAATAAATTGGGCTCCTATATGGGCCCCACAGTCTACATCAACCACCTCCAATCACCTCCAACCACCCCACTCCTAAAAACAATCCAATAACCATAATCAACTAGGAATATAAATAAACATATAACAAGCCGTATTTTCACCCCCAGAAACCGACGAAACCACCATATAATAAGAGTCCGTGAAACTGGAACTCCAGAATCACAAGTAAGAGTAAGGAAACCCCTACCTGAAAATCAGAATACGAATACCAAGCACGCGTCCCTGATTAACCCCTGACTCCGAAAGTCAACTGAATCCGAAAGTCAACTCGCTCCGAATCTCAATCTGGGTCACCGTCTACACCGGAAAACATAAAATACTAAAATCCAGTGAAAATATGTTCGGTCAACTATAAAAGTCAATGGTCAAACAGTATCGAACCGGGACAAACAGTGTAAACCGGGTCAAATAGTGTAAACCGGGTCAAACAGTGTAAAACTGGGTCAAACCGGGTCAAATAGTGTAAACCGGGTCAAACACCAGTCAACCGAGTCAACTCATCCAGACTCGGTCAACTCGGGTTAACCCAACCTAATGGTGTCATCGGCGATCCGGCCACCAAAATCGACGAAGCCATACACCAAATTGAAGAGCTCAAAAAGATGAACTCATAGATACCTGAATCAAGCCAAACCGTCACCGAAATCGGCCGGATCGACCAAAGAAACCCACGGTGGCCGGAAACTTCAAACTCTTATATCTCCCTAACCATAACTCCGATCGACGTGATTCCACTTGGGTTATGTTGCTGCCAACTGTGCACTCCTTTTGGTACCGGTGGTGTCGCTCACTGTCACCGAAAACAGTAGACCGTCGGAGGACCCGTGTATAAGAGAGAGAAATAGGAGAGAGAATGAGTTGTGTAGAGAAGAAGGTGTATGTGCAAATAATACAAAAGCTGGGTATTTAACTTATTAATTTAAAAGTTCACTGTAGTCCCTACAGTTTTTACAGAAATGCCATTGTCTCTTTACAAAACATATATACATATTAAACTTTAAAAAATCGTAACTAATTCAATTTAACTCCGATTAAGGTGATTCTTGTCCTAAAAATTTTCTTTTAAAATCCCCCATTTATGAAAAATATTTTCAGATTTTTATCTTAATTTAATTTTTATTCTCCCCAAATCTCGGCTCATAATCACCGAGGTTCACTCCACCTCGATCAACGGGACAAAATACTATGAATAGTGTCAAAAATCAGATCAGGATATTACAACAAGAAAGTGCATTCTCATTGTTTCAGAGTGGGGGATTTAGTACTAAGGGTGCGTTTGGCATGGGGGTAAGAATTTGGGGGTATAATTTGTTACCCATGTAAATGTTGCAAGGGTAATAATAATTATGGAGAATAATTGTTACCCAAGTATTCATTACTCTTGTTTGTTATGGCTATACATTACTGGTGTAATACCATTACCCTTGTTTGTTATTATTGTAATGAATCAAACTAGAAAAAAGTGAGATCATGTTATTTTTTTTATTGTTACGACTATCATGTATCAAAATTTAAAAAATATAGATACATATGCATATACACACACACACACACACATATATATATATATATATATATAACAACAATTGTTAACAATTTCAACAAAATAATTTGATAACATTCAAATCCATGACAAAGACGTAACACAAGTTTTTTTCAATATCCAAATTTATCATTAGTAATTATCCAATATCTAAATTCAAGCATATAAAACATAGCGCATAAGTTTTTTCCAATATTCAAATTCAAGCAAACCAAGCATAGCACATAAGTTTTTTCAAACATCTAAATTTAAGCAAATTAAATGTAGTACATAAGTGTTTTCCTCCAGAGAATCACTAAATCAAACCGAGCACCATCTTCACATAAAGGGTTTTCTCCTCCACAGAATCCATAGCATAGAAGTTTTCAATATCTTCAAGAGTCATCTTCTTCATTGCCTGCACCACTTGCAATGCTTGTAGACCTGGTAATTGTCCAATATCATATTTCAATTGTACCATATCTACAGGTTTTGAACCAATAGTAATGGAAGCTAGTATTTGAGAGAGTTGTTCATTCCCAATAGCAAAGGCCGCCTCCACCTTACTAGAAAGTTCAGCTTGTGAAACCCTAACAAAATTGGGGAAAGAATCAATGACAGATTAAGTAAAATCCCAATTGCAGTTTGTAAAGAGAAATCAAACCAGAAAAAGAAATCATGTAGTTTCCATTTGTAAAACAAGTAAAGGTCGAAACTTTTTATGGTAAACAGAAAAGAAATAGTACCAAGAAACTTTTTATTATGTGCAAGGTTTGTTTTTGCAACTCAGGACATAAATTCTGAAAGGAAGAACCAGTAAAAACAAGCCATGAAAAAGAAGAAACATTACAAAGCGTAAATATTAGCTTTTTCAAATGAAGGCAAACCGCATTACGAAAAACACTTCACAAATGAAACATGACCATATCAAAGATGAATTGGAACACCAAAGAAAACCCAAAACTCATTATCATACAGGACCAAAAAAACAAAAAAAAAATAGAATATGCAGCAACATTCCTCTTCTTCAAATGCAAGTCGCATTTTAGTGCTTCAAATGCCTCCTTATCCACAGATTCGGCGACGACCAAAATCACCAACAAAATTTCTACGTACTATAATCATATAGTAATATTAATAATATAATATAATCCCTTGAAGAATGGGATTTTGGAAATGTTTTTTCGACTTCTTCTGCTATTTTCTTTTTCAGCCGTCCAAAATCTAGTCAAAGAAAAACAAACCAACCTGTCAAAGGAAAATGTAAAAAAAAGAAGAATATTCGAAGCCATTAACAACTATGGATAGAGGGTTCGGAATTTTACACATTTTGGTATTTTCTTCTTCTTCTTTTATTTTTCTTTCTGTCTCTGCAGGGTTGGTTGGAGATCATAAAGTTTCAAAAGCAAGAAAAGAAGTGCAAAGGAGGAGAAGCAGAAAGACATGAAGCAGCCCTACCAGCAAAAAATTTTGAAAAGGACTGCACAACCAAAAAGGGTGCCTTAATGTCATCATTAGGTTCCATGGTGAAGAAGGCACATTTGGTACCCTAGAAAATGATATATCACTAAAGGTACCAGAAAAAACTACATTAGATGATTTTAATCCTTGTAAATTCAGCATTTGAAATATTAGCCTTTTCAAATGAAGGCAAACCGCATTACGAAAAACAGTTCACGAATGAAACATGACCATATAGATGAATTGGAACACCAAAGAAAACCCAAAACTCCTCATCATCGTACAGGACCAAAAAAAAAAAAAAAAAACAGATTATGCAGAGAAACATGACCATATCAAAGATGAATTGGAACACCAAAGAAAACCCAAAACTCATTATCATACAGGACCAAAAAAAACAAAAAAAAAAACAGAATTTGCAGAAAAACATGACCATATCAAAGGGCCCTTGATGCAATTCACATTATTTATAATCTTTGAGGTTGTCATTTGTCTTGCGAAAAGTAACACAGTTTAGAAAAAGAATAGGCTGAAACATTGCATTCTGCATTATTTCTTTGGTCAAGATTCAATCTAAATTGAATAAACAGATATGACATGAGTGATGAGACTAAATCAATACCTACGTCAACTGGTACAATCAGCATTGGAACCCAATTTCAACTACATATGAATATAAAACCCTACATAAACTCCCAACAATAAATTCAGAAACTAATATCATCAATGACTAAAAACAAGCAAAAAAATCAACCTCCATGTACAAATAAAAACAAATTCCATCCAAATACACTTTTAATTTAAGCATTGCAACTTAGTTACGGAAGGAGTATCTCAAAAACAAATCTGTCAAAAAAGAATCAAAGAGAAGGAAAAAAGAGAACAAAGAACGGCAGAACAACGAAATCCTCATAAACCGAGTACGATTTATGCTCCCAATCAATAGACTTAACAGGAGCCATATCAGATATTCCTTCGAATTGATCAATAATTTCTAGGGAAACAAACAATCAGCATCGACTAGAAGATACTTGAAAGTAGATCAAAGAAAAGCATACCTAAAAGCTTCGAGGGAGAGATTTGGAAATTCAAAGAGAGAAGAGGACACTTGCGAGTCGATCGAGCTTTGTTGCAATGAAAGAGACGAGCGCAGATCATCCGTCGAGAGAGACAAGCGCAGATGGCGAGAGAGACCGAGCTAGATCGTGTAACCAGAGAGACGTAACGAGAGAAAAGGTATTTCGTATCTGAGTTTTTTCGGGATTTTCAGGATTTAATTAGAAGGTAATAGGTTAGAGTAAAACTTCCCAGTACTTTTTATTACCCAGATCCCCCATCAGTAAATTTTATGTATAAAAAATAAATTCAATTACTCAAATTTATTACAGGAGTAAAAGTTATTCTGACATAACAAACACAAGTAAACTTAAAATTTAATTACCCTTGTAACCATTACACCCCATTACCCCTGTACCAAACGCACCGTAGAGATGATTCAACCACCTCAAAAGGATTACCATGGAAAATGGACTCCTACCTATGATGGACCGTATGTGGTGAAGAAGACCTTTGAAGGGGGAGCATTAATTTGACAAAGATGGACGGTGATGATTTGCCTCACCCATTGAATGTCGGTGTTCTCAAACGGTATTACGTGTAAAAAAAAAAAACCCGCTAGAGTGAAAACCCGAAAGGGCACTCTAAGCAAAAATTAGGGATAAAAAAAATCTCGATAGAGTGAAAACCCGAAAGGGCGCTCTAGTAAAAAATTAGGGATAAAAAAAATCCTGCTAGAGTGAAAACCCGAAAGGGCGCTCTAGGCAAAAATTAGGGATAAAAAATAAAAAATCCCGTTAGAGTGAAAACCCGAAAAGGCGCTCTAGGCAAATATTAGGGGCAAAAAAAAGAAATAAATAAAAAATAAAAAAAAAGAAAGAATCACGCTAGAATGAAAACCCGAAAGGGCGCTCTAGGCAAAAATTAGGGACAAAGAAAAATCATTGAAGGGAAAACCCTCACGGGCTCTTCAATTGTGGCTGCAAGTTTGGGTTTCGAATTGTGTGAAGAATGATGGTTGGGACATGGGTCCTTTGAATTAGTGAATTGGTGTCTAAATTGGCTGTTAACTTGTCTCACATTGACATAATTGGGAGTGTAGAATCGGCTTCACAGTTGTTAGATTGGAGGACATTCAATTAGACACACACCCAAAACTGGGGCAGTTTTTGGTGTGCTCTTTATGCTATTAGTCCGCTAAACAGAAGGAGAGGTTTGTTGGCAGAAATGGAGGACTCAAAGGCAGCCTCATATGAGTCAGATTTGATCATTGGTAATTGGGTGCACACCAAAACTGGGGCAGTTTTGATGCAATCTTTGAATTATCACATATTGCATCTTGGAGAAGTTTGGTTTGTCCTTTCTTCCTTTGACTTCTCTACATTCTTGCACATATCTTCGTCTAAAGGTTTTCGATTGGCGCCCATCCCTTTCAATGAAATTGTTGAGGAAATTCATTTCTTCGGTTTTGTCACTTATGGCAGTTTTGGTGCAATCTTTGAATTATCACATATTTCATCTTGGAGAAGTTTGGTTTGTCCTTTCTTCCTTTGACTTCTCTACATTCTTGCACATATCTTCGTCTAAAGGTTTTTCCATTGGCGCCCATCCTTTTCAATGAAATTGTTGAGGAAATTCATTTCTTCGGTTTTGTCATTGATGGTAGTTTTGGTGCAATCTTTGAATTATCACATATTTCATCTTGGAGAAGTTTGGTTTGTCCTTTCTTCCTTTGACTTCTCTACATTCTTGCACATATCTTCGTCTAAAGGTTTTTCCATTGGCGCCCATCCTTTTCAATGAAATTGTTGAGGAAATTCATTTCTTCGGTTTTGTCACTTATGACATCTTTTTCCATACCCCCAATTCCATTCTCATTCCATATTCCAAAAAGTTTATCATTTGCATTCAGTAATTGACATGCATGGCTATATTATTGAATTTGTCACTGACAAAGTTTTGACAGAAAATATGAGGAGTGCATTAGGACATTACTTTCGACAGGAATTTGATTGGATTTTGGCATCCTAAGCTAGAAAGGATTTGAATGAAAAACTTGTAGCCGAGATAAGCATTAGCAGAAAAGAGAGGATTGCATTCATAAGACGCGCACAATAAAATGAATAAAGAAAATCTAGATGAACTGGCAGCATTGAACTCAAAAGTGGGCACTCATGCAAATAAGCAAAGAAAAGGAAAAGAGATAGTTCAATAGTTGGGGTTCTGGAATGAGTGAAGGCCTTCACTAATCAGAATAGAGAAGATGCATTGAAAATCCAGAGTCAGAAAGTCAAATCCTCCAAAGAAGCAGATTTGGTCTAGCAATTCGCAACTGTATGCGTGCTTGAGGATGACAAATCCTTGAGAGAACATGCATTCACTCATTAATGACACATTCCTATTTGAACAAATAGGTCATTACATGCATCGTTGCTGCATATTGTTTGTCCTTTTTGTATTATGGCAGGTTTATGTAAAAGGTACAGCTTGGACATAGTCATTTTCCTCAAATCAAAGCTTATCACTTGCTCAAAACATCTTTCTGTGAAGGTGAGATTACAAAAAACTCTCGAATATCATCTTCAAAACAAAGCAAAAAAAAAATCATTTTCAGCCAAGCCGAGAATGGCTATAGTGATCCCAAGCACCTTTTCCCAAAACAAGAAAAAATCATATTTTCAGCCAAGTCGAGAATGGCTACAGTGATCCCGAGCACCTTTTCCTAAAGCAAGAAAAAATCATACCATCAGCCAAGCTGGGAATGGCTACAGTGATCCCGAGCACCTTTTCTCAAAATAAAAAATCTTTTTAGCCAAGCCGGGAATGGCTCCAAATGATCCCGAGCACCATAGCCAAGCCGGGAATGGCTTCAAATGATCCCGAGCACCATCAGCCAAGCCGGGAATGGCTACAGTGATCCCGAGCACTTTTTTCAGCCAAGCGGGGAATGGCTCCAGTGATCCCGAGCACAGATTTCAGCCAAGCCGGGAATGGCTCCAGTGATCCTGAGCACAGATTTCAGCCAAGCTGGGAATGGCTAAAGTGATCCTAAGCACTTTTTTTCAGCCAAGCCGGGAATGGTTATAGTGATCTCGAGCACTTTTTTCAGCCAAGCCAGGAATGGCTACAGTGATCCCGACCACCTTTCCACATCTTTCCCGTATGAAACTCTACTAACTACACCTTTGTCTGTCTTTTTTTTCATAAAAGACATACAAACGGGGGCAGCTGTAGTAACCGATTTTCGTCCGGCCAAAAATATTATTAAAAGGAAAAATAAATATATGAAATCCAAAATAAAAATTAAAGGAAGAAAAACGAATTTCAAACTCGTTTCTTTACTTAAAAGCCCATGGATTCATAAACTCAAAATTTAAGTCCTAATTCCTAAGTTTTGACCCAATAACCAAAAACAAAGCCCTAGAAAATATCTAGAGAATAAAAAAATAAAAAAATAAATTAAATGGAAAATTAAAAATGGAAAAGACCAAAAAGAATAGTTATCTTGGTTAAAAGAAAAGGAAAGAAAAGTAGGGGCAAAAGTGGAAAATTGAAAGAGTTAGGGTTTCAATAGGGAGATGGCTGCACAATATAAAGAGTACACCGTAGGGTTTTGGAGCAGGGAAAAAAAAGGGAAAGAGGGCAGCCGCACAAGGGAAGAGACAAAAAGAAGAAAGGGTCTTTCGTGAAGGAGAAAGAAAGAGGGAGCAAAGAAAAGAGAGAATCGAGGAAGAAAAATTGAGAAAGAGCAATCACTGCACAGGAAAAAACACAGAGAAATCAAGGGAGGAAATCGGGAAAGAAAAGGAACCAGGAAACAAGAAAGGAGAGCAAGGAAACCGAGTCGCCTAATCGCTTTAGGAAGGTAATCTTACATGGTTCCATTTCTCCGTTGTTCCCCTGCTATTATTTTCACATATTCCCGTTTGTTTGGCTGAAGAATACGTATATTATGATGTATCTTTCTGTGATGATTTGCTTCAAACTTTGTATTTCTCTAATTTCGTTCTGGTCATACTTCCCTGTTTCAAGTTTCGTATTATTCAGGCCCTATCTCTGTATTACAAGTCTGTTATTACTTGTCATTACTCGGTATTGTTTACAAGTCCAGTATTTCATTTTTGCTGTTCTGCTTCAAGTCTGGTATTACGAGTCCGATATTACTCTGTTTTTCTTTGATGGCCAGTGTATATGCTATATGTATGTATAGGTGTATATTGTGGTATATCTATATGTGTTTGTGTACAGGTTTTGGTTCTGATGTGCATATGTTATATGTATGTATAGGTGTATATTGTGGTATGCATATTTACATGTGTTGGTGTACAGGTATTGGTTCGGATATGTATATTTTATATGTGTTTATATGTGTATATGGGTGTATTTGTACATGATATAGTTGTGTATATTGTATATATGTTTGTATGTGTATGTGAATCTTTAAATATGGACTTGGTTTGATATTATATTTGGACACCCATTTAACACATTCTTATGTTTGATTTGTTGGGTTTGGATCGGGCTTAACCCTACTTAGACCGAGGGCATACTTAGAAGATTTGAACCGGATTCGAACAATGGGCCCCCATGAGTAATGTTTAATTTTTGTACATAGTTGTGTTATTGCTAAGTTTATTATTTGTCGTGTATATCCTTATAAAATGTAAACCTTTGTAATAGAGTAGTGGAAAATAGTGGATGTAAAATAGAAATGCATACATAAATGTTTAGGGTGCTAGAAGCATATAGACATTAGGAAATGACTTTGTGAACGATGATTGCATTAGAATGCATACTTAGGACTTTGATTTCTCATACTATGCCATGAAGCTTAGATGTATGTTAGGCCATGTTTGAATGCCATGAAAATAAATGCAACACGTTAGTCATTAGAATTAATCCAAGCCGTCTCACTTTAATAAACACGCCAAGATTAAATTATGAAACCCTTATGTTTCGTTTAAATACCAAGGAGCCTTCAAGATATTGGGGTTCCATTGGCATTCATTCAAAACATTTGAATTTCGTGGACTCGGAAAGCAAATATGTTTTTAGGGATTAGGAGAATCATATCATATACATAATATGATTACTGAATAAATAAATGATTTTGGTGCTGCCACATCAGCTCCTAAATTAGCTCTATGATTGCCACTTGGATTTATGGTAAAGATTAGACTAAATAAAAATCAAGTTTTAAATACATACACAAATAACGTTTATTTATTTATCGTTTTAAATCATATTAAATTTATCTATGATTACTGAATAAATAAATGATTTTGGTGCTGCCACATCAGCTCCTAAATTAGCTTTATGATTGCCACTTGGATTTTTGGTAAAGATTAGACTAAATAAAAATCAAGTTTTAAATACATACACAAATAACCTTTATTTATTTATTGTTTTAAATCAAATTAAATCATATTAAATTTATCTTAACTGCCGTTCACACTTAATGGTTTGCATACGTTTATTTATTTATTGTTTTAAATAAAATTAGATCATATTAAATTTATCTTAACTGCTGTTCACACTTAATGGCTTGCATTCCCACTAAGAGGTGTTAGTGGAGTTTGCTTTAAAATATATGAGAATTAATTTTGTACAGACTATTATTGTGAGTTTATTGAAAAGTTATCGTTAGTAATTAGTATTAAGGGACTCAAAAGTTATATATGGTTTCTCATTATCGTCGTTTCGAATTAGCTTTGTGACACGACGCTTGGGATCTATGCGATTGAGGTCCCTCTTTTGCCTTTTGTTCTGTATTCAAGCAGAGGATTGATGGGTGCATGTTGCCGATCAGATTCAACGGTAGCAGAAGAGATGTCATCGGCGAAGGGGGTTGCAAAACAAGTTGAGGGGCTGAGTCGATAAAGCTGAAGTCGGGCGAGTTGATAATGCTTGATATTGTTCTTTTGGACTGTCAGGTCAGTGATGATTGAAGATGATATTACTAGGAGGCTCATGTAGATGAGGGTTTATAGAATTATTGTGTCTACCAGAGTAATGGTGAAGATTGAACAAATTATTGTTCATTTAGATAAGGATTTATAGAACTTATTTTTTGGTGTGATTTTTTCTTTGTGATCCCTACTGTATGCTATTTTATATTTCACTTGATTTTCTTTGGTATGCCTTTCTTTCCATTCATTATTGGTCTTACTTATTGATCTTTCTCAAATTCATCAGTATATGTTAGTTGATTAATATGAGATAGTGAAGTTCTTTATCACAAACCGCGCAAAGCGCAGGTTTCGCACCTAGTTTATTTAAGGACTCAAAGGTGGGTTTAAAGATATTTGGCCCATTCAATAAGCCTTAAATGTATTCTTTCTTTTCTCATGAAGAACATTATTGTGAGTAAGGCTTCAATTGAACATTTTTCCTTGATTGTGGGCCCTTCTGGTACATCAATCAGTTCCCAAAAATCCCTTTT
Organism: Tripterygium wilfordii; assembly: GCF_013401445.1. Lineage (NCBI taxonomy): Eukaryota > Viridiplantae > Streptophyta > Magnoliopsida > Celastrales > Celastraceae > Tripterygium > Tripterygium wilfordii. Next base: position 6,248,325 of record NC_052248.1, on the reverse strand, counting down.
TTAAAAATTACCACACCCACTCCAAGTGGGATTATATCCAATCTTTGGCCAAGCTGGGAATGGTCCCAATAATCCTGTGCACATCTTTTTTCAAATCATCAACACCCACTCCAAGTGGGATTTTATCCAATCTTTGGCCAAGCCGGGAATGACCCCAATGATCCCGTGCACACCCTTTTTAAAATCATCAACACCCACTCCAAGTGGGATTTTTATTCATTTTTGGCCAAGCCGGGAATGGCCACAGTGATCCCGTGCACCTTTCTCTCCAAACCACTCCAAGTGGATTTTTCATCACATTCCAATGGAATTTTCAAAAGCAAATTAGAGCCAAATAGGAAAACATCCAAAGGTAACAGATTTAAGGAGTTGTGGGGTGCCTAACACCTTCCCCATGCTCAATAGGCCCCCTTGCCCATATTTCTCGTAGACCAAAACGGATGTCCAATTGCATCCTAAAAATCAATTGGTGGCGACTTCATTGTTTTTCATGCCGGTTGCTTCACCCGTAGATTAAACGTCCAATCAATGCGAGTAGCTTTACAGAACGAACTAAGCAAAGATGATTATACTGAGGCCATGATGCAAAATTTATTAGAACTAGATGAAGTCGGGTTAGATGCATTAAATAGGATTGAAGTGAAAAAAACTAAAATAGCCAAGTGTTACAATAAGCGAGTGGTAGCGAAGTCTTTCGAACCAGGAGAGTTAGTATGGAAAACCCGGTTACCTGTTGATTTTAAATACCCAAAATATGGGAAATGGTCACCCAATTGGGAAGGACCATACCAGGTGGAATCTGTATTACCTAATCGTGCTTATCATTTGAAAGATTTAGATGGAGAAACACACATTCATGCCATCAATGGCAACAAATATTTAAAAAAATATGTTTCGTCAGTATGGGAACACGAAAATTTATAAAAGAACGAATTCATCTTGTAACTCATTACTCAAAGCAGAATGTGGTTAGGCCAAAGAAAAGATTGGCTCTCTATACGTAAGAAATTACACAAAATATTTACACAAAACATACAGTTGAATGCAAAATGGCTTTGAAACGACAAGCCAAAGATACTAAAACTTAATGGTTGTAGCTTGATGAACCTACCTAGTAGATAGATGTAAATGTCTAAAAGTCAGGAGCGTTCAGACATTTAAAAAACCAATAGGAAATGTTGTAAGCCAAACAACCGATCAAGCAACCCCTTCCTCGCACCGTGGCCTATGCAGATCAATTAGCAAAGAAACTTGCAGACTATTATCAATAAGGCCTGACAAAGTCATATTGTGTGTACCCCACAACGTCGAAGGTATCCTGACATTGTGAAGATACACACAACACAAATTACCAAGTCTTTTAGAAGCTTTGAGAATGATAAGTTAAAAGAACAAGAAACCCCATTTTATAGAGGCCCAAAGGGGGGTGGTTTAGGAAGAAATAAAATTGCATTTATAAGTAAAAGACGTGGCACAAGTGGGTATTAGATAGTGAAATGCCGAAGAACAATGCAATTAATATATCAAGATAAGTATATTGGAAAAATGATACTTATAGTAAACATAAAAGAAATTATTTCATCTACAAAAAGAACGAAAACGTCCATCTTTAAAATATATATATATATATATATATACATATTTTAATGGCCTAGAGATTGTTGAATGTTCAAAATATCAGCATGAAGCCTCTGCCAGTCTTTAAAAATAGCATCATTGTCAGCAGTTGGTTCGGTCGAAATATTGGCCTTGCTCAGAGTAGAAAATTCCGTGGTTAATTGAGATACAACCTCTAGTTCTGCAGTCAATTCCTATTTAAGATCTTCCCTTTCACGTTGAATCCTATCAATGTCATGGTCAACATTAACTTGTTGAACTCTAAGTAGCTTCAGAGTGGATTCCTTCACAGCTATAGTGTCCAACAACTTCAAAATAGTTTCTCGTTTGGTGTTGATTGCAGTAGGCAGATTTGATCTTTGAGGGCCAAGTACTGCAGTTGACCGAGAGTGATGATGTCGCTCAATAATGGCACGAATCTCCTGCACACCATAAGTAATCAAAAGAGGAGTGCTCAAAGGAAGAGCATCAAGAATGGCAGCAAAAGGCATAACGCTCTTTATTAATTTAAGGCACACATAGTTCCCTGGCAAAGAAGCTTGGTCAAGACTCAACTCAAGATATGCGACGAACATGAATACAACGTCGCGAACTTCTTCTAAGTTGATAGCTTCAACCAGAGTTGGATGAAAAGCAGGGGCTTCAAGCTGTAATTTAGACCAAGAAGATGTCCAGCTAGAAACACGGTCTACCAGAGAAGTATCGGCTTGCCAAAAATAAAAGGTTAGATTTATTCATGAAAATAGTAAAAGTGCAAAGGCAAAGTATTACCTGTGAACCAGAAGAAGAAGCTGAATGACCCGTTTTCAATTTCTACAAGAATACAAATAATGATTAAATGCATGTTGAACATTAATTGTGAATAATATAAAAGATGAGCAGGATACCTTGAGGCGAGCTAAGCTGGCTGAAGCATTTATTGGCTGTAGCCTCTTCCTTGAAAGTCGTAATAAGCCGGCTAGTTCATGATCAGGAGTTATAAAGATGGTGATACCAAGCTCAGAAGAAAAGCAAGGATCGCCAATAACGGAAGGAAATAAAAGTTCTCTAACTCCATGCCAAGAATTTGTAAACAAAAAATGAGGAGTAAAAACGCAAGACAAAGTAGGCAGAATAGGTAATGAAGAAAAAAGGATGTTGAATTCAGAAGAAATAGCGGTGAGTTCAGATATAGACAGACAAGGAAAGCGATTAGCCGTACGTAAATTGTGGCCGTAAAATAATGGAACAGGCCAGGTCTAAGCCAGTCCAAATTGGCCAGCAACAAAGTTAGGAGAATAAATCTCCATGCCCCTCCTATCGTCCAAAAAATCATAGAAAAGTTCACGCGCAACCAAATTGTGGTGCCATCTTAAAACGATTAAATCATGATTTTCAGATGGAGGATCAGAAGGAGGGAAAACAAAAGGAGGATAGTCATCCCCAGCAAAAGGAAAATGTGGTAAGGAAGTCAAAGTAAAGAAGTGAAGAAAAACATCATGCAATGAAAGATTGATGGAAGGTAGGTTGAATCGAGGAAAATAGGCCTTCAGCCAGAGCTGAACGAGCCAAAGAGGGCCTAATCCTACCAAGTCCTGGGCAGTACGCAATTGATTTAGTAGGACGACCAAACCTCTATCTAAGGTTGCCAGAACGAACGAAGCAAGGTGGAAACAACGACCATTAGCGATGTCCTCGGCCAAGGAAAAATAGCGTGCTGGAGACTGAGAAGTAGGAAGATAAAGGATGTACTTACAAAGCCAGTAGTAGATGAAGAGAGTTCGTTTAAAACTAGTTGGCCTGATTGAGAAGTTGGAGTACCAACGCATGAGAGATCTATAAGAATAGAAGTCAAAAACCCCATGATTCCACCCAGCAGACTCAAAATGTGTGAAAGCTGGGATGGAATCGCCCAAGGGAGCAATATGGAGAAGGGCGCCCAGATCGCATAGAGTAATGGTCATGGGACCAGTAGTAAAAACAAAGACATTAAAATCGGATGACCAGAAAGATAAGGCCACCGAAAATAGATAAAGGTCATATACTGGAGTATGCAAAGAAACTTCCAAAAGATTCAAAATTCCAACCGCTTTGAAGAGATGTGGTGTCTCTTCGTCAGAAATCAAACAATCGTACCAAGAATGCAATAGGTTATCCTCCAAAGGTCATGTGCTAATGGCATTAGCAACAATAAGGCCATCGAAAGAAATCAGCTTAGAAAAAGGCAAAGGTTGTGGAGTTAGAAATAGTTGAGCAGACTCCAAAGTCTGTAGGGCACTGTTAGTGTTAAAAACGGGGCCCAAAAACCTATTGTTCCTCACAGCAAAGATGATGTCTACAGTCACGAAGGTATCTTGAAGTATCTCCAGGAATTGCTCAAAGGTGAGGAAAGAAGATAAGGAAGAGGAAGCCATGGCAATAAGTGTAGTGGTAGACGTGGGCAAGAAGAAAGAAACAAGAAGTTGGTAGTAAGGAACAAAGTGAGAAAAAGAAGCAGAGTATGTGAAAAGTCGATCTTGGGTAATAAATAGGTTATCCATTAGAAACTGATTGATTTAAAAGCCTACGTGACTGCGAAGAATTCGGGGAACGTGAGTATTGTAACGCACGTCTCGCTTCACTATTCCCTATAACGGCGCAGGATCATTATGGAAAGGTTACGTGAATCAATGAGACATTAAATGAAGGGCAATTAAGGAAAAAAATAGATAAAGTCAATATGCGAAACGTTCAATTGAACGAATAGTCAACTGGATGAATATTCTTACAATATGATAAAATATATATTAAGCAAGACTGGGACTTGCTCTCAGTATCCCTAACTCTCTCTATACATGATTTCAAGTTGTTCCATGAACTAAGGATAATATTCTCCTCTGTTTTCAAAACGGCAAGATTAGTTTATGAATCAGTTTGGCCAAGATTCTCCAAGTCAGCAACTATTTCCTCAGCTTTCTTCCTTTTCTCCAACAAACTCTGAACATCGAGAGACCTAGATTGCTTATAGCTTTCTAACCTCAGTTGAAGTTCCTAAACTTAATAACATGTAATTTGAACAGCAACTTGATGAGGCATTGGAGAGATTTAATAATTTGTTAACTTAGTGTCCCCATCGTGCTTTACCTTTATTAGTGTTGATGCGTATTTTTTATAAGGCACTGACAGCTCCTAGTAAGGCAGCAGTTAATAACTACGCAGGGGGATCTATCAAGAATAAAACTCCAGTAGAATGTCAAACTTTGTTTGACAATCTGGCAGTTGAGACCCAACATTCAGAGACACGAGGTAAGCGAGCTAGTGTTTATGAACTTAATAATTCTAATTTTTTTGCACTGAGATCATAGGTTGATGTCATTGCTAGTAAATTAGACATGCTTCTAGCAATGAATGGGCACAATTCAACAAGAGCTATGTGCCATATGTCATGTTCCTGGCCATGCCACCATTACATGCGCTCAAGGAGTGGATTTCCCAGAGTTTGTGCAAGAGCAAGAAAATATGATGAACTCCTACAATCAGAATCCAAGGTTTGATCCTTATTCTAACTCCTATAATCCAGGTTTCCAGGCACATCCAAACTTTTCTTGGAAGAACACCCAAAATCAAGCCAATCCACCTACCACCACATTGGAGGACATGGTGCAATAATTGGCTATCAGTCAACGTAAATTAGAGGCTCAAGTGGGTTAAATTACAGAGGCATTGAGTCAAAGGGAGGCTGGAAAATTTCCAAGCCAAACTGGGATCAATCCGAATAATAAAGAGCAAGCCATGGCAATTACAATTTGTGATGAGCAGCAAAGCCGAGTTGCTATAGATTTTGGAGAACTGAAAGTTGTTGATTATAATGTGAAAATATCAGTAATATCAAACAAGATTGTCACATATCAAGCACTAGAGCAGCCGCGATGTACGATCATGAATGGTTGGTCTGACATCGATAAATCCGCTCCACCTGTGAGATCTTATGTTCCTCCAATTCTGTTTCTGGGACGTCTTAGGAGAAATAAAGAAAAAGTGTCGTCATTGCAAAAGACAATCCCGAAGACGGATGTGGAACCTTCTATTGTGCAAGAAAAGAAGAAAGTGGATGAGAATAAGGTGACTCAACTAACTAAAGAGTATAGTGTCATATCACAAAAGAAGTTGCCGCAAAAGCTTAAGGATCTAGGGAGTTTCACTATACCTTGTTGTATAGCCAATAAAAATTTTGAACATGCTTTATTGGATTTGGGTGCATCAATTAATCTAATGTCTCTTTCTGTCTTCGAATCTTTGAATGTAAGAGCGCTCAAAAAGACCTCTGTGGGCATCCAATTGGCTAATCAATCTATTCGATATCCTGAGGGAGTATTAGAAGATGTTTTAGTTAAGGTACATGGACTAATTTTTCCAGCAGACTTTCTAGTGCTTGATATGCTGGATAGCCAAGGTCATGGAAAAGAGCTTCCGCTGATTTTGGGGGGACCATTCATGAAGACTACAAGGATGACAATTGATGTGTATGAAGGCATACTGACAATGACAAATAATGAAGAAACAGTGACGTTCAAGCCCAAGGCAGCTCAAGGTGAGAAATCAATGGAGAAGGTGCTCACTATTAAAGATTACACTGTGGAAAAAGGAGCACATCCAACTGAGGTTGAGTTTGTGAATGTATTTAGAGTCGTTCCGTACGAGAGAGGTAAGCATACTCCCACCTTTGAGTCCTTTCCTTTGTCCACTAACAAGTTGTTCCCCTCCATTGTGAAAGTACCCAAGGATAAAATCCTCCAGCAAACGGTTTTTCGAAAAAAGGAAAAGGGATATTCTGATTTTCTTGAGGACCCAATTGCTCGTGCAACTATGAGGGTCAGAAGTAGTGAGAGAGGTGTTGATATGGGTATGGTTAGGAGAAGGCGATTGCGACAACCCAATGAACTACAAGTTGGCTTCCAAGTTCACTAATCTGGCTACTTGAAGAGCTACGTCTCGCCTAGACGTTAAATAAAGCTCTTGGTGGGAGGCAACCCACCTAGGTTAATTCATTCCTTTAATTTTATATTGTTTTATAGTTCATTACGAAAGAGCACTCATCCCACGCTGAATTGCATTGCTTATTTGTGTAGCAAATGTGTGAAGAAAAAGCTTTGCAAAAGTGCTAGATTGAAAAATCTTATGGGTGTAGCTTAGGACGAACCAGAGTTCAAGCCATTTATGTGCAGAAAGCTACGGATGTCTAGTTTCTGCATAATTTGATGGTTCATGAATCCGAGCTCAAATGAAAGAGAAATTGATGATTTTGTGACGACTGTGCAGTGCTAAAGTTTATGCGGGAATTTCTTCTCGAATGACTTCATTTTCAGGTTGTGTTACCCTAACTTAGCACATTTTATTTATTCTATGCACTGAGGACATTGCATGATTCAAGTGTGGGGTGGATTCTCGTTCTTTATTTTAAAAAAAAAATTGTGATGTTTGTGGGTATCGTCTTGGTAAGCCATCATAAGACTATAACTCATCCACTAGGGACACCTAGGGGTTTAAAGGCTTGTGGTATGCGCTAAATACCATCATGATTCCCTATGACAAAGTGCTGTTAGGATTAGTTAGAGTCTTTGTTTGTGAGTTTTGGGTTCGATACTTCTTCATAATGATGAAATTAATTTGTGCCACTTAATTACTCTAAAGATGGTTTGCTTGAAATTGATTTAGAGATTAAATATGTCGTGAATCATTAACTTGCATGTGAAGTTGAAAAATTGCATGGTGTCATTCATCACATAAAAATTGTGGAGACTTATACCCGATGAAATTTTGAGCCAATCGACTTATTCTGAGAGATTTTGTTTGTACTCCATGGTTTCTTTCATGTTCATTATTTCTTTGAAATAGATCTCATATTCTTTGTTTTGATCACTTGCCAAGAATACATCTTTGTGAATTTGTGTCTTGATGAACTTTTCTTATGATGATCATGTTGATCTTGAGAGACAGGGACGGAGCTACGTTGTGCACTAGGGGGACACGTGCCCCCCCTGGATTTTTATAAAAAAATATTAATTATAGATATTAGTTTGCAATCTTTATTTGGAAATGTTGTTTGGTATGATGGTTAGGTTGCTTGTTAGTTTTTCCAGCCCTAGTTCGACTCCAATTGGCAGTTTTTTTATCAGTTTCTTTTTTCTTCATTATTTTGCTTCGTAACTATTGGATGACGTTAAAATAGAAGAGTTCCCTATGGGTGATTTTGTCAATTTCTTTTTTCTTTATTATTTTGCTTCTTAGCTATTGGACAACCTTAAAATAAAAGAGTTTTCCTATGGCTTTTCATTATTAATAAAGATTTTATTATTCAATTTATTCATCTAAAAACTAAAACTAACCATCTTTGTTTATTTCATTCAATTTAAACTCTTCGTAGCGCTTTATTTAACAAAAGTTATTGACACAAATTCAATCGGGAAAAACATTACTCATTAATTCATGAAAGCATTACTCATTAATCACTAAAATTGATGACTGTAAAAGATTTTTTTTTATCTTGCTTGTTTACTAAATTTAACAAATAGCATATAGTAAATAGTCCAAAAAAAAATTTCGGTGGCGCTGCCCCTGAACCCCCACGGTGCCCCCTCTAGTTCCAAATCCTGGCTACGTCCCTGTTGAGAGATGAAAGTAGGCCTTCTTCGATTCGTTTGTTTATCTTTCTAGCTTACCCTTACATATCTTTATCGCTAGTACCCCTTTTGAGCCTAAACACAAACCTTTTGTTCATGGCCAATCAACCTTACCCTATTTAATTGAGGTTCTTTTGATCAATGAAAACTGAATTTCCTATATATCTCCTTTTGAGAACCATTGAGTTGAATGAATAATTGAACGAGAGTTGATTGTTTGATGTGCTTTGATGGGTTTCATGGAAATTGTGTTGGGTTATGAAAAAAAGAGTTAGGTGTAGAGTGGTGCAAGAAAACAAAAAAAAATGCAGGGAAAAAAAATTGCAGAATTCCGGATAAGAAAAAGAAAAAAAAAAACAAGGCATGAATCAATGAAAAAAAAAATTAAGAGCATGCGTTGGAAGTAAAAAAATCATCATTGTTTTGCTCGTATGTTGTAATATATGGTGATAAGCTTCTAAGAATTGAAAAGTGTTGGTGCATTATAAATTGGTTGGGAATTAAATATTTGGAGAAGGGTTTGGATTGCTATATGTAAACTTAGATGGTTCTCTTGAATGTTATGTTCTCCTTATCTTTGCCTTTACCTACACAATACCCTTAAGCCTTACGTTACAAGCCCAAAAAGTCTTACTTGATCTTGAGAATGACTTGGTTTGATTTCGAGACATGATTTGAGATATTGTTCACGATTTTTGCTAAGTGATATCCGTTGACGAGATCTAATTTTTATTTTCTTTCATAGCGTTCTCTTGACTTGTATGTGGGATTTTGTTATTTTCTTACATTATGCCGCCCACATATGCTTGAGAGAATATTTTAGCCAACTTCAGTGTGATTTTTATTCTGAGTGAATTACCTATGAGGTTTGAAGTTGAAGCTAAACGTTATGTGATGAATGACTACTTATGTGAATTGTGAGATGGATATGACGGTTCTTGATTTTGATTTTATGGAAGTGTTTGAGTTAAGATTTGAGTAAGTTGTTTTGGATGTGATTACAGTGGTATCAATTTCTGAGATTAACGAAGGAGTATAAGAACCTATTTTGTGTTTTCTTCTCTCTTGATTTACTTGAGGATGAGCAAAAGATAAGTGTGGGGGTATTTGATACGCACATATTTGATCCCACTTTTGTGCATATTTCTATATTCGTTCTTGGTATTTTTGATGGAATTGGGTTGATAGTACATGAATTCTTTGTGCTTTTATTGTAAAAGAGCGCGCGAGAAATTATGAAGTGAAAATAGCGTCACATAGGAGTGAATTGGAATTGAATTTCGTATAGGACCGTTCGAGCACAAATGACCGCTCGAGCGGCCTAGTATTCTGCTCAAGCACCCCAGAGAGATCAAGCAGAGCATAACAAAGCTGCGGGACCAAAAGCTGATTGATATGGATTTAATTGCAAGCGCACAAATCGCACAAGTAATAAAATGATGAGTAAATTATCGTTCCCACGAGGATATGTTGGCAATCAAAATTTATGTCAAACAAGCCACAATTATGCAAATTGGGTAAAAAGGATGAGCGGTTGGTTTTGATTTTAACTAAACTAATTAAAAAGAACAAAGTCAAATCAAACACAAGTATGTAATCGAAGATGGAAAGCACTAGGATACTTAACTTCACCTCATCTATCCAATTCAATTCCCTTGGTCCCTTCATCCCTAATTCATCTCTCACTAATGACAAATCGATTTTCTAACCTATTCAATGTTCTATTACTAGATACATCAAACGTATTTTCAATATAAATTCCTATTATTCCTAACAATCGGATTAATATATTAAAAACCCATTAAGAACTATGGAAATCATTTAGCGATTGCATAAGTCACAAACCTATATTCCTATGGTTCATGCACCATATGTCATCTATGGCTTGAGGAAAACCCTAGATATCTCCTTCTGGTCTCAATCTAGGCAACAAAGCATTTAGATGGTGATCAGGCATCCAAAAGCATTAAATATACCCATAGACAATCAAAGAGAGAGAGAAATCAATAAATAAGGAAACCAAGTTTATTGAATCCTCAAGGTTTGGTTACATTAAGACCCTAGAAAAGAAATCTAGCCACTCATAGAGTCAAGATGCATCATCAAGCAATGGAAATCAACCATAAATACTAACATAAAATCGGAGAGAGAAAACCCCATTGTGAACCCTCTTCTTCTCCAAGCTCCAATGCTGGCCTCCAAGCTCTCCTTCTTTTCCCCTGGTGTAGAATGTCTGAAACCCTAAAAATCTACCTATTTATACTTCCCTAAACCCATATGTCGTTTATAACATCCATTGGTGTCGTTTTGAGTCGATCCCACATGAGTTTAGGGCATTTTCAGAATTCTGGAAAGTGAAAAAATCGAGATCTGTGTTGGTCCGATCGATCGGAAGTCTTCATTAAACTGGTCCGATCAATAGGACCATATGGCTGATCGATCGAAATTCTTCACTGGCAGATTCTGTAACTTTCTTCAATCTCTGCTCTGATTTGACTCCAATTCGTCCCGTATGCTCCTAGGCACCTGCAATGTGCAAATATACAATTCTTAGGTAACATAAATCCCAATTTGACTGTAAATGATACAAGATTGCATGTAAAGGATGTGTGATTATATGTATATAATTATCACATCACTGATTTTTCCACCACTCGAGCGGCCATTCCCATTCAAGCGGACCCCGACGGACCAATTTCCCGAATTTACTTAGATTAGGTTTTCTTGGTGCTAAAAGCTTAGTATAAAAGGGGGGCCATGAGTTTAGGGTTGGACACAATCTTGTCTGGGTTTTTGACGCTGCAAAACTCCTTTTTTCCAAGCTTTTGCAAGGGTTCAAGGAATCAAGGCTTCCTACCCAACAACAATTCCATCAATCTCAAGGGGGTTTCTTCATTTTCTTTTTATGAATTCTCTTTTTGATTTTGTTTTTGTTCCTTGGATGATGGGTTCTAACTAAACCTCTTTGCTAGGGTGTGATGTAGCCTAGTATGAATATTGCAAGTATTTCGATTTAATGAATGCATAATTTTGGTTCAATGATTCATGTCTTTAATTACCATGCTTATAGTATATTGTTTGTTTGATTGCCTAATCACCAATTAAATGCTCAATTAGGCAAATTCACGTGCCTTAATGGAACCGAAATTAAAGGAATCAATTTTCGACTGCCATGAACAAGGTTTAGGGGATTGATTGGTTGTTATAGTTCTTTAGATCGTATTGAGTTATTAGCCTTGGGTTAACGACTGCGAACCAAACAACATTAATCCATTGTTAATAATATTTGTTGGCACCGTGAACGAACGAACCAACATATTTTAGAAAGAATCAACCCTTGAATTGGAACCATAATTGTGAGTTTGTTAATTGAATGCTTGTGATAGGATTATTAGGTGAAATCATTGCCCTAGTGTTCTTCTCGTACTGATATCCCAAGAATCTGAATTTAAGTTCCTTGTTAGTTAGTTTAATTACATCATTCACATTCTCATTCTTCATCAATTTTCATTCATACAATAAGTTAGGTACATTAATTAGATTAACTAGTCTCTATGGGATCGACTCGTACTTGCATACATTGTGCTATTCGTAGACTTTTGTGCACTTGCGAGAATTATTACATCATCTGGCCAACCAACCTGTCTGAGGCCGTGGCCATATAACTCTTGAACCCTACGAGCAGCGCCCATCCCTGCAGCGACGTTGCCTCCTGGTCCAGCAGGTTCAGTGGTTGCATAGGCATTTGGGTTGTTCATCGAATTTGTATTTCCATATGCAACAGGCCTGAAATTCTGACCATTATCAGATGGAGAACGCATTGGAGGAGGAGTGTACTTGCTGTAACCACCATCCGCCTGGTAATTTGTTCCATTCTATGATGGGAATTGCCCCCTCGTAGTCATATCTTCCAACTTCTGCTCAAACTTTTGTTCAACCTGTTTCATGACATCTTCAATTGTTTGGTTAAAACGTACCTCCAAAATTTTGATAGTTTAAACCAAATGTTCAAACAAAATGGTGGCTTCATCAGATAAGCCAGCTGGTCGTTCAATGAGCTCTTGCTTTTCTTCAGTGCTACCATCATTGGCAGCATCTTCCATTTCTACCAGTGGGTTTTCCTCCTACGGATTCTCCCCGATGATTGGTTCTTTCTCTAACAAACGAGTGTGTAGTGCCATGGTAGTATTCAAATTCTTTTTCCCCTGTCTCACCGAGTGTGCCAAAAAAGGTTGTTGACACCAAAAATGAACCAAGGTGGTAATAAGTTGCAAGTGTGCCAAGGCTTATAGTTTCCTACCCTAATTTGAATGAAATGCACCGAATGTAACTAAGACTTTTATCTAGACGATTGAACGAACTATCTTGGGACCTCAATAGTTCTAGGTTCCCCAACTCCACTGTAGTGCGCTTTATTAAGATTGGAATGAAGATGAATAAATAAAGGGGTAAGTATTAGAAAAGCTCCTCTACTTTGCAAAACGGCTCAACTGAGCCCTCTTACTTTTTTTCAGGTCATTCATGCCCTCTTATTTTGAAGAATGGGCTCCGTTAGCCCTCCAAGACATTAATTGTTAAAATCATCCTATTTGGAAAAAAAATTTCATATGTGGCTGTTGGGATTAAAAATCCTACACTAATATGACACTTGTATGATAAGTTAAGTTGTTCAGTTAAAACAGTCTTGAGGTAAGCTTCTGGTAAGCTTTAGAGGTTACCAGATCTGAATCTGTAGTTTGTGTTTGCTTGAACTCTATAGTTTGTGTTTGTTTGAACTCTATCTCTGTATTGATTTGGAACACATTTTTATTCAGATAAATTCATCTGGATATTATCTAATATAGGAGATGTGATAGGAACAAAGTATTGAAGTTTGATATGGACTCCTTGTGGTTTAGTTGTTCCATAAACACTAATGTCTATTAATTGGATATATATGTGTTGGTTTTTATCTTAATCATGTGCATCAATTATCTTCAAGATAATCATCTGATCAACATCTGAGATTATCGAAAGTGGTTCATGGTGTCTATATAAAGCACATCAACATAGAGTGAAGGATCGAAGCTTTGAGAGAAAAATTTGGAGTGAAATATTTTGTGCTTCGAGTATGTTTTGTTTGTTTTGTTTTTCCACTCTCCTCGATGTTTTGATGAGTGATTCATATCTGTATTCATTATGAGAGAGTGTGAGTTTCGTGTTTGAGTGTTGCTCTGTCGATTTCTCTGACTGATCCATAAGAGGAAGAAGAAGAGCAAGACTGCACTGTTTCAAAGTAACCTACGCAGGCTACCTCAAAAGTTACCTGGTTCGTACTTGAGTACAAAGTCTCTTGGAGGCGCCAAGAGCAATTGCAAATCATCATTGGTGTGTTGATTTGGGGTCAAAGCATACAATGAGTCAAGTTGTATGATAGAGTCATAGGTAACGATAGATTGTAAGCTTTTCTTCACATAGTGGATTGCTTTGACAGGATGGTCGCTCATAGACACAAGGTTTTTTCCCAGTCAGGGTTTCCTCGTTAAATTTGTGGTGTTCTTATTTGTTTATTTTCCGCATTGATTTCCTATTACAGTGACTAACAATCTTGGGAAAGGAATATTGTATTCTCAGTGGCTTTTTGAAGAAAATAAAAAAAATGGGTTCTAAAAATTGGCATGGCAAAGGAGCCAAATCTCTCTCTCTTATGCAATTTTAAGATCTGAAAATTTTCAGAAAGATTGACGATGGGGACCAAACACCGGATCAAAAGTGAACCTCTGGCAACATGGTTCAAATTCAAAATTAGCAACAAATTCAAAATTAGCAAGTCCTATTTAAAACCCAGAAAATCAAATCGAAGTCCTATTTGAAACCCAGATTCTTCATTGTCTTTTACTAATGCTTCCTCTTGTGTTACTGAAATTGAACAATAATAAGAAGATGTTGCTACGTGCTCGATCATGCTTCAAAGGATGACAAATGCAGATTATTCATTGTCTTTTACTAATTCTTGACTATTATTGGAGTTCATAAAAAACCCTCGTTCTTACGCTCCGCCTCTCAGCGTAGCCGTTGATTAATTTAAGATCTAGGGTTCCTAGAGTTCCAAAACCACCACCTAGGGTTCCTACAATAGCAGACTTGAATCGATTAGGAGGGCTTGCATGCTTTCAATGCTAGGTAGGAAATGAAAATGTTAAAGCACATTGATGGAGATGGAGCTTCCATGGCTGCTTAGAAGAGGGGAGAGAGAGGACACGTGTCCAATTTTCAATGGGCAAAGACACGTGGCCGTTGAGTCAGCAAATAGCAAATAATTCAAAAAAATCCATCTCATTACTTAACTACCACACCAGCACAGTTATAACAGAAGTTAGCATGAGGGGCTGCTTTGGCCCATTCTTGTAAGTAGAGGGGCTTGGATGATTTGAAAAAAAGTAAGAGGGCTTAATAGAGTCGTTTTGCAAAGTAGAAGGGATTGTTCAATACTTCTCCCATAAATAAACACCAAGTATAATTTATACAACGATGGTTGGTATTGAAACTTGACAAGGAATAAATACAAAGGAATTTGGAAAGAACAACATGATATTTGGAAAGAACAACATGATATTTGGAAAGAACAACATGATATTTGCTCGAAATTGACAAGGATTTGGAAAGTAATTAGAATGCTAGAATGCTAGGAAGCTTGAAAGTATCTTTGGGCTTGAGTTTTTGTCTGTCTGTCTGTTTGACTATTTGTGTGTTGTTGTTGTTGATGTTGGATGTTGTTCTTGTGTCTATCTACCAGCTTTTATACTTTCTCTCCTTTGCACGAAAATCTCCATGAAACTATGATCTTACTATAGTTAACCTTCATTTGCTCCATGTTCTGTCAGTTAGGAGCCACTACCACCTCTTCATATAAGCTTTTCCCTTACTTCTCTCATAGGCTGTCACATGGACCACCTTGTTGTAACTGCCACAACTTCTTCCACTACATGTGGGCCATTTCCAACACACTTCTTCTTAGGCCATGCTTCTCAGCAATTGGGCTTCTCTTCCTCTCCAATATGGGCTTATAGGTTGTAATATTCCAAATCATAATAGGTTGCATCATGGACTTTGTACATGTTCTAAGCCCATTAGGCCCAACATATTTTTGGTGTCAACAAAAACCTTCTGCAACAAGAGATGGAAGTATTTGGGGAACTGGCCCAAAATACCACCACCATTCATTGAAACAAAGAGGGAAACTGTAATTGTGATTGTCTTTAAAATAGAAAAACCAAGAATGTTTTTGCTCGGAATTTTGAAAGAGAAAGGCGTTTGTCCAAGCTTCTTGGTATTCCCAGTAATTGTATCCCATGGGATCAAAATGTCGTGTAAATGTTTTGGGTTTATACAGGTCTTGTCCCTAGGTAGATGGGGTTATAATTTGTAGAATTTGAATGGTGCAGTTTGTAATGGCTATCGGATCTGAGGAGGAATGGTATTTTTTCAATGAGATTGAATCTGAGTCCACAAGTATAAATTCATAAAATCTTTGGGCTTTTCGAAAATTTGTCGGTATAAAATGCCAATTGTAGGGAAAAATTTTTGTAATCATTTGTTTTGGGTCATCACACATATACTCCTTTTCAATTAGTACAACCTTTTGAAAAACTTGTTTATCAAAATATTTTGAAATATTTTGAGAACTTTTGTGGTTTTGAAACCTATTGTTTGCCAAAGCAATATCAGTAGAAGTTTTTAAAAGTTTTTCAAGAACTGTAAGAGAAGCAGGAGGTGGCTTCTACGAATATATTGCCAAAGCTAATTCAGGGGTTTTTTGTAAAGAAGAAATCCATACTATTAAGGATGGATTATTGAGAATTTCTTCAAGGATATCTGAAGTAGTTTTTGAAGAACTGACTACCTCTTTACCTTTATTCTTGTTTTGTGAGGCTTTTTGTCAATCTTCATCATAGGCGATATCACCCCATGACTTACTGGGTAGAATTGCTACCTCTCGTAAGGCATAGGATTCTTTTGACAATTTTTGGGTTTGGGATTGCACTATAGGCATGGATCCCCAGCCTTTTCCTCGATCTCCACAACCTATCTTCAAGCTTGTAAAAATGCGAAAATAGAAAGAGGTGTTCCAAGATTAGTCATTAATTACAACCCCTTGAACAAAGCATTGAAATGGAGTCGATACCCAATTCCTAATAAAAAAGATTTACTAGGGAAATTATATGATGCAAAAATCCTTTCCAAATTTGATATGAAATCTAGTTTTTGGCAAATTCAAATACAAGAAGAAGATAGATACAAAACAGCATTTACAGTTCCATTTGGGCAATTTGAATGGAATGTTATGCCTTTTGTATTAAAAAATGCTCATTCTGAATTCCAAAAAATTATGAATGATAATTTTAATCCGTATTCAAAATTCTTAAATTGTTTGTATTGATGATGTGTTAGTTTTCTCCTATAGCATCAAACAACATTTTTATCATCTTTCAAAATTTTTGAATATCATTAAAGAAAATGGATTAGTCGTTTCATTAACTACGATTAAATTATTTCAAACTAACATTAGATTTCTAGGCCGTAATATTCACCATGGCACTATAATTCCAATTGAGAGATCAATTCAGTTTGTAGATAAATTTCCTGACAAAATATTAGATAAAAATCAATTATAAAGATTTCTAGGAAGCTTAAATTACATTGCTGACTTTTATGCAAATTTATAAAAACTATGTAAACCGTTACATAAAAGATTCAAAAAGAATCCATCTCCATGGACTGATACTCATACGACTATAATTCGTTGCATTAAAGCATATTTACTAGCTTTATCTTGCTTAAATTTTGCTGACCCCAATACATTTAAAGTGGTTGAAACAGATGCGTCCGAAATAGGATATGGTGGTATTCTCAAGCAGCTTAAGAACAATAAAGAAGAGATAGCTCAGTTTACTTCAAAAAAATGGAATCCTAGACAACAAAATTATTCTACTACTAAAAAAGAAATTTTATCCATTGTTTTATGTATTTCAAAATTTCAAAGTGACATATTAAATCAAAAATTCTTGATTTGGGTAGATTGTAAATCCGCCAAAGAAGTCCTTCAAAAAGACGTTGAAAATATTGCTTCAAAACAAATCTTTGCTAGATGACAAGCAATTTTTAGTGTTTTTTATTTCGATATAGAACATATTGCAGATAAAGATAATAATCTTTTTGATTTTTTAAAAAGAGAATTTTTACAGGCTCGATGATAGGTCGCGGAGATAGAAGAAGAGGCCGGGGATCCATGCCTATAGCGCGATCCCAAACCCAAAAATTGTCAAAAGAATCCTATGCCTTACGAGAGGCAGCAATTCTACCAAATAAGTCATGGGTGATATCGCCTATGATGAAGATCAAGAAAAAGCCTCACAAAACAAGAATAAAGGTATAAGTTCTTCAAAAACTACTTCAGATATCCCTAACGAAATTCTCAATAATCCATCATTAATAGAATGGATTTCTTCTTTACAAAAAACCCCTGAATTAGCTTTGGCAATACAGTCGCAGAAGCCACCTCCAACTTCTCTTGTAGTTCTTGAAAAACTTCTAAAAACTGTTGTTGATATTGCTTTGGCAAACACACGTTTAAGAACCACAAAAGTTCTCAAAATATTTCAAAATATTTTGATAAACAAGTTTTTCAAAAGGTTGTACTAATTGAAAAGGAGTATATGTGTGATGATCCAAAACAAATGACTACAAAAATTTTTCCCCACAATTGGCATTTTATACCAACAGATTTCTGAAAAATAGAAAGATTTTATGAATTTATGCTTGTGGACTCTGATTCAATCTCTTTGAAAAAAATACCATTCCTCCTCGGATCCGATAGTGATTACACACTGCGCCGTTCAAATTCTACAAATTTAACCCTATCAACCTGGGGACAAGCCCTGCATAAACCCAAAAAATTTACACAACATTTTGATCCCATGGGATACAATTACTGGGAATACCAAGAAGCTTCGACAAATGCCTTTCTCTTTCGAAATTCGGAGCAAAAACATTCTTGGTTTTTCTATTTTAAAAACAATCACAATTATAGTTTCCCTCATTAGTTCAATGAATGGTAGTGGTATTTTGGGCCAATTCCCCAAATACTTCCACCTCTTATTGTAGAAGGTTTTGAAGTGTTCAAATCCAAATATCAGGTAAAAGATACCTCATTCCCGCCCATGATGTATTTTTTTCTCTAAATTTGCAATCTCTTGGATTTCCAATTGGGAATATGGAGACCACAATGAACCCGGTACACTTCCTTATCTTATCCGTAAATATTGTTGTAAATGGTGGGACAAATTTAACGTAGAAAAAGCCTACCCATAAAATGTTCTAGCATGGGTTTCTTCTAACTCTTCACAATCAAAAACAATAGAAAAATCACATCAAAATTTGCTGGGGATGAAATCATTTATCAGTTCAAAATTAGTTTCTGCAACCTCTGAAGATGAGTTGGCCCAATTCCTTCAAAAAATGCTTTCTAAGTTAAATGTTTGTAATCGTCAATCTTCCACCCATTCAACTACTTCTAACTCATATAAAAACTCAAAAAAGAGTTCTGATTCGGAGGACTTACTAATTGAATTCCACTGATCAAGCCCAGTTTTCGCTTGACTATTCGGTAGGTGGTAAAGAAACAATCAAATCCGTTGATTGCTTAAAGCTTTACAAAAAAACTCAAAAATCCTACAAGGTACCTAATCAAGCTTAGGTTAATTAGCTTGACTTTTCCACCACAAAAGGTAGGTGATAAAGAATCTTTCAAATCCATTTTTTACTGGAGGTTTTGCTTAAAAACCCAAAAATCCCACTGGATACAAAAGGAGTTCAACAAATAAAATTCAAAAGTGGGAGACAAAGTGGAAACTTGACATGACAAAAAAACAAAGAAAAAAGAAGATAAAATGAATGACATGACAAAAAGCAAAGAAGACGAGGGAAGACAAGCATTATTAGTCTACTATTGAAGATGCCTTCGAGGAGACCCTCCTTCTTTTCCTATAACAGGGGGTTGTAGTTAGAAAAGAGGCTGAAAAAAACACACATAAGTAATTAAGGATCGTTCAAGCAAGCAAGAATCTAAGTAAGCAAGGATTTAATTAGATAATTGAAATTGTTATACTCTTAGAGTAGGGATAAGCAAACTAACAATCTATTATAAAAGATAGTTGTAACAAAAGTAAAATGCTTTGTGTAAATGCAGGAATTTTAAACCATCCATGTAGGAGGTAGCAATAGATAAAGAATTGAAGAGCAGAGCAATTGATAAATTAGGCGGTTAAACCAGCCATAGATTGATATATCATTGAAAAATATAAAGACATTAAATTTGCATAATTGAAATATTGGACTTATAGACTTTTGATAATCTTGAACAACTTCTATGAAAACTTGAAAGGAAAATTGAGAGGAAAGGTTTTGGAGAAGCTTGTTACCAAGAGTGTAATGTAAGAGATTGTGTTTTTTCAAGTTTCCTTTCTAACTACAACCTCCCTTTATAGGAAAAGAATGAGGGTCACCTCGAAGGCATCTTCAATAGTAGACTAATAATGCCTATCTTCCCTTGTCTTCTTTGCTTTTTGTCATGTCATTCATTTTGTATTCTTTGTTTTTTGCTTATCTACATCAAAATCAATACCGAGTCCTACCTCTATTACATAAAAAGTAAAGCCAACAAATTTGTAGCATTGTACCAATATATTTTATTGTCTCAGTCACATAAATAAAATACCCAATCACATTAGCAAAACACTTCTTCCAATACATTTTGTTGTCCCCAGTAAAAAACCACCATTGTGGTTGCTAGTTATATTTTTTTTTTGCTGTCTTAGATGGGTTATCTCTTGATCCCACATGGAATAATGACAAATAAAATAAGAGAATTTTATGTAAAAGTGCTTTTATTTATTTTTAACATTTGAATATGTGAATCGTTAACCATCACGGTTTATGATTTAATCGCGAGTTTTAGAAGTTCTACGCAGGTCAACAACTAGTTCTGATAACACTGGTTTCAAAAAGATTGAAAATATTATGAACCCCAAATCCACCATTATTTCCCACTCCTTCTCCACTACTACAGCTTCCTCGATCGCTCTCCATTCCCAATTATCGCTTCTCTACTTCCAAAAGTAGCCTCTCTTACATCAGATCCATGAATGATGCAACAGACATATTCACCAGCCCCGCCGCAATCAACTCTCTAAATAGAATCAAATAGGGCTCCAAATAGTATCAATAAGTTAGGGTTTTGGCGGAGTAATTATGAGAGAACTATTATGACAACATAAATAGAGGTGAGAGAGAGATTGGAGGCAGCAATGAAGGACTTGAGATTGGGGATAGGTAGGAAAGTTTGGTTTGGGAGTTTTAGAGGAGACGAGAAAGGAGAGATGTGTGGCAAGGGTCAGGAACAAGAGTGTGGCGGGAGAGGAGGAGGACATAATAGAGGTTGGAGAAAAAGGAATCAACGAGAGGAAGAGGTAGTTGTGACAAAACGTATATTTGATACACTTCGTGGGATAAAACAACCATAATTTTAGAATACAATTTTTGGGGAAGAGATAGTTGCTCATTAATTCTATAATTTTTGTTGTTGGGACATTGTTGGTTATCTTCTACTCTAGACAGAAGATCTCACAATTTTGACTATTGGGAACAGGAGTTTCGTGGATATGGATGTTGGATTTATAGGTGTGTTAGGGCTTGCTATCAGCCCAAAGGATTTGATAGGATTTTTTTAGGATTCTGCATCGAATCTGACCTCTACACCATACGGACTATGCGTAGTTAGAGAACACAAGGTGCTGGTTCAAGTTTGCCTTCCGAGAAAAGGACTTAAAATGCCTGGAGTGTCAATCCAGAAAAAAGCAGGAAACAAAAGACTACCACTGGAATGAAAAGAACTTGTATTGAAAGGAAATGAAAAACAACACATTGTTGGAATGCATTAGGATCTTCATTGAAAATGGATACATCTTGGGATATAGGCATGCTTTACAAGCTTAAACTAAAGACATAGCCGTGGGGGCTTTTGAAAGATAAATCTAAGAACTAGTTGGCACGGAGCCATGCTAAATAAAAAGATAAGTGGCCAGAGCCATGCCCAAGAAAGCAAATAAGGATTGAAGACGCTGGGTCTGTGTTTGAAGCAGGGTAGCTTGTTGTTTCTTCTTCTTCTTCTTTTATAGTGCCAAGTGATGGATGCTTCTTCTATTATTCTTTAAGTATCTGTCGTGGTACATCATAGGGATCGTGGTAAGACCACTTTCTTGCTGGATGGAATGACTGGGTTAGTGGGTTTCATAACCAAAACCTTCTTCTGAAAATGGGGATGATGGCAACATCTCTCTGGTCATGCTTCATCCTTAAGGAGGAAATAGACTCTCTTGGAAGTTATGGTAGTCTATGCTTTGCGAGTCTTCAAGCTTCAAGGTCGAACATATGAGAACATGGCTGATGGCGATCATTTCGTTTCTGCTTCTACACGAAAGATCGTGTTAAATATGACCTTCTATCTTGTGTAGGACGAACGTCGTTTGAGTTTCGTGGAGTCATGCTTCAGCTGGAAACAAGTTTGAGAGAAAATTGGGACGTTCAACTAACAAACTTCTGCTTTCCAGGACACTCTTTGATATAATCCTGTTGAAATCTTGGTAGTTATTCAACAAACCATGTTTGGAAAGAATTTATCTGTTAAGCCAAAATTTCCTGAATTGTAGCCTTTTGGACAGTGAATCTTGGACAACCTTGATTTATGGAAAGTAATCCCTAGATTTCAAGTCAACAACAATAAGAATCATGCAAAATGAATAGCGATTAATAAAAAAATTCTCTTTGCCTGCACCACGTGTCAAGAGGAGATTGGCCACTTGGAACATTTGTGGAAGAGATTGGGTATCCATGATTTCCTTCTGATTAACAAGCAAAAAGTTCATGTTAACAAAGCCCTCCTTTGCGCCACAACCCAATTCTAGGATGTGAGGACCAATTCTTTCCATTTTAGGGCTAAATTCATGAGCCCCACTCTTCAAGACCTTGCTTTCATTATATAAATCATATTTGATGTTCCAGAGGCCAACAATGTTATTGAGACTCTTGAGAATGCTTCCTTCTCTTACCCAAAGGTAAAGGACATATCCTACTCCTATTGACTGAAGACTTTTGTATAAGATAAAGACACGTTTCTTGATCTTTTGGCTGAATAAATTTGTCTTATAGGTCAGCTCTTCCAAGATAACTCAGGATTTCACCAGGCTTACTATTTGTTGAGCTCACGGTGTGGTGTACTTTTTTGCTCTAATGGTTCTGGCGTTGGTTTATCGTGTTATTCAATGTTTTATCGAATCTGGCTTCGAAAGCTGCCCTGGCCCCCTTGGATTATGAAACTCTGGCTGTGGGCATACTTCAAACCATTGTGTCTTGAGCAAAACCCTACTTCTTCAGACCTAGACTATTTTGGTCTACAGTTCAAAGGAGTGGAGCCTCTGGACCACAGCTTCAAGGATTGTTTCTCCTACTTTTACCAGGATTTTTCCCAAATAGTTGGTTTTTCTTGGTTTCCCTTTGATTGAAGGCAAGCTCCAGATTGTCTTAGTACTGATCCCAGTGATATGGAACTTGTTGAAGATGCTAAAAATATTGTGGCACTGTGGATCAATTTTCTGTCTTCAAGGGACCTCCCATACTACTTCAACGAATCCCCTCACAACAACATACGTGGGGTGGAGTATAATAATGCTGCTCAAATGGGGCGACAATTTAGACTTGTGCATATTGTTCCCTTCCACCATAGATTTCAGAAAACAAGTGTTTTTCTAGCAAGGGAGTATGGTTAGCTGAAGCACTTAGCAACATGTACTCTGTATCTGCCTCCATCTTGTCTTCAGTAAAAATCTCCTCCTTCATTAGATGTCACTAGGATACTCCAGAGTTCACTTGTTGGTGGACTGAATATGTGAACGAGAAATTCTCCTAAAATTTAGAAGAACTCCTAGCCACTGTGGCTCCTGATCCAGGGTTGAATGGCTCTGGTAAGTCTGGTAAGCTTAAGAAGTTTGTTACTACTACAAGTATTGAATGTTGATGTGGCTTGCAAGTTCTGTCCAGGTTTCCTCTAAAGACAATGATAATCATGAAGTCGACTTTGTCATGTCAATCAGAACTCCAGCAACTCTCCAGAAGTTTGGAATGACTGTGGCTGTCAAGTCTTTGGCCAAAAGGTCTAGGGTTGGACAATGGCTGAGATCCTAACAAAGAACTCTTCTTTGCATTGGTCCGCCAAAAGGTAGCTCATCTATTTTATGTGAATCATTGTGCAAATTACTAACCTCAAGAGTAATCCCTTTGTGTCTTTTGCAGATTGACTATGACTCCCCTCTTTCTCAAGCACCTCCACCTCTCAAGAAAAAGAAAAGCACTCCATCTGTTACTCCTCCAAGGGTTGTTGATGTCCAAGGCTTTTTGCCCAAGTTAGCAGATCAGACTCTAGTCTCTGTTCCTCGAACTCCAGTTGTTGGGGCTTCAAGCTCCTTTGGCCCTGAACCACTCTTTGAGGATAAGAAAATTGCAGTAAAGAAGCTCCTAAAGATTCCACTGAGCCTGAGACCTGTCTGTACCATTCAATTTTCAACAATCTTAAAATTGCAATAAAAGAAACTCTTCAAGCTTCTGACTTTGTTTATGGAAGACTCTTAACCTTTTCAAAGGATCTTCCCATTCTCATCACTGACTTCAACAGCAACAGGGCTCACCTTTTTGAATTAAATGCTAAACAGGAGAAGCGGGAAGAGCTTGATACTATGCTTTAGAGTTTGGGCAGTAAGTTGCAATCTTCTTTGGTTGTTGAGGAAGAGGAGCGGAGGATTATTGAAGAATTGAAGCAAAGAATTATCACCTTACAGGTTGAAGTGAGGTTGCATGAAAAGACTTTGGCTACGATTTCTCTTAAGAATGTTGTCACCCTCAAGGATTATGAGGTTGTCTATGCTTAGGTATCCAAGCTAGATAGTCATGCAGCTACTATTGCCAATGAGAAGTCTTTCATTGAGGTGAATACTATAGTTGCTATCGCCAAATGGGACCAGCTGAAGGATATCTGTGCTGAACTGAAGATCCCTTCAGAAGAAGTTTCTTCTTCTACTGCTACCATGTCGACTGACATGTCGCTA
Organism: Tripterygium wilfordii; assembly: GCF_013401445.1. Taxonomy (NCBI): domain Eukaryota; kingdom Viridiplantae; phylum Streptophyta; class Magnoliopsida; order Celastrales; family Celastraceae; genus Tripterygium; species Tripterygium wilfordii. The sequence goes on along the minus strand of NC_052248.1, from coordinate 6,223,877 downwards.
GCTGATGTAATAATGCATAAGAGCTTATGAATAGCACAATGTATGCAAGTACGAGGTCGATCCCACAGACACAAGTTCATTCTAATTATGATACCTAGCTTAATGAATGATGTGGATAAGAAAAGAGAATGGAAAAATATTTGATGAACTAATTTAATCTAATAAGAATTAAAATTCATATTTTGTATTCAGTAAGAGAAGAAGCCTAGGGTAATGATTTCACCTAGCAATTCTATCACAAGCATTCAATTAATTAACACATAATTACGATTCCCAATTCAATGGTTAATTTTTTCTTAAATATGTTGGTTTGTTCATTTGCGATGCCAACAAATATTATCAACTATTGATTAATCCTATTTGTTCGCAATCGTTAACTCATAACTAATAAGTCATTATGATTTAAAGAACTATAACAACCAATCAATCCCCTTAATGTTCGCGACGGTCAACAATTGATTTCCTTAATTCTAGTTTCACTAAGACATGTGAATTCAGTTCGTTCCTTAGTCACAACTAGATGAGCCTAATTGAGCATTCAATTAGTGATCAAGCAATCAAATAGACAATAGACTATAAGCATGACAATTAAAGACATGAATCATTGAATAAAAATTATGCATTCATTAAATTGAAATACGTACAATATTCATGCTAGGCTACATCACACCCTAACAATAAGAAAAAGTAGAGAGAAGAACAAAAAACAAGAATAAAAGTTAAAAAGATTGTGGCTCTCCCACTCTCTTCTACTACTGCCGTGCAACGTCCTTTATATATGCAAAAACCAACCAAAAGCTTCCTTCAACTGCATTCCTCGCACAACTTTATTTGGAATTGGGGGGCCTGCAATCTGTCTCCCTGAAATGACCCAACAATCTTTTTAGTCTTAGTCCTCCATTTGATCTAATGGAGATAAAAGTGACATGTAGATAACTTAAATTTTAATTTCTCTGTAAAAAAATGCTAGGGTAAAATCTCTCAAACTCTGCAAGTCGCGTTTCCCACTCTTCTTTCCCTTCCGTTCGACCATTGGACGTTGCTTTGTTCTCACTCCTTCGATCGACAATCAGCACTCCTTGTCCTTCTCCTCCCTCGATGTCTCATCTTCTATCTCCCTACTCTAAACTCTGCTTTCAGTCTTTCTTCTTCTCTTGCACTGAAATATTTGGCCCCATCACTTTGTCACTGTCAGTAGAGCCACGACCCGAAAGTAGATTCCCCATGGGTAGGGGGTACGAGCAAGTGATTCTCCTCAGATTTGAGCTTGCAGATTGTCGCTTCTTCTTCCATCAATTTATCTATTATTTTTAATTTTTTTTCTTGGTTTAGGAATTTTATTTGATAGCTTATGATTTTAAGTAGATGATTTCGACCATTTGTGATATAGTAGTAAAATGGTTTGCTTCTCCAGTTTATGATTTTATTCGATGCTTCTCCAATTTATGATTTTATTCGTTGGTGTGCTGTGGCAGATGAAGTGTTCTGACTTGGTATTCATACCGATATTGGCACAAGTATTGTAGCAGCTGATATGTTTACTCTGATTGAATTTCTAGTGTTTTGATATGCCTAAGCTTGGATAGTGCTATAGTTTGTAAGAGATCATTGTAGATTGAACTGATGTATCAAATAGCATTCTACTCTTAACTTTGGATTGTAAAAGAAGAAAGCTTTTCATTGTAAGGTTGAACTGTTTGTAATAGATCATTATAAGGTCGAACAGTTTACAAGATGTCTTTAATTTTTTCTGAACATTCTATTTAGCACTTTTGTCTACAGCTCCTTGCTTTACAAAAAATGTACTCAAAATGAATGCCAAGTTCCAAACCTGACAAAGCAGGGAACAATAGAGAAAAAGAAGTCCAATTTATCAATAACAAAAGACGTACTTAGAACTTGAGAACAAATGGGGTTCTAACATAATTAGAACCAGCACTTGTTCTTTCCACCTTTCTTGCTTCTGCTACTCTGGTTCATGTGTGTACGTGATATGTTTATCCCTTGCATACTTTGTTGATTGATAGCATAACTAGGAAGAAATACAATTATTGTCAATGTAAGGGGTCAAATCTTTATCATTATTGTCAATCGTGTTCATAACCTGTATGAAATACAATTAAATTTAGTTGTTGAGTATATGTTCAGAACCTGTATCAAATCACAATGAAATTTGGATGAACGGAAGCTCCGTCTGAGGAGAGTGGATGACAATAACATTCTCAATCTCATCAATTTCTTATGAAAAAAGAAAGACAATGAATTTTTGTTGAGAATGACAATGAAAGGTGTAAAAAATTTTCAAAAAAAGATATATTAAAACTTAGAATTAAACCTAACAAAAGACATGAATACATCTTACAATGCTCTACCCATTCAGTTACATCATGATGAAGATTTTATGAACAAAGAGGTTATGAGAAGTACCTAAGATTGGTTGCCCCTAAGGTGTTTCTCGTATTAGTTTCTTCGTCAGTGAGAGTGAATGAGTTTCGAATGGGAGGGAAAGGGAACAGAAAGCGCGAACGTTTGCAAAGTTTGGGGGATTTTACCCTCTTTCTTTTTCGACAACGAATTAAAATTCAAGTTATCTACATGTCACTTTTTTCTCCTTTAGATCAAATGGAGGGTTGTGATTAAAAAGATTGTTGGGCTATTTCAGGGAGATAGATTGCAGGCCCCCAATCCCACTTTATTTCAACTGCTTTCCTTGTACAGCTTTATTTCCTTCTTTGAGTCTGATTCAGTTTTCCTTATTTACATTGATTTGCGTACGACTTTCTTGCCTTTGGTCTTCAAGTGCACATCAAGCCTCCAAAAACTTTCTTGCAAAACACCACTATTGTGCTAATTATATACATATAATTACGCACTTTTTATATGGCATTTTATGGTTCTTAGAGTTAATTGAGGATCGATATTGCCTAAGAATTATATATTTCCACATTGTAGGTGCCTAGGAGCATAACGGACGAGAAGGAGTCAACTTGGATCAAAGATTGAAGAAGTTGGAGAAAAATGGCAGAGCTGATTTTCGATCAATCGGCCAGTGATATCTCACAACTTTCCAGAGAATAATTCCTATCCATCGGAGGTAAAGCTCGATCGATTAGACCATACCCAGATCGCGAATCTGTAGTTTTCAACTTTCTGAAAACTCCTTAAACTCATGTGGGTCCGACTCAAAATGACACAAATGTTTATAATTAATGACATATGGGTTTATGGGGGTATAAATAGGTAGATTTTTTTAGGATTTTTAGCATTCTACAACATTCTAGACTCTTGGCGAGAGAAGGAGAGCTTGGAGGCCACTATTGGAGCTTGGCGAAGAAGAGGGTTCACAAGGGGGTTTTCTCAACTCTATGAGTGGCTAGATTTCTTTATTAGGGTCTTAATGTAACCAAACCTTTAAGATTCATTAAACTTGGGTTCCTTATTTCTTGATTTCTATCTCTTATTGATTGTTTATGGGAGTGCTTAATGCTTTTGGATGTTTGGCCATCATTCAATTAATTTGTTGCCTAGATTGAGATCGGTAGGAGATATCTAGGATTTGTCTCTTACGATAGACTTCATAGGTTACATGAACCATAGGAATATAGGGGCATGACCTATACAATTGCTACACGGTTAATCCATAAATCTTAATGGGTTTTTGTCTCTTGAACTTGAATGTTATGAATAACAAGGGTTAGAGATAGAGACAATTTCGGTGTATCTAGGAATGGAACATTGGTGAGTTTAGGGAAACTGATTGCCAAGTGAGTTGAATTGGATAGATGAGGCGAAATTAAGTACCCTAGTGCTTCCCATCTTTGATTACATTTGTGTTTACTTAATTGTTCTTTTGTTCTTTGTTTTAGTTTAGTTAAAAACAAAACCAACCACTCATCCTTTTCACCCAATTTACATAGTTGTTGCTTGTTTGACATTAATTTTGATTGCCAATACATCCTCGTGGGAATGATAATTTACTCGTCATTTTATTACTTATACGATTTGTGTGCTTGCAATTAAATCCATATTAAGTTTTTGGTGCCATTGCCAGGGATTGAGGCAATTGGTTTGTGTCAAATTGGGTTTTCAATTGTGCTAATTGGTTTTTTATTTTCTTGCAACCATTCTTTCTCTTGCATGAGCTGGGGGAGACGAACACTTAATTCGAAATTGATTGATATTGATATGGAAATTGAGAGGACACTTCACAATCTTAGGCGGGAGCAACATAATAATCTAGTGGAAGGCATGGGAGACAATCAAGCAAGGAATGGTGAGCCCAGTGGTGGTTTAAATGTGAATGAAGGCAATGGTAATGGTGGAGGTGCTAATGGAAGAAATAGTGGTGTAGAGGTTGAAAACCCTCCTTGGCAATTTGATTATCGCTCTCTTGAGGATTGTGCTAGGCCTACTAGGGATAAATCTCCCTCAAGCATTCGCTATCCTCCTATCAATGCTACTAATTTTGAGATCAAGCCGGCTATCATCAATATTATCTCTACCTCAGCGACTTTCTATGGTCTTCCTAATGAAGAGCCCAATGTCCATCTTCGTTCTTTCTTGCACGTTTGCACTACTTTTTGGATTAACAGAGTTTCTAAGGATGTGATCTTGTTGAGGTTATTCTCATTCTCTTTTGAGGGACAAGGCTAAGGCGTGGTTGATTTCTTTGCCTCCCAATTTTGTCATCACTTGGGATGAGATGGCGGAGCAATTCTTAACAAAATTCTTTCGTCCGGCCAAGGCGATGCAAATTAGGGCAGATATAATGTCCTTTGCCCAAAAGGATCTTGAATCATTCTATGAGGCTTAGGAGCGCTTTAAAGGAATTATTCGAAGTTGCCCAAATCATGGCCTAACTGAATGGGTGATGTATCAAGCTTTCTATAATGGGTTGAGCATGCATACTAAGGAGACTATTGATACAGCTGCGGGAGGTTCATTCATGATGAAGAATCAAGTTGAGGCTAGAGAATTACTTGAAAAAGTGGCTAAAACCACTAACTCTTGGTCCTCGGTGAGGGGGAATCCTAAGCAAGGGGGAAGTTATAGAGATGATGAAGTTATGTCTGCCTTCGCTATTATAGCAAAAAAGATTGATGCATTGTCGATAAATCAAGCTCAAGGGATACATGCAATGCAAAGCACACCTTTCTATATTTCTTGTGATTATTGTTGTCGACGCCATCCTATGGGGGAGTGTCTTATTGCTTCTCCTTCTAACTCTAGTGAGCAAGTGAATGCCATTGGTGGAGGCAACTTAAATCAACCCCAAAATGATCCTTATTCTAACTTCTATAATATGAGATTTAGGAATCACCCCAACTTCTCTTAGAGCAATACACAAAATTTGCAAAATCCTCAATATCTAGTGCAGCCCCAAGAGAATAAGAGGGATATTGATGAGATGTTCTCAAAGCTTGTTGGAGGCCTAGATATAGTTACAACTCATACCTCCCAATTTATGACAATGACGAAGCAATACAAGAGCAAAACCAATGTCACTCTACAAGCTCAAGTAAATTTGATACAAAACTATGGAGCTTCTATCCAGAATCTTGAGGTACAAATAGGGAAAATAGCTAACACTTTGTCATATAAAGAAAGAGGTACATTGCAATGCCAATCGAAGGTGAATCCAAAAGGGAAGGAGAAGGAGCAATGTATGGCAATCAACACTCTGAACTGGTAAAATGATTAAAACTGCTAATCTAAATGCCAAAAAGGCAAAAATTTTGCAGGAAAAGAATGAGTGCAGCATAACAGGGGAGAACCAAGCAAAAACTGTCTAGGGGCCATTTTTGATCAATCGGAGAGGGTGCTCGATCGATTGAACCAGCTTGATGAAAGTTTAGCAGAGACCAAAGCCGATCGATCAGCCCCATCTCGATCGGACAGATGCATAAATGAGAAAGATGTGCAGACTCGATATGCTGTGGAGCTGGATTGGCCCAAGAGTTCTCTTCCTGTACCTCCAGTTTCATTTCTTCAAAGGTTAAAGTGTACCAAGAAAAAGGATGAGCAATTCTCCACCCTCTTGGAGGTATTCAAGAAGTTTGAAGTGAACATCCCCTTTGTCGAAGCCTTAGAGCAAATTCCTAGCTATGCCAAATTCATGAAGGAGATCTTATCCAAGAAGTGGAGGTTGAAAGAGCATGTAAAGATACAATTGATCGAAGAGTGTAGTGCCACTGTGCAAAGAAAGCTCCTAATTAAGCAAGATGATATGGGAAGTTTCACAATCCCGTGCACCATTGGAAATACCTTGATTAAGAGATCTTTATGTGATCTTGGAGCTAGCATAAATTTGATGACATTGTCGGTTGCTAAGCAAATTGGGATGAAGGAGATTAGTCCAACCATGGTGTCTTTGTAAATGACGGATAGATCTATAAAGTACCCTCTTGGCATAGTAAAGGATGTTCTAGTGAAGGTAGGTGAGCTCATGTTTCTAGTGGACTTTCTTATTTTGGATATGGAGGTCAATCCTACTACTCCATAATCTTGGGAAAGCCATTCTTAAGCACCGAGAGAGCTTTGATAGATGTTGAAAAAGGGAAGCTTACTTTGAGAGGTTCGGGAGGTGACCAAATCACTTTTAAAGTATTTGACAATAGGAGGCAAGAAGAGATTTCTCAACAATATTTCTGTTGGTTACTAAAACTAATTTTAGTCATGCAGCGGAAGCTAACTAGGATCGTTTTAGCATAGGTATAAATCAAAATTTAACGAACGATGCCCTACGGCCATAGTGTGTTTTTGCCTAACATGCTTCTAAAAATTTATTTGATCTCAAATCATATTTTAACATGTTAATCGAACACACAAGATCAAGTTTTAATCTTTGTAAATAATCCTAGCATGCTTCTAGGTTTATATCCTAACAATTATTAAAACAAGATCAAGTACACAAAACATGGCATCAACAAAGTTAGAGATTAACCAACCTCTTCAAAATCGAGGTCCTAAGCTTTCTTCTTTTCTTGAACGCACGAACCACCGTCTTGATCTCTACCAACTTGGAATGCCTACGTCGTTTCCTTGGTATTCCCCTTAATCTCCTTGCGAACATGCAAAGCAAAAATCACCGATTGGCGGTGAACCAAAATCACACACACGGTTGCTTCCTTTTTGTGTGAATGTAACACTCGGCCACTATAAGATTTCACTCTTCCCTTTTTTTTTTTTTTTGTCTTAAGCCGTTGAGAAAAAAAAAAACTACAACCTTGATGCTTAAAACCAAAAAAAATATAGAAGGTGTTGTATTTATATAGAATTAAATAAGTCTCACTAGGTCTTTGAAATTCCTATTCCATTGGAATTAGGAAACTAACAAACTTGACCACCAATTCAAGTAGTGATCGGCCAGCTTTTAGAAAACCTAGTATGGCCGACCGTGTCTTGCATTGCAAGGCATGGGTTGGGCCTATCTTGGTCCACAATAGAATCTTTCCAACTTTATTGGACCTCCACGTTTTCCATTGGGCGCAATCTTTCAAGAATGCAAGGCTCAAATATTATATTGATCCTTGGTCCATTCTTGACTTTAATTTCGATTATGTAAAATATTTATTTTACAATCTAAACCGAAATTCTGAGACTTATTATTTAATATAAATACACTTACAAGAATTTTGTATATCTTAACAAAAATAATTTTATCTTGAGGTTATCTTTGGAAAACCAAAACCCAATAAAATTATATCCTTTTTGCTATACAAACTCTATTCTTGAAATATCCCAATGACCGTTGTGATATGGTGAAATTTGCCGATCTTCCTTTAGTAGGACGAGAGACTAAAATGAGGCTACCAAGGGGACTCCGCAAGACATACAAATCTAGGCTCCCGAAATATTATTCTTTACTACCAAGCCCCTATGACTAGGAATAATATTTCAATCCAATGTTCGTCTGACACCACCTGAACTATGGATGAACTCCCAGAGATGTATGATTCTTACATCGAGGCTTTTCTTATTAGAAACCTGTCCCTGACCTGTGAGATGTGTGCGAATATATCCTCCATGCAACACCCGGTAAGTTGGAGTGAGAGTTTATGTACTATCAAACACTCCAAAGTCCATATTTCCCCTGAGCTCTCGGTTCGCTTATATCTATCCACTAAGTGTATTAGATTGACCCGTCGATCAATCTAAATGCTAACGCTTGATCCATAAGAATCACTCTGCAGAGTTTTTGGGTAGATTAATTTGAACCTCTCAGGTGGGTGCTTACACTTCCGTATCCCGAAAGTACATGAATGACTATATTGTAGGTATGCTCCCACACCCTAGTGGCATACATCCAATTCATCGAGTATATCGACAATAGTGTGTGTCTCACTCATTGATGAATCAAAATGCACACGCTATAAGTATGAAAGTATTGACCTACTCAAGCTTAAGAGATATCGTACTCTCACAGCTATAGGATGAACAACTCATTGATAGTACTTTTGTGGTTGTTCTTTCCTATGTAAGTCCGTCAATGTATGTTTCCTTACATACACTAGTGTACCAATCCGAGACTCCTCTCGAGTGATCAAGACAAACCACTCCCCTATTTGGAGATGTCCATGCACTACAACCTATATCAACAAAGTGCCTAGCTTTGTTAATCTGGTTGTGACTAATTTATTTCAAATGTAATAGTGAATCTTGTGTCTATCTATCCTCACACATAAAGTGTATCTGAGTATCGAAGATTACTATAAATAACATCCCTAGACATTGATGGAACATTCATACATAAATGAAAAGACATCTAATACACATAATGCAATATTAAATATTTATCAATAAACCTCAGAACTGTCATACATGGTATGTTTTTAGGACATAATCCCAACAAACTCTCACTTGGACTAAAGAACATACTCCCTAAAACATTCTAACACCCATTCCCTCTACATGAGCCGTGAAACTCTTTCCAGTAAGGGCCTTGGTGAATGGATCCGCCAAGTTGTGTAATGACGCAATCTTTAGTATCTCCACTTCCTTACGCTGCACGAACTCCCTTATCAAATGGAACTTACGTTCTATGTGTTTTCCTTTACTATGGTAACGCGGTTCCTTGCTTTGAGCTATTGCACCCATATTGTCACAATATAAGGTGATAGGTCTCTCAATGCGAGGGACTACCTCTAATTCCATAAGGAACTTTCTCAACCAAACTACCTCCTTAGCGGCTTCTGAAGCTGCCACATATTCGGCTTCCATGGTGGAGTCTGCGATGCAAGTTTGCTTCACACTCCTCCAACTTATGGCTGCACCACCAAGTGTAAACACGTAACCGGACGTGGACCTTCTAGAGTCCTTGTCTGCTTGGAAATCCGAATCAGTATAACCCACTGGAATGATCTCATCACTACGGTAAACAAGCATATAATCTTTTGTTCTCCGAAGATACTTGAATATATGTTTGACCGCCGTCCAGTGATGCAAGCCAGGGTTAGATTGATATCTACTAACCAATCCCACTGCATAGTAGATGTCTGGCCTAGTACAAAGCATAGCGTACATCAGACTGCCAACTAAGGAAGCATATGGCACCTTACTCATTTCACGCTTCTCTTCTTCAGTCTTAGGATAGTTGTCCTTTGAAAGAGGTACTCTGTGTCTAAAAGGTAAAAGACCTTTCTTGGAGTCATGCAATGCGTACTTAACTAGAATCTTCTCTATATATGTGGCTTGGAGAGAGCTAATGTTCTAGTTCCGTGATCTCGCATAAGCTTGATGCCTAGAACATAGCTTGCTTCTCCTAGGTCTTTCATGTTAAACTGATTGGATAACCATATCTTGACCGTTGATAAAGTTGCAGTATCATTTTCGATAAGCAATATGTCATCAACGTAGAGAATTAAGAACATAATTTTCCAGCCGTCCAATCTCTTGTATACACACGGTTCATCAGGGTTTTGATCAAATCCGTAGGATTTAATCGTCTGATCGAATCGGATGTTCCAAGATCTAGATGCTTGCTTAAGTCCATAAATGGACTTCTTAAGCTTGCAAACCATATTTTGCTGACTTTCAGCAATGAATCCGGTGGGTTGCATCATATAGATGCTTTCATCTAGATGGCCATTGAGGAAAGCCGTCTTGACATCCATCTGCCATATCTCATAATCAAAATGAGCTGATATGGCGAGAAGTATTCTGATAGACTTAAGCATGGCTACAGGTGAGAAAGCCTCCTCATAGTCTATACCCTCTTTTTGAGTATAGCCCTTCGCCACCAACCTTGCTTTAAAGGTTTCAACCTTTCCATCTACTCCTCTTTTCCTTTTGTAGACCCATTTGCACCCTATGGGTTTTATTCCATCAGGTATGTCTACAAGATCCCACACTTCATTAGAATACATAGACTCTAATTCAGATTCCATCGCTTTGAGCCAATGATCCACATCAACATCAGAAACTACTTCTTCGTAACTAGTGGGATCTGGTTCAAGTTCGTCAGACACTGTCAAAACTGACTCTCCAAAGTACATGAACCTTTCAGGAGGTCGTGAGACCCTCCCACTACGACGAAGCTCTGATGTTGCATCCAAGATTGTTTCGGTTATTTGTTCATTCTCAACATTTTCTATTGGACTGGAAGTTGCACCATCAAGATTTTGTTCTTCAAGGATTATCTTCCTTGGTTCACTACTGTTTATACAATCTTCTTCTAAGAATCTAGAATTCGTGCTAACGAATACTTTTTGACTCTCAGGATTGTAGAAATAGCCATCACGAGTCCCTTTAGGAAATCCAACCCAGTAGCATGGCACAGATCTTGGTCCAAATTTAGTTGTCTTATCTACCAGTACAAAAGCCGGACATCCCCAAACTTTTAGATTTCTAGGATCAGACTTGCGTCCAGTCCACATCTCATGAGGTGTCTTTGATACTGACTTAGACGGTACTAAATTCAAGATGTGCATGGTAGTTTCTAGGGCATATCCCTAAAAAGATTTAGGAAGAGTAGCATGACACATCATGCATCTTACCATATCCAGTAGAGTCATGTTTCTCCTTTCTGCTACCCCGTTTTGTTGAGGAGTTCTAGGTGCAGAAAGCTGAGTAACAATGCCATTATCCGCGAGATACTGTTTATACTCATCTAGCATGTATTCACCACCACGGCCAGACCGTATAGCTTTGATGCGTTTATCCAATTGGTTCTCCGCAAAAGCCTTAAACTCTTTGAACTTGTCAAAAGCCTCAGACTTGCGGCGCATTAGATAAATGCATCCATACCTAGAGTAATCATCAGTAAAAGTAATGAAGTATTCAAAACCTCCTCGGGCTTGTACCGTCATTGGTCCACATACGTCTGTATGCACCAACTCATGTAAATCATTAGCCCTAAGGCCTTTGGACTTGAACGACCTCTTAGTCATTTTACCTTCTAAACAAGATCTACATTGTGGCATACTGTTCATATCTAATGGGCCGAGTGACCCATCATGAACTAGCCTGTTGATTCTTGTTTGGTTAATATGGCCAAGTCGTAAGTGCCAAAGGGTTTCCTCATTGGATATGGCCTTTCTCTTTCTAGATTCAGCATGCATGGTATCACAATTATTACCAGAGTAGGAATTTGGATGTAAATAAAACAAATTTCCATTCATAGTTCCAGAGCATATTTCCTTTCCATATCTACTAATTGTAACATTAGAAAGGAAAGATAAATGATACCCTTCTGACATTAAACTTGAAACTGAAATTAAATTTCGTCTAATATCCGGAATATAAAGGCAATTGTTCAATGTCAAAATCTTATTACATCCAAAATATAAATTAACTATTCCTACTTTAGTAGCTTCTACTATGACTCCTGAAGCAGTCCTCAAAGTGATTTCTCCTTTATTAAGTTTCCTGGTTTCCTGAAACCCCTGCAATGAATTGCAAACATGATTAGTGGCTCCAGAGTCTACAATCCAGGATACAGTAGAATCAACCACTAAACAAGCCTCAATAAATAGAATATTACCCTCAATCTGCTTCTTTGCTAGAAGCTTTGGGCAATCACTTTTCCAGTGCCCTTTCTGGTTGCAATGAAAGAATTTGCCTTTCCCCTTCACAACCTTGCCCTTTTTCTTTATCTTTGGGCCTTTGGCAGCAGTGGCTTGCTTCTTCTTATTCTTAGGCTTTTTGGGCCCAGAATTAGAAACCTTAACAAAATGGACTTGCTTCTCCTTTCCCATTATCTGCTCAGCGGATTGAAGTTCCTTCATAAGCATTGGAAGAGACATCTCCATCTTGTTCATGTTGAAGTTCAACTTGAACTGGGAGAATGAGCTTGACAGGGTCTCCATGACCATATCCACCTGCGTTTGTCCATCGATTTCAACACCAAGATCCAAGGCTTCATAGAGGTACTCCATGACCTTGAGCATATGCTCTCTCAGGGGAGTACCCTCGGCCTGCTTGGCGTTCATCAACTTCTTTATCGCTTGCTGCCTTGCAGGGTGAGTGGTTTGTTGGAACATTTCCTGTAGACTGAAGATCATGTCTCCAGCTGTCTGCATGCTCTCATGTTGTTTCTGCAAGACTGGCGATAAAGACGCTAAGATATAGCACTTAGCCATGTCATTGGCATTGATCCATTTTTGCCGAGCCAATCTGTCCTCATCTGTTGGGTCAGGGCCCAACTCAGGACAATCCTCGATCAGAACATACTTGTACCCACCTGAGGTGAGCACTATGTCCATGTTTCGTTTCCAATCAACATAATTCGGTCCAGCTAGTTTGTTTTCATTCAATATGGAAATAAGTGGAGAAAACGACATCTGAAATTTAGAACATTTAAAATGCATCAGATGAATGCTCCAATTATTTAATCTTTTTACATATCTACTAAGTAATAAAAACCCAAACATTAAGTAAATCAAATGTAATAGCGTATCAACCAACAACAATTGCTTGCCTAGTTGACCCAAGTCTAACTCAGTCAAATAAATTCAAGCGTCTAGCCTTTTAGGCCTCTAGAATTTCTTGATCGCTATTTATTTGGCTCCTTTGTAGGTTGAGTGTAAACCAAGGTTTAACCTACTGGAACTTGCTCATGTGAAAACTCCATCCCAGAGGGGGGTTGCGCGTGCAACATGAGTAAGCTTTCATACAAGCGTGTCCTAAGTTATCAGCTTTCAATTCTACTATTGCAACTAATGGATACTCCATCCCAGAGGGGGGTTGCGCATGCAACACGAGTAAGTACCCATCTACAAATAAGAATTGAAATTTCCACTTGAAATCCTCCCACAAGACCTGGCATATAAACTCCATCCCAGAGGGGGGTTGCGCATGCAACAGAGTAAGTTTATATACCCTAGTGAGGATTAACCTTTGGGAAGCCGTGGGTCATATCATTAGATATAACCCTCTCCCACTCAATAATTTATTATTAGGGTTTTTCTGGTTGAAGATTACCTTAGATCCTAGTGGCTCGAATCAACATTTAATCATTAACCAATTATGTAATTCCACGTGATTAAACTCATAATTATTCCCACTAGTTAATTAGGTGATTAACCTAAATCTTTAATCTATTAAATTATGCCACGAAAGTTCATCTAATCACGTAATTACATGTAGCTTATTAGATGTCGAAAGGTGATTCCTAATAAGCCCGGTGCCAAGACTTGTCTATATGCCAATTTAATCATACATCCATTCACATAAGTAAAAGCATAATTAAATAAAGCAAAATAAACAAACATAATAAACACATATGATACTGTATCTAAGCTGGTCTTCATGATGTCCAACATGCAGATATCCATCTCCAATCGTGACTCGAAGACTAGGGAGAAACCCTAGCCGTGGGCCGTGAGTCTGCTTCACTTTCGGGGATTTTTCTTTGTGTTGAACTCCATCACGAACCTGCGTTTGCAACTTCCAGAGGCTTTCCAGGGGTGTCCCTAGTCCAGAAAATATTTTGGTTACCAAAAAAAATTGAGTTACAAACCGAAATACTCCTTAGGAACACTCCAAGCACAAATCTGGAAAATCTGTCGCGCACACAGCTTGTCTTGGCTGCTGCAATTTTTCAGCTGTGTTTCTTCACGATTTCTTCATGCTTTTCCATTTATAACATCACTAAGTACTAGTACAAAAATCCTATGCCTTGGGGAAGGCTTACAAGTGATTCTAATGAATTTACAAAGCAAAGAAACTACAAATCTGAAAAAAACAGCTTTACAAAAAATATCCCATAAACTCTAAACGCGAGCCTATGGGTTACAACCCAAAACAATAAATTTAAATAAATTAATGCCAGCTTAGTACAGTATCTCAAGCCTGCAAAACAAGTATTCGTGGCATCCAAAAATTCACAAAATCAATCGCACACCCTAAGCACCAATCTAGCGCGCAATTATTTTTCTAATGAATCTTTGTGCTAATCTTGAATTAATACATACTAAGTTTGCTCCGATACCATTTTTTGGTTACTAAAACTAATTTTAGTCATGCAGCGGAAGCTAACTAGGATCGTCTTAGCATAGGTATAAATCAAAATTTAACAAACGATGCCCTACGGCCATAGCGTGTTTTTGCCTAACATGCTTCTAAAAATTTATTTGATCTCAAATCTTATTTTAACATGTTAATCGAACACACAAGATCAAGTTTTAATCTTTGTAAATAATCCTAGCATGCTTCTAGGTTTATATCCTAACAATTATTAAAACAAGATCAAGTACACACAACATGGCATCAAGAAAGTTAGAGATTAACCAACCTATTCAAAATCAAGGTCCTAAGCTTTCTTCTTTTCTTGAACGCACGAACCACCGTCTTGATCTCTACCAACTTGGAATGCCTACGTCGTTTCCTTGGTATTCCCCTTAATCTCCTTGCGAACGTGCAAAGCAAAAATCACCGAGTGGCGGTGAACCAAAATCACACACACGGTTGCTTCCTTTTTGTGTGAATGTAACACTCGGCCACTATAAGATTTCACTCTTCCCTTTTTTTTTTTTTTTTGTCTTAAGCCGTTGAGAAAAAAAAAACTACAACCTTGATGCTTAAAACCAAAAAAAATATAGAAGGTGTTGTATTTATATAGAATTAAATAAGTCTCACTAGGTCTTTGAAATTCCTATTCCATTGGAATTAGGAAACTAACAAACTTGACCACCAATTCAAGTAGTGATCGGCCAGCTTTTAGAAAACCTAGTATGGCCGACCGAGTCTTGCATTGCAAGGCATGGGTTGGGCCTATCTTGGTCCACAATAGAATCTTTCCAACTTTATTGGACCTCCACGTTTTCCATTGGGCGCAATCTTTCAAGAATGCAAGGCTCAAATATTATATTGGTCCTTGGTCCATTCTTGACTTTAATTTCGATTATGTAAAATATTTATTTTACAATCTAAACCGAAATTCTGAGACTTATTATTTAATATAAATACACTTACAAGAATTTTGTATATCTTAACAAAAATAATTTTATCTTGAGGTTATCTTTGGAAAACCAAAACCCAATAAAATTATATCCTTTTTGTTATACAAACTCTATTCTTGAAATATCCCAATAACCGTTGTGATATGGTGAAATTTGCCGATCTTCCTTTAGTAGGACGAGAGACTAAAATGAGGCTACCAAGGGGACTCCGCAGGACATACAAATCTAGGCTCCCGAAATATTATTCTTTACTACCAAGCCCTATGACTTGGAATAATATTTCAATCCAATGTTCGTCTGACACCACCTGAACTATGGATGAACTCCCAGAGATGTACGATTCTTACATCGAGGCTTTTCTTATTAGAAACCTGTCCCTGACCTGTGAGATGTGTGCGAATATATCCTCCATGCAACACCCGGTAAGTTGGAGTGAGAGTTTATGTACTATCAAACACTCCAAAGTCCATATTTCCCCTGAGCTCTCGGTTCCCTTTTATCTATCCACTAAGCGTATTAGATTGACCCGTCGATCAATCAAATGCTAACGCTTGATCCATAAGAATCACTCTGCAGAGTTTTTGGATAGATTAATTTGAACCTCTCAGGTGGGTGCTTACACTTCCGTATCCCGAAAGTACATGAATGACTATATTGTAGGTATGCTCTCACACCCTAGTGGCATACATCCAATTCATCGAGTATATTGATAATAGTGTGTGTCTCACTCATTGATGAATCAAAATGCACACGCTATAAGTATGAAAGTATTGACCTACTCAAGCTTAAGAGATATCATACTCTCACAGCTATAGGATGAACAACTCATTGATAGTACTTTTGTGGTTGTTCTTTCCTATGTAAGTCCGTCAATGTATGTTTCCTTACATACACTAGTGCACCAATCCGAGACTCCTCTCGAGTGATCAAGACAAACCACTCCCCTATTTGGAGATGTCCATGCACTACAACCTATATCAACAAAGTGCCTAGCTTTGTTAATCTTGTTGTGACTAATTTATTTCAAATGTAATAGTGAATCTTGTGTCTATCTATCCTCACACATAAAGTGTATCTGAGTATCGAAGATTACTATAAATAACATCCCTAGACATTGATGGAACATTCATATATAAATGAAAAGACATCTAATACACATAATGCAATATTAAATATTTATCAATAAACCTCAGAACTGTCATACATGGTATGTTTTTAGGACATAATCCCAACAATTTCCAAGTAAAGCATATTGACATGGTCATCCCCGACACTCTTGAGAAGGAAGCTCCACATATTCCGGTGGAAATTTTTTTATGCCAAGATTTAAAAGTTGAACATGAAGTTCCTAAAGCAGCCTCCCAAGCTAAAATTGATGTAGCAAAACCTCAAGTTGAAGATCCCAAGGAGAAGGAAAAGAAGGCCAAGAAAATGAAGAAGGGGAAGACCAAGAAAATGAAAAGAAATGTCTTTCCCAAAGAAGAGGTGGTGATGAAGGCTTGTGCTCCTTGCATGGCACCTAAGCAATCCAATGTTAATCCTAAGAAGCCATCAAGGGGAGTCTACACCATAACCCTCAAGGATCCCGGTTTAATTCATAAAGGGAAGTCAGGCTGAAGATTCTAAACCAAGCACTTATGGGAGGCAACCCAGGTTTTATTGTTCTATCTCTATCTCTTTATTTCTATTTTCACCTATTCCATGCATTGAGAACATTGCACATTTTAAGTGTGGGGGTGGGAATTTAGGTTTTTCTAGTTTTTGCTTGAAATAAAATTTTTTGACTTCAAATGCCTTATGTCACGTCATTCTTGAGTGTATTTAGATGAATTTTGTGATCTTTGAAGCTTTGATAGATCTTGCTATGGACATTCTTCCCAATTGAGTTTTCCTATCTTGAAAATTATTTGTCCATTATGCTTTTGTCAATTTGGATCACTTGTTTGTGAGGTATGAAATATGACTTGACTTTGGCATTTGTGGTTGTTTAAGATCAATTTGATTCTAAGTAGTGCTACTTGAGCAATGAAAAAGAAAAAAAAAATTGTGTTTATGAATAAATAATTTCTTTCATGAATTTTCTATTGAGTTACCGGGCCTCTTGCCTACCAAGCAATGAGTTTCACATAAAAAGGTAGGAAATGAATGTTAGAGTACCTTGGTGACTAGTTTAACCTCGTAGCCTTTTTTGACTCGAGTAATTAGATCCTCTGGGGTGTTTTAACACCTAGTGCCCTAAGCCAACTGGATTGGGAGTCATTGGTCGAAAGCTTGTTACATGGGTTATTTAGAAAGCTTAAGGAGGTTGAGCATTGCACAAGTCACCTTTGAGAAGAAAAAGAAAGAAAAAAAAAGTGAATAAGAGTGAAGTTTGAATAAATGCTCATTGTATTTGCTATTTGATTATTATTGTCCTTGGAAGACTACATGGCCATTGTTTATGTCGGTTTGAAGCCAAATATCAAGTAAAATCCATTATGTACATCAATTCTTGAATTTATAAGCAAAGTGGATGAGATAAGATTCTTGAAGGAATGTTTTTATTGGCTTGAATGCCCTAATGCATGGTTTGTTAGTGTGGATAGGGTTGCAATTGAGAGTCCATTTTATACTCTTGTTGATGACATAAATTTTGACATTGAAGTTGTTTAATGTTTGTCGGGATCTTTTTGATAAACCCTCAGAAGACAAAACTCCTACTAGGGGCATCTAGGGGTTTAAAGGCTTGTGGCACATGCTAAGTGTCATCGTGAGCCCTACGAAAGTGGCATAGTTTGGTTTCTTATTTTTGTTTTAGTATTAGTTGTTTTCTTTTTCATTTGAGCTGAATTGAGAACTCCTGTCCTTTGATCATTAGTTTGCTTGAGGATGAGCAAAGGTTAAGTGTGAGGGTGTTTATTGTGCTAATTATATACATATAATTACGCACCCTTTACATGGTATTTTATGGTTCTTAGAGTGAATTGAGGATCGATATTGCCTATGAATTGTATATTTGCACATTGTAGATGCCTAGGAGCATATCGATTGAGGAGTCAACTTGGATCAGAGATTGAAGAAGTTGGAGAAATATGACAGAGCTTATTTTTTATCGATCGGCCTTGAGGTCCAATCAATCGGCCAGTGATATCTCACAACTTTCAAAGAATAATTCCAATTGATCGGACCATACCCAGATCGCAAATCTGTAGTTTTTGACTTTTCAAAAATGCTCTAAACTCATGTGGGTCCAACTCAAAACGACACCAATGCTTATTATAAATGACATATGGGTTTAAGGGGGTATAAATAGGTAGATTTTTAGGGTTTTTAGCATTCTATAATATTCTAGACTCTTGGGGAGAGAAGGAGAGCTTGGAGGCCACCATTAAAGCTTGGAGAATAAGAGGGTTCACAATGGGGTTTTCTCTCTCCTCTTTTATCTTGGTTTTATGGCTGATTTCTATTGCTTGATAATGTATCTTGACTCTATGAGTGGCTAGATTTCTTTACTAGGGTCTTAATGTAACCAAACCTTGAAGATTCAATAAACTTGATTTCCTTATTTCTTGATTTCTATCTCTTATTGATTGCTTATGGGTGTGCTTAATGGTTTTGGATGTTTGACCATCATTCAATTGATTTGTTGCCTAGATTGAGATCGGAAGGAGATATCTAGGATTTGCCTCTTACCATAGACATCATAGGTTGCATGAACCATATGAATATAGAGGCATGACCTATGCAATCGCTACACAGTTAATCCACAAATCTTAATGGGTTTTTGTCTCTTTAACTCGAATGTTAGGAATAACAGAGGTTAGAGATAGAGACACTTTCGGTGTTTCTAGGAATGGAACATTGGAGAAGAGATAGTAATTAGGGATTAAGGAATCAAGTGAGTTGATTTGGATAGGTGAGGTGAAATTAAGTACCTTAGTGCTTGTCATCTTTGATTACATTTGTTTTTACTTAATTGGTCTTTTGTTTTTTGTTTTAGTTTAATTAAAAGAAAAACCAACCACTCATCCTTTTCACCCAATTTACATAGTTGTTGCTTATTTGACATTAATTTTGATTGCCAATACATCCTCGTGGGAACGATAATTTACTCATCATTTTATTACTTGTGCGATTTATGCGCTTGTAATTAAATCCATATCAACCACGTAAATTTCTTTTTATTTTTATTAGTCGGGTCGGTCTTAAATATTTGCTTTAATCACTGCTGCCTTCTCTTGTTCTACTTATCTTCTTCTCTATATATTTCCTATTTATTCACTTGACTTTTTTTTTCCTTCTTGTAATTCCCTTCAACTTTCCTTCTCTTGTCTCTTCTTTCACGTGTAACAGCCTTGACTTTCATTATATTATTTATTTATTTATTTTCTTCCTTCTCTCTTTCTTGATCTGCAAATATTCTTCATTCCTTAATTGTATTGGATTCATCTTAAGCAAGACCGGGCCTTAGCCATTTTGGTGTCCAAAGCGGCACGGTATAGCGGTGCCCTATTTAAAAAAAAATCACAAAGTCAGACGGTAATCACACAATTTTTATATCAAAAGTGAGACGGTACTCACACAATTCATTGTTGAGAAGACATTACCATGCAAGTGTACTGTTGAATTAACGGTACATTGATTTTACAATAAAAATAATAAATAAACTATTTGGTTTAAGATAAGAGCTGGGCTGATTATTTATTTGGGTTTATAAATTGAGTAAGATGTACAAGCCCACAACTAAGGTAGCACAAAAAAACAAAAATATGTAAGCAAAATGCAACATAGTAGATTCAAACTCGAGTTGAGTGAAGAGGAAATAATCATGTAACCATCAAACCAGTTGTATCTTTTTGTAATCTATGTAAACTAAATATATATATATATTCAAAATAATATGGTTCCCATTGAGGGCTTGGGTCGGCCTGGTGACCAAAGCCCTACTTTTGGTTGATTTGGGTTTGGGCAGACCCAGATCTCAAGGCAAGCATTGAACTTGGGCTTAATTAATGGGCTTACAGAAGCCTTTTTCACTTTTGTACAAATTAAACTGCAACCCAAAATTAAGAGTATTTATGTAATATTCATGTTCATTCAAGTAAATAGAGACAAAAATAAGTGTAAAGTGAGGTATAAAAATAGGTAAAATATCATACGATCACAGGGTGATGATGAAGCTGCTAAGGATGCCTTTGTTGGTGTTTTCTGACAACCCCTGATCTCGATGAATTAATGAACTTTGATGACTTCTTCTCCCTGTTTTTGTTATCCCCAGGTTTCCAGTGAGGTTCACTTGAATGCTCTTGGTAACTTATTGGACTTTTTTGTTTTCTATCTTATGCGCTTTTGGTGGTGTATTTTTGGATATTTTTTTTGGATATTCTGAACGGTTAATGGTAGAATAATTTGGATACTGGTTTGGGTTAGCACAAAACAGACTTATCCATAGCTTCCCATAGAGTAAGGTAGTACCTATTGAGTTATTTCCCCTTTATAGGATGCTTGTATTGAGTCCTGTCCAGATCTTATAACTAGTAAACACCTCATTTCTTCACTTCTGTCACCTGATAGGGTCCTTACCAGGATGGTGACCATTTGCCATATGTTGAATCTCTTTAACCAATAAGGAGAACAACTTTCTAGACCAGGTCCGTTATAGCAAATGGCTTTTCTCGTATTATTTTGTTTTAAGCTTTCATGACCTTCTGCTTCTGAACTTAAAGATGATCATAAGCAACAAGTCTGACTTCATAAAGGTCTTCTAATTCGGTCATCATGGCCTGATAGTAATCTATAGGAGATAATTGATTCTACAAGGTTACCCTTATTGATTTGATCGCCATCTCCATAGGAAGAATTGCATCCTGCTCATAAGTAAGCATAGAAGATGTAGCTCATGTTGCTGTCCTATTAGCCCAAATAGCTTTTGAAAGAGACTCATGCCAAGCCCTTGGCCTATTTTTCACTATTCTCTCGATAATGTTCTTCAGCACTTTGTTAGTAGACTCTGCTTGGCCATTGCCTTGAGCATAATATGGTGTAGAGTGTGAAATTTCAAAACCATTTCTCAAGGCAAAAGCTTGTACTTGATCTCCAAAAAAGACTATTACTTGATCTGCCACAATATGTTAGGGAAGACCGAATCTATGAATGATGTTCTCCTTAATGACCTCTATCACATCTTGCTGAGCTACAGATTTGAGTGGAAAAGTATTCACCCATTTTCTGAAGTAGTCCGTGGCTACTATGATGAAATGATGTCCTCGGTTAGAAGGTGGAAAGATTTTCCCAATAAGATCCATAGCCCATCCCCTAAATGCCAATGATTTTATGATTGCATGCATGGTAGTAGCTGATACATGTTGAATATGTTCGTGTGTCTGGCAAGGCTGGCATCCCTTGGAGTACTGGATACAATCCACCAAGATAGAAGGCCAATAATATCCATACCTTATGATGAGCCACCTCATTTTCCTTTATGCTTGACGAACTTCTCAAACTCCGTCATGTACTTCTGCCTTGATCCTCATAGATTCCTCTTGACTCAAACATCTCTAGAATAAATCATCTTCTAGGCTCTTATTGTAGAGTTCTCCATTCATCAGCACATAGTTGATTGCTCTCCCTCTGGTCTTCTGGTATGCCTTCAAGTTTGGATACTTTAGGAACTAGATCAAAGGATGTCTCCAATCTAACTCAAAAATCTCCACATGAAATGCGTTTAGAACGGCAAATGCCCTCCTTTTGGCAGAAGGCAAAAGTTTCCTGTGTATTATGATGGTTTTGTCATAGGTTTCTTGGGGAATCTTGACTCCTATGGGCATTTGAGCTAGCTCATTTACTTTTGTATTGAATCTCCTTGGGGCATGAGACACAATTGCATCATCAAAGTCTTCCAGAAGCTGTTTGGCTACCATATAGTAGCGTGCAAGGTCTAAACTATGACATTTGTAGATGCCTCCCAAGTGGTTGATCACCAATTGAGAATCTTTAAGACTTTAATGGTTCGTGCGCCTAGCTCTCTGATGATCTCCAGTCCAATGATGATTGCTTCATACTCTATATAGTTGTTAGTACAATCAAAATAAAACTGAAAGGATAGAAGAGTTTTCTGACCTTCAAGAGAAAAGATAACAGTACCACATCCAGACATAAAGTTTGTTCTGGATCCACCAAACAGGAGCGTTCAAAGAGTATAAGATATTAAACATGTCCTTAATTCTAGAGACTCTGTTTCTTCAATGTCTAGACAAGTATGATCAGCAAGAAAGTCTACAAGCGTTTGTCTCTTCATCGCTTTCTGAGGTACATATTGGAAAGTAAACTCAATCAGGGTGATGGACAATTTGCCAATTCTTCCCCTGATAAGTAGTCTGTATAGCAAGTATTTGATGAGGTTAGTCTGGCATAGGAGTAAGACTATGACTGGCAGCATGTAGTGTTTGAGCTTGGTAGCAACCAAAAAAAAACTCAAGCAAAGCTTCTCAATAGGAGAATATTTATGTTCTATAAGAGATAGAAGTCTGCTGAGATAGTAGACCACCTGCCCTTTACCACGCTCGTTGCCTTGAGCTAAGAGACAGCTAATGGAACATTTTACCGCTGAGATATAAAGCTTCAACACCTTTTTGGGCATAGGAGGAGTAAGGATACTCATTGATCTTTTGGAATGCTTGCTGATGCTTCTCCTCCTAGATGAATCCTTCTTCCTGTTTTAGTTTTAGGAGCTCAAAGAATACCTGGCCTTTCCAAGCAAGATTGGAAATGAACCTTCTGAGGATGTTGATTTGTCCTAGGAATCTTTGGAGTTTCTTCCTGTTGGTAGGAGGTTGTGCTTCAAGAACGGCTTTGACTTTGTTCTTGTCAACCTCGATGCCTCTTTGATAAACCAACAACCCTGGGAAGTTCCCTGCTAAGACTCCAAAGGAACACTTTAAGGGGTTCACTTTCAGTTCGTATCTCCGCATTTTGGCTAATGCTCACATGAGATCTGCAAGGTGTTCTCTATGAGATGGAAACTTGACCATCACATCATCAATGTAGATTTTCCATGAATTGGCCCAGAATGTCATGGAAAATAGAATTATGGCTCTTTGATATGTAGCTCTTGCATTCTTCAGGCCGAAAGCCATCACCAACCATTCAAATGCCCCCAAGGCACTTGGGCATATGAACGTTGTTCTGGGTGTATTTTCTCCCGCAATGAAAATATGATTGTAATCCGAATGTCTATCTATGAAGGATAGGACTTGGTGCTTCATTGCTTAGTTTACCAGGATGTCTGCCATATGCATAGGGTACTCATCCTTTGGTCCACCAGTATGTCTGCCATTCCACGAACCTTGTAATTCTAATGAACCGAACCTTGAGAAGCCTCTTAACTTCTTTTTGACAACAAATGTCACCTCATTTGACATTCTCTTAGGAGGCTGCTTATGCGGTTTTTAGCCTTCCTTGATTGGCAACCGATGGTCCATAAGCTCCCTGGAAAGGCCTGGCATCCCCTTGTATTCCCATACAAAACAGTCTTGAAATTCTTCAAGTAATTAAATAATCTCTTCTTTGATGCCTAGAGGTAGGAGTTGACTAATGAACAACGGTCATGGAGATTCTTCTGTTCCAAAATTCATTTCCTCTAGGGGATCTTGAACGTTAGCCTTTTGGCCATCTAGCTTTACTATAGCTATTTCAAGTTCCTCTATCTGGACAACATGATCTTCTGGTTGGTCATCTTCAAAGACCAATTCTGCTACATTTACTAGGGAGTCAGTCTGAAAGCAAACTCTCCAAACATTTTTATACTAAATAAGAGGTCATCTTTTGCATGGTGACCTTCAAGGCCTCAGCCTGTTCAACTTCTATCGGTGGTCTCGACATCATTGACTTCATGGATGATAGGGTAATCAGCCTATAAATTCTGGTCATTAAAGGGCCAAAATCTGAGTGTAGACAAATTTTACCTCTTCCATGGATAAATCCTTGCTTAGGGTAAGTGATTTGGGTCTTCCTTGCTTGTCTAGGCCTTTAACTCTGAGATTGCCAATGTCTTCATTATAAAGCCTAGCTTCTGCACAGTTTGTTGACGCCAAAAATGGATTCTTGTCTGCTCTGATCACTTTTATGTCATTGTCGTTCCAAAACACCACATATTGGTGTAAAAAGGATAGAACAGCCATGCAGGAGTGTATCCACTCCCTTCCCAATAGGAGGTTGTACGAAAAACATGAATTCACAAAGAATGGAGTGGTCATGGTCTTGTTGCCAATAGTGAGGTTTACAACCAGAATACCCTGAGCTGTGGATATACGCCCTGCAAAGTCTAACATAGTAGCGTTAGCATAAACCAATAAAGACTCTTGCCTACCAATTTTGTGCATGGTAGACCGAGGCATAAGATTTGCCGCTGATCCGTTATCCACCAAGAACTTGTTGACCAACATTCCATTCACATGTTCTAAAAGAAAAATGGGTTGCAAGAGCTAAATCATGTTGAGTGTTGGCTTTTCAAACATAACACAAGACGTTGCTTCAACTTCTAAATTTACAAAAGCTTCTTCCTAAATGATCACCATTGGTTGGTTTCCTAGAGACTTCTCTAGAGAATGTATCTGGGATTCATCTTTGATTGAGTTCTAGTTCTGCTCCTTGATTGGCTCTTTCAGTATCGTAGCAACTACTGGCTGGTTCGTGATAGATAGACTTGCTACTGGATTGTTTCAACATTTCCAATATCTCTAGGCAGAATATAAGTCATATTGTAGGATCAATCTTCATAATACCTTGGGTCTGCAAAAAAGTTTTCATTCTTGCCCCCAAACCCTGTTCCTGCTGCACAATAGGCTGAGTGTCTATCTTCTGAGTTCTCGTTGATACGAACTCCTCTATTGAACATGCATTTCTTCTGCTGGACATTGAGCCACTTGGCTAAAAAGTTAATGATAGTCAATTCCTTCCAAGGCTAAGGATAGAAACTCACTAGTAATGAACTAAACGCCTTCTTCAATAGACTGTCTTGAGAGAAACTGGGCAGACTCTTGAAACGGCTGTTGAGGACGCTTGGCAGCATCCTCTCCTTCTGTCATTTCTTTTGGAACCTTATTTTCTAAGTCTTGGTGAGTGTGGGTTTATCCTTTGGATGTTGGACCTTTACCCAGACATTGACAAAAGAACGATGATGGGCTGGCCTTCTACCGAACCTTCTGGCTCCCTTGATCCCTTTTCCACTGTTACCTTGCTGAAATCAATTATTCTGAGTTAAAATATCCTATCCTTATGCTTGCTTGAATTTCATTCCTAAAAGCCACACAATCATTGGTAAAGTGACTCAAAAAATTATGGTACTTACATAATTGAATTTCTTTATGAGGAGGAATTATATGCCTAGGAGGTAGCTTGATCATTTTGTCTTGGATACGTCATAAACATAGAATTTGGTTGATTTGGACGATCTTGTAGCTGGTTGGTTAGGAGGTTCTGACTTGACAGTATCTTTGCAAATGTATGACTTCTTACTTAGAATTTATGCTATAGTCAGCTCTTGGTTAAGATCATCATCGATATTGGACACCGTATAGTTTGAATCCCTATAGTAGGTTACCTTGGATGAATTGGCCATGTCATGTTCTTCATTAAGGACTCTTTCGTAACGAATAGATCTGGCAGTTAGGTGAAAGAAGTCTTGAAAGTCCAAGTTGTCGAACTTCTTCCTGAATTGATCAAGCATCCTTTCGTTGCCAATGCTACCACCTCTCCTTCTAGAATTTCAGTGTCGCATTGAAGTCTAGCTTCCCTGAATCTGGTAAGAAATGACTCAATTGGCTCTCATGGAAACTGAGTAATGCTAGACAAATCCGCCACTATGACTTCTTGTTCTTCATTGTAGAATTGCTTATGGAAAGCCTCCTTCATTTCCGTCCATGTATCGATAGAGTTAGCGAGTAACTTGATATACCACGAGAAGGCTATACCCATGAGAGAGTTCCCAAACAATTTGAGTTTGTAATCGTTCTATCAGCCAACTTCACCACATTGAATAGTAAAGCTAGCTATGTACTCCACCGTTGATAGGGAGTCTTTTCTAGAGAACAAAGAGAAATCAGGAGGCCAAAATCCTCTGGGAAGTGGAATACGGTATACTCTTTCAGTAAAAGGCCTGCGGTACATGGGTCTCCCCATGCACCTAGGGCCTAGCATGTCCTGAACTATGTTCACAACCTGATCCCTATTCACCGCCTACGAGATTGTCGCTGAATCATATGCGTCTGGCGATAATGCTATTGAAAGCCAAACTGACCCTAGCCCCGAGCTCTACATGGAGGTAAGGTTGGTGTTACTATTGTTGTGGTTGAAAATAATGCTCTCTCCAAGGATTTGCATTAGGTGTCACTTGAGGGGGCCTTTGGTCTTTCTCGTTCATATCCCTCTACTTGTTCACCATTGTTCCCAAAGGAACAGCCGTGCTGCGAATGATAGGAATGACAATAAGTGGAGTTGAAGAAGTAAAGCTTGAAGGCATCACATGAAAACTCATGTCTTATATTCCAAGGTTTGGAATATTCTGCATTGGAGTTGGAGGAATAGCTATAGAAACTAGAGCTGGGTTAGTGACAATAGGGTGGCCATTGTTGCTACTAGGATTTGATGACGATTGGCCGACCTTCTGCGTAGTGGCCAGCTCTGTTAGGAATTATTGCAACGGTTGAGGTAGAGCTAGCTACTGAAAGTCTACACCAACTATTAATGAACAAGAACTGAAAATGTATTATAGAGATTCAAAACTCAGTTTATACTCACAAGTGCACAAATCAATGATAGTATAGCTTAGCAAATATGAGTGTCGAATCCACAAGGATTAAATATTAATCTATCCTAATTCCAAAATTCACTAAAAATATCACCGAATGAGAAGACAAAATTGTTGATAGTGTATTACGACAAGAGAAAGGGAAAATTTCTAAGAAAAATTGCAAAGAACAAATCAGAGAGTTGCACGAAAGATCAAGTTGGTAAAAGTACTAGGATTCCGATTTCACCATCATTATTGTACTTAAATCTGTTGGTTGTCAATTTTCAATTCCTTCATGTTTGTCAAAGACCAAGTCTCCTAATTCATGTAGTAGTCATGGCATCTAACTTACTACGTCTAGTCTTAATTTGTAACTATCCATGGCGCTTAGACTACTTTAACAAACAAGAACGCAATTAGATCTATGGCAACTTATGTAGCGATCACATGGAATCCTAGCATGTGGAGTATATGTCTAGGTAGTCATGGTGTTTAATTGCAAGATGCTATTCCCAATCCGACCATGACATCTACTATGAATTGCATCAGAACAATCAAACCTAGATGGTAGCTAAGCATCATAGTTCAATTATCAATTAAGTACGGCAATCAACACTTGACATAGCATAAAGAGATTAATAATTAATCAAACCAATATCATTCTCCTAGCAAAAGGTTTAGTTCCTCATGCTAGATTCACACAAGAAATTAAAACTAATAGAATCCATGAGTATAAGAAAAGAAAACATAAAGAATCGTGGAATCCATTGTCGAAATCCCCTTCTTCCTCCTTACTCTCCTCTCTCTACCGTCAACCCCCTCTTTTGGCTTGTGAGGAGGTATTTATATATGTTTGAAACTCTCCTCAATCTCTTAGGGTTTCCTTAAATAATAAGAAAGCATGTAAACCTCAAAGGAAACTCCTAAAGCAAGTCAAACTTCTAATTCTCGGATTTCTTATTCTATCGAGCATGTATCGAGCGTCTGTCAAACGTCTGTTGAGCGTAAGGAGTTGAGAAGCACAAAAAGTATAATTTATGCGTAATCTGATATTATTTTGGTAAACAAAACATCAATTCAAACCAAAAACACAAGCAAAAAGGTGTATAATAATTTGCAAATAAGCTCCACCATGAGATCCAAACTTCACTGTTAGGTTACAAGTACTATATCACCTCTAGAGAGGGAATTAGAAGGACTATATCGACATCAAGGGAATGAGGAAAGTCTTTAATGGCACCATGTGGACAAGACTCACAACTTCAATGGTATCTTCCACGAAATAGGATTCGCCTCCCTTTCTTCTCCATATCACCTCTAACGAAATCCTCTGCAAAAAAATATGCATTCTCTCTCATCTCCCAATTCCCTTCCCATCTGGGTGTTTTGAGCAATTTGGTTGAAAAAGCTAGAACCTTTTACTTTTATAGATCGATTGGCGTTAATTTGTATTCAGCAAAATAAAACCTAGGCATTTTGGGAATTGAAAAGGTGTCGTTTCGCCATCTCCGTCTTTCTAGAAAGATGATAATATTTGAATAAAGCTACGAAAGGCGGTAATGCCTTTCGACGATTCACTAACCGAGCTAAATCCATCAAGCCCAAGCTTTATGGTTGTGTCAGGCCTATATTTTATGTCCAACTCATTACCCACTTAATCTAGAGCAACCCATATAAAATGAGGCCTAGTAACTTTCTGTTCCTTGACAGCAAAGTAAAGCTTCCCGTCGAAATAGGAAAGGTATGCATTCACGTGGCTAGACAGGTCAAAGAAGGCATCATTAGAGACATGAGCAACAAACGATAGTTTGACAGGAGGTGGTGAGAGAAAAGGATTGGAAAATTCTCAAAAAAGCGAGAAAGGAATAAATATAAAAGGGATGACATAAAGCACTAAGGGGAGTTTTTTGGAAGATGGAGGGGGTAGAGGTAGAGGAAGAAAAAGAGGCAGGAGGATCTTCAAAGAGAGGAAGAAAAAGGGAATTAAAAGAAAAGGGGAAAGAAAAGAAGGAAAAAAGAAGACGAAAAAAGAAGAATAAAAAGAAAAGAAGAATAAGGCAAAGAAGAAAAGAAGAAAGAAGAGAAACAATCAAGGAGAATAAGAGGTAAAGACCCAGATCTATATCCAGCCATCTCCAGAATAGGTATATTCTAGACAAAAAACATGTAGATCTAATCCCATAAATGGGAAAATAGTATGATAACCACCGACATCTCTATGAAGGTGGAAATCGGATGGCATCTTGGAATCATAAATTCTTAAGCATTCTAAATCGGACAGTATCTTGGAATCATACATTCTTGAGCATTCATCTTCAACCTCTACTTCATTCTCATTTGCGTATGGTAGACTAAGTCACACATTAACTGCATATGTTTGTGTCCCCTATTTATCATTCGAAAACATGTAGTGTTTCACATTTGATTTTTTTCATGTCTTATTTATCATTTATACATCACATATGATGTGCTAATTATATACATATAATTATACATCCTTTTACATGCAATCTTGTATCGTTTAGAGTCAATTTAGGATTGATACTGCCTAAGAAGTCATTATTTGCATATTTCAGATGTCGAGGCATACATTGGAGAAAAGGAGCCAGATTGGATCAAAATAAGATGAATTTAGAGTCAGAGCTGAAACCGATCGATCGGAGATCAATTTCAATCGATCGGAGCACATGAGGCAAGCCGTAGTTTTTGGACCCGAGAAGAATCCTGATCGATTGGACATCACTTTCGATCAATCGAAAGTTATCCAGATCGTAATTTTGCAATTTCTAACTTCACAAAACTACCCGAAATTCAAGTGGGACTAGCTCAAAATGGTTGAAGATCATTTTATAAATGACATGTGGGTTTGGAGAGGTATAAATGGGTAGATTTTTAGGGTTTTGGGCATTCTGAAACAACTCTTGAGAAGTTGGGATTTCAGGGGGTTTCTTGTATCTCTCTCTTTTTCTTGGAATTATGACTGCAATTCTGGATATGATTGTGTTTTTGGATGTTATGAGAAACTAATTCTTTTGCTAGGGCTCTAATGGAGCCCCACCGTTGAATATTGAATGAACTTGATTTATTACTCTTGATTTCCTCTTGTTTGTTGATCATCTATGGTTGCTCTTAATGCTTTTGAATGCTTGATCACCATTCGAATGATATTTTGCCTAGGCTGAGACCGGAAAGAGATACGTAGGATTGCACTCACCATAGATGACATAGGTTGCATGAACCATAGGAATATAGGTGATGGCCTATGAAATCACTACACTATTATCCACTTTGCTTAATGGGTTTTTGATATTTAATCCGATTTTTAGGAATATCAGGGATTAGTATTGAAAATACTTTCGGTGTAATTGGGAACGGAGCATTGAATTGGTGGGGAAATCGATTGTCAACATTGAATTGGAAATTAGAGATTAATGAACCAAGGTAATTTGATAGGATAGGTGGTGGTGACATTGGATGCCTTAGTTTTTACGTACTTGATTAAAATACTCGGTATTTGATTGGTTTGTTGAATTGCTTGATTCCACTAGTTAATCTCTTAGTTAATCATTTAATTTATTGCATTAGTGTTAATTGAACAATAAAACCACTCTCGATTCTCCATCTACCATAATCTTAGCCTTAATTGATTTAAATTCCAATTACCAATATATCCTCGTGGGAACGATACTTCACTCCTCACTTTATTACTTGTGCGATTTGTGCGCTTGTAATTATTTCACAACAACGTATCATCACACTACGCATCCATCATTCATTCATATGTTCCAGACACCCATATCATGGTAGTCAGCACCTGACAAGCATTGTATACGCCTATGTCTCTTATTCACTTGCTCGGATATAGACAACGTCTCACGAGTACATTATTCTTTCATGGCTCCTCTATCATGCATACATCACATCTAAGCAAATATCGTATTATCCCTCCTCAACAACAAGGCTCCTTGCCATCACTTGGAAGCCACATGCACTCTCTACATAGGGTCGCACAGGCTACAAATGAAACATCGGTCCAATTGACCCTCAATCCCATTCCCCCCATGCATTTTTATCCTATATATATGTGTGTGTCGTTTCCTGAAACTCAAAACCTCATAGATCTCGAATGGTAACCGTCCAAATTGGATGGATGTTGTGGGGTGCTTGACTCCTTCCCCACATTGACATTGCTGCTAATAGTAAATATTATAATAGTAAATTGTCTAGCATAGTTCATTAGCATATATCTTTACCATTTCTGCTAATAGTAAATATTATAATGAAAAGATATCTAATACATATAAAAACTTAATATGAAACTGAAATTAAATTTCATTTAATGGGAACATAAAGGCAATAATTTAAAATAAATGTTTATTACATTCAAAATAAAGAGTAATTATTTCTACTCTAAAGGCGCCAATCCTACCTCCTGAAGTTAGCCTTAAAATAACTTATCCATACAAAACACTCTGGTCTCTTGGAATTCTTGCAAAGAATTACAAATATGATTAATGGCCCAAGAGTCTATAATCCATGAAATAGTGTAATCAACCACTAAACAAGTCTCAATGAATATAACATTATCCGATGTTTGGGTACTCACCCTGCCACTACCCTTTCTGGTTATAATGAAGGCATTTGTTTTTTTTCCTTTCACAACCTTGACCTTTTTCTTCATGTGTGGGACTTTGGCAACAGGGACTTACTTGTTTTTGTTCTTGGGCTTTTTGGGCCAGGAAAAAGAAACTATGGTGAAGTGGACATGTTTTTCCTTCCTTAGTATTTGTTCAGTGATTTGAAGTTCCTTCATGAGTAATGAAAAGATGATCTCCATCTTTTTCATGTTGTAATTCAAACTAAAACACTTTTATTCGATTTAAATCTTTTAAACTATTTTTTTATTCAAAATCAATACAAAACAAATATTTAATAGATTTTGTAAACTTTGAAAGATGTTAAAATTTTTATTTATTTATTTTAGAAATACTATTGACCCAATTTTCTAATCAATACATGCCTAAGTACATGCTGAAAGAAACTTAACAAGAGAGAACTATTACGATTCAAAGACTAGAATTTACAAAGCAATCAACGAATGAATAGAGAGCACTAGTCAAGCAAAGAGATAATTTCACAGAATCAAACGAGGTAAAATATATCGGGCAATTGAAAATCACTATGGTTTAGTTATGGGTTCATTCTCTTCGTTAGGTGTTGAAGTGGAAGCTGAACTATCAGGTTCTTATTCTCGAAGGACAACCCTTCTTGGTTCATTGATATTTATATATTCCTCCTCAAAGAATCTAGCATTCTTTCTAAATACTTTTTCACTCTTAGGATTTTTGAAATAGCCACCACAGAGTTCCTCTAGGAACTCCTTCCCAATAGCAAGCCACCAATCTTACTATTTTTCTATTCATGATCTTACAAGGCATATGTATTTCTCAACAAAAATAATTTTAGTCTAGAGATTTTTGAAAAATCAAAACCCTTACAACTATATCCTTCTGTTATACCCCTATCTTTGTAAATTCTCATTAACCAGTGTGATGTAGAGAAATTTGCCGAACTTCCTTAAATACACAAGAGGCTTTAATAGGTAACCAAAGGGACACCGCAAGACATACTGAAAGGTTACAAATAAAATACGCAGTGGAAATTTAAAAATTTTATAGACAAGCAACCAACATGATCGATTAACATAACTTGCATATAGTTTATAATCCATTAACGGACGCTACCAGTATAGAAAGTATCAACCTTTTGAACGCTCTCAATCTGCCGCTCTTAATCTACACGTCTAGCAAGATTTCCTTCAAGTTTATTCGACGAACGTGCACGTTTGGATTGCCTAGTTACACTAATGGTGCAACCTCTAATCGGACCACACGAATAAAGTGCAAACCAACCTTTTTTGTGATCAACGCCTGATCTCTAAGATCGAAAGGTCGGATTGAGCCAGCGAATACTCTCAATACACTATAGTTAACCTAAAAAAATATCGGAATCAAAACTCAAGCCTAGATGAGTGTTTAGGCCTCTCAAAATAATGGGTTTAGACGAAAAAAATTACACAAAAAATTCTGGACTAGTTTTCTATTTTGGATGGTTTTTTGTGACTTGAAGGAGCTCAAAAAAATTAATTGTTCTCTTGAGAATGATACTTCACGTACGAGAGGATGTTGTCAAATAACCAGAGCTTTTGGCTTATAAAAATCAAAGAGAAAGTCTCCTAGGTCATACGGCCACAAAAGTGATTTTATAGGTTTTGTTCTCGCACCTTTTCGTTTTTGGATTTCGACTTCTAAACTCTATATAGGACCTCATATAAGTCATAAAATCCTAATTGTTATCTAATTAAGTTATATCCATATTGACTACATAAAAGACGTGTAAGGCTAATAAAAATAATGTAGTATTTTTATTCTCTATGATGATATCTAAAATAGGTTCACCCAATCAGACGAATTAGTCCAGTCAGACTAAGTAAGAGAATTGATCTCTCCTTTGCTGGTATATGATCCCTTCCTTCCTTCCTTCCTATGCAAGAAGTGAACGTAAACTTTGATAGGGCCCGGAGGGTGTACTCGGAGGGACCTCTCCGATGTCCAAGTCAGTACAATACTAAACTTGGGAGGATGGCTCGGTGCTTCGAGCGTTGCCTCTTGCTCAGTAAGTATTTTAGAGTGAGAGTTCGAGAGCTTACCTGAGGGCAGAGGTTCCGCTTTTATATGAGTTTGAAATGTTTGAGTTGTTGTAGGAGTCAGACTCTCTCTCATTGGTTTCCTGGAGGGCTTTTTGGAGAGTAAATTACTTCTGTGCCCTTCTCCAAAGGGGAGTAGGACTCTGTTGAGAATTGACATCCCGTGAGGACTCTTCACCGACTGAACTTCGTATATACCCGCTTCTGTAGTGCGGTTACCGAAGTACCCCTTTCTGTTATACACCGAGGTTTGGTCTTCGGTTTGTGTATCGAAGTGTCTTCTTCCTCTTTGTACCGAGGTGTATACTTAGGTTATGAACCAAAGTGTACCCTTTGATTCTTCTACCACCTTGGCCTTGCTGGCACTTGTTCTGCCACGTGGCCTTCTCCAAATATGAGGGATATTTTGGGAATATTAGTTGCCCTCCACACTCATACCAAGGCACCTTAATTATGAACTGGGTAAGAGTGTAATAATGTTATGCGACAGTTCATCTTTACGATTGAGATCGAAGGATGCGAAGTGTCACAACTTTAGGACCTTTAGATAAGATCTTTCACCTTATGTAAATAGGAGATCTGTTGTTCTCTTTGACTTTCATTATTCTTTTTTACTATTGAGAGTGTTCCACCCGACCGATCGAAGCATTCCTTTTTTCAACCGAAACATACTTCTTTCCAGTTCCCTCAATTACCATTAGTTTAGTCCTTACTTCCTTTTTCTTTTAAAGTTATGTCCTTGAGTTCTTCCACTTCATCTTCCTCTCCGACGGATACATCTTCTTCCTCCACATCGAATGAGCGGACTACATTCGACCCGAAGTGAACATAATCAACTCTCCCAATACCGACCTTAGTGAGGCATTGGTACTTCATCAGTATATCCCGAAATTAATTATCCAAGTGAGGTTCCCCCTAACCTACGAGAGGGGGGAGATGAGGAGGATACCTAATCGACCTGTTTATTTGGTACAGGCCTAGATACCACGATGTGGCCAATATAAAGAGAGAGTATGGTATTCCTTGGCCATGTCGACACATACCTTC
Source organism: Tripterygium wilfordii (assembly GCF_013401445.1). Taxonomy (NCBI): domain Eukaryota; kingdom Viridiplantae; phylum Streptophyta; class Magnoliopsida; order Celastrales; family Celastraceae; genus Tripterygium; species Tripterygium wilfordii. The sequence continues at coordinate 6,188,959 of NC_052248.1, read as the reverse complement.
AGATGAACACCCCCTTCATCCAAAGGAAGGGGAATTTGCCATCTCCTTGCACTCCTTAAAATATGGTGCCAGGATTCCCTACCCTTCTGCACTGACTAGTTTTTTTTATCATCTTTGGTATTTGTCCAACCCCTCTAACCCCGAACTCTTGGCTCTTCCTTAATGCCGTTATCAACCTTTGTGCCAAATACAAAGTACCCTTCAATTCTCTCATCATCCAACACGTTTTTAGACTAAGTCGTCATGGTAGGGAGGCCAGGCTGTACTACTTTCAATTTCAGCCTCCAATTGAAGCCTCTCACTATCAAGCTTCCATTAAGGATTGGAAGAATGGTTACTTCTTCGTGAAGGCACCCCTTCAGCCTAGGGAGCACCTTTCTTTTCGAACTAACTTCGGAATTCCTCATGTTTTTCACTTCAATAATCTCCTTAAACTTAGACTTGAGGTTGATAAAGACTTGTTAGATTGATTGAAGTCCTATCTTCTTCCCAATCCTTCGGTCTACCTAACTTTTAGTAGAGTTGATTCTGCGTACGCTTACTCTTCGATTATTCTTCAGAAAGGTGTGCTTCAGTTGGTCCATTTAGACTTAGATAAATTCCCTCCTTTCTATTGCTCCTTTACTAATAAATTCGGTCATCCTTTTTACAGATATGGATAGTATGGATGATTATGTAAACATGTTAAGCGTCGGTGCTTCCAAGGGCAAGAAGCATGGCATTGGCAAGGGAAATAAAAGGTAGCCGAATCTGAAGCACTTTAGAAAAAGCAATACTGGGGAGACTTTGGCCGCGAATGCTGCTCTTAACGCTCCCACAACTGTCAATACTTCGGTCAGAGTCACCCAGTTGAGCACAAATCAATCCCATACTCCATAGTACTCGAACATGCCGATTCCAGTGACACAGCCCCCTCGAAGGATGAACATCGAAGACCTTACCGTTCATACTCCGAACTGGGAGGTTTTTGTATTTGATTCAGCCAACAATCCAACGGTTGTTGGTAGAATGGTCGCGAAGGCCCCCACTCCTACGGACTTCAGCCATTACAAAGATCTGTCTCTATCAGACAAAGTGCCTGAATTAAATGTCACAACAATGAAGGTATGTTCTACTTCACTTCGCTTCGGTTATTACGTTACTTTGGTACGGTCTTTAGGACTTGGAAAATTTTCGTGCAAATAACTCTGATATGAAGTAGTGAAGTCTATCTTCTTACCTATGTAGGTCGTTTCTATTGTTGCCATATTGCCTGGTGGTATTGCAAACTTGGCCCATAATGAGAATGGGGCCCTTGAGCGAGTGAAGTTGCTATTGTAGTGAAGACCAAGGGCGAATCAGAACTAAAGACACTTCGGACTGAACTTACCGAGAAGATCGAAGCCCTTGCTTCAGCAAATTCTAGAGAGCTAAAGTACCGTAAGGAAAAATCCAGGTTGGAGGGTGAGGTCGCCAAGCTTTTTCAAGCTGCTGAAATAGAGTGGGTTAAAGCTCTTGCTAAAGGTAAGGCCATTAGGGTTGAAACCTTGAAGATTTCAAAGGAGATCAAGCACCTTACAGCAAGAAAGCTACTTTAGTGGCCGAGGTGCCTTCAAGATGTCTAGGAAGGCTTTGATTGATGCTGGGCAGGATCCAAGTGTTTTTGACAAGCTTTGTCTGGTTCTAGTTAGGAAGGACAGACTGGAGGAAGCAAAGGAAGAAATATACGCTGAACTTGCGAGCTGAGGACGAAATAAGGCGCTAGGCTAAAGATGAGGAGAACTCTGAAGCGGACTTCGAGGATGAGGATAAACCACCTTCAACTGTTGACCTTACCACAACCACATCATATTAAGATCCTCCTCATGTTGTTCTTGTGGATCAAGCTCTAGGCAATTCCCTCGTTCGTCTATCTGACCTGGGTGAAGTCCCTTCGATTGTTCCTCATACAAATTCTCTAACAGACTTTCCTGAAGCCCTTCCAACTGAAGCAATTGTGCCATAGCAGTTGGAGACTTAGCTGAACCCTCCAGCCGAACATACTTAGTTTTTGTTGTTGTTTATTCCTTGAACTATGTATGAACAAATTTGAACTATTCTAGAATGATATTTTCATATTTTGTTGATCTTTAATTCTTAATTAATTTGTGACCGAAGTGGGGACTTCTACCCCAAGTTCGGTTTTTTTGCTTTTTAGACTAAGAAACTTTTGCAAATTTTTGAGGTTGAAGCGTACTTCAATGCCAAAGTGTCCTTTTGGCCAAAGTACCCTTCCTGGCAGAAGTACTCTTTTTGGCCGAAGTAGCCTTCTTTGTAGACTTAGAGATTTTTCAAAGTGTTTGGGCCAAAGTGGCCTAATTGGACCGAAGCGGTCTTAGTGGACCAAAGTGGTCTAAGTGGACCGAAGTTGTCTATGTGGGTCGAAGTGGTCTATTTTTAAGACTTAGAAATTTTTCTAAGTTTTTGGGCCGAAGTGGCCTGATTGGACCGAAGGGTCTAAGCGGGCTGAAGCGGTCTGTTTTTGTACTGAAGTGGCTTCATTTTGGAGGATTCTTAAGATAACTTCTGAATTGCTTTTATTGAACTAACGAAAAAGTAAACAATCACTATAATAAACATTGTTAACTTAGATGAAATATCTACGTAAGTTGTCAGCATTCCAAGGACGCATCTCCTTCCCAAGGTTCTCTGGGTCTTTAGTAAGATAAGTCCCCTCATTGAATGCTTTAATCACTTTGTAGGGTCCATCCCATGTCTCTCTAAGCTTTTCGGGGTGCTTTCCAGCTACTTCTTTTTTCCTTAGGATTAGGTCCCTTGGGTGAACTTCCTTTCTTTGACCATTCGGTTGTAATACCGGGTCGTTCTCTATTTGTAAGTAGCAGTTCGAATTCGTGCTTCCTCCCTAGTTTCTTATATCAGGTCTAGATTGTTCAGCAATGCTTCATTGTTCTCATGGATATTGAAGTTGATGTCCCTTGTAGTTGGGATTCCAATCTCATGGATATCACAGTTTCAGAACCAAATGCCAAGGAGAAGGGTGTCTCTCCAGTAGAAGTTCGTGCTATAGTTCGGTAAGACCATAACACACTTGGTAGTTCTTCTACCCATCTTTCTTTGGCATTATCTAGCCTAATCTTCAATACTTGAAGTATCACTCGGTTTGTCACTTCGGCCTCCCCGTTGTCTTCCATTATCAAAATTTAGGGCTCTTGGTATCCCATATCTACAGACAATGGTCCTCGAAATGAAGTTTATCACCTTGTTCTGTAAAATAATTACAAGTGACTCCACTTTTACCCACTTGGTGAAGTAGTCCACAGCTACTACCAAATGGACAGGGGCTCTGAATGGGCACCATATGGCCAGGAGAAAGATAGGGTACGTTGGATTGCCTCTGGCACTTATCACATTTTTGAACCAACTTCTTGGAATCTGCCATCATCGTAGGCCAGTAGTATCCACAATGTAGTACTTGATAGCTCAATGTTCGTCCTCCTATGTGACTCCCACAAATTCCTTCATGTACTTCCCGTAGTGCATAATCAGCCTCCCTTGGTGCCAAACATCGCAAATAGGGGAGCGTGAAGGATCTTTTGTATAATTCTCCATCAATCAAAGTATATCTTGCTGCCCTTTTTCGTAGACTTCTTGCTTCATTTCGATCTTCAAGGATTTTTCCATCTTGCAAGAAGTCTTTGAATGGATCTTTCCAACATGGTTTAGTATCTACTTGGGCTACTTATAGTTCAGCCGAACAAGCTGAGCCTAATTTGGCAAGCACATCTACCTTCGCATTTTCTTCCCTAGGTATTCGATTGATCTCTACCCTAGGAATCTTAGCCAATTGTTTCCTTATGGCATCCAAGTATTTGACCATTTTTTGGCCTCTCGCCTCATAGTCCCCCTTCATCTGTTCAATCACTAGCAGAGAGTCACTGTTGATCAAGAAATTTTTGAATTCAAGTTCAGTAGTCAATCTCAATCCGGCTAGTATCGCTTCATACTCTACTTCATTATACAAGGCATGCTCTATACATATGCCCCCTGAGCCGAAGAGGAGTATTCCTGCTCCACTCCCCTCATGGTTGGAAGAACCATCCACAAAAAGGTTCCACCTCAGATAGTCCTCTTCGGTCGGCGTTATTTGGTTCGGTTGGAGGCATTCTACTACAAAATCTACTAAGGCTTGAGCCTTAATCGCCTGCCTTGGTTTGTACCGGATGTCGAACTCACTCAACTCTATTGACCATTTTATCAACCTCCCTGATATATCTAGCTTTTGGAGTATATTCTTCAGTGCTTGATCAATGAGTGCTACTACCGTATGTGCTTGAAAGTATGGCCTTAGCTTTCGAGCAGCAGTTACCAAGGGTAAGGCGAACTTCTCTGCTTCAGTATAACGGGTCTTTGCATCCACCATGACCTTACTAATATAGTAGACCGGCTTCTACACTTGATCCTCTTCCCTGATAAGCCTGATAAGGACTGCACTTATTGCATGATCTGTCGTAGCAAGGTATAAGTACAACACTTCCCTATCTTTAGGACATGTTAGTAATAGAGGGTATCCGAGGTAATCCTTCAAACCTTCAAACGCCTTCTAACACTATTCAATCCATTGAAATTCCTTGACCTTTTTTAAGGCCTAGAAGAAGGGTCTACACCTATCTCCTGACCTAGCAAAAAATCTCCCAAGTGCTGCTGCTCTTCCCGTTAATCTCTAAACCTCATTTGGAGACTTTGGAGGTTCCATCTGAAGTATGGCTTCTACCTTCTCTGGGTTCGCTTCGATTCCTCTACTGGTGATAAGGAAACCAGGGAATTTTCCAGAGCTTACTCCAAATGCGCATTTGTCTGGGTTCAACTTTATTTGAAACTTAGCCAAAGTGTTAAACACTTTCTAAAGATCTGAAGGATGATCCCAGCCCTTCTTCTCTTCATGACCATGTCGTCCACATATGCTTCTACTGTTTTCCCTATTTGATAAGCAAATACATGGTTTACCAACCTCTGATAAGTGGCACCAGCATTCTTAAGTTTGAAGGGCATAACTTTGTAGCAATATGTCTCTTCTGGAGTTATGAATGAGGTACTCTCCTCATCTCTTGGGTTCATCTTAATTTGGTGGTACCTTGAATAAGCATCCAAGAAGCTAAAGAGTTCCTAGCCTGAAGTTGCATCCACCAATTGATCAATCGTGGGAAGAGGATAATTGTCCTTAGGACAGGCCTTGTTTAGATCTGTGAAATCAACGCACATACGCCACTTCCCATTCGCCTTCTTCACCATGACCGCGTTGGCCAACCAATATGGGTACTGAACCTCTCGGATGAAACCAACTTCATGTAACTTCCCCACTTCTTCCTCGATAGTGATTTGTCTCTCTGGGGTGAAGTTACGCTTCTTTTGCTTGACCGATTTAGTCCCCGGTATAATGCTCATACTGTGGGAGATAACTTCCCTACTAATCCCTGGCATCTCATGCACACTCCATGCAAAGTTTTTAATGTTAGAGAGGAGGAGTTTGGTTACCTCTTCAGCTAACTCTTTATTTAATTGAGACCCAAGGAATAGCTTCTTTTCAGTTCCTTCTTCCACAGTTATAGGAAGAAACGCTTCAGTTGGTGTTGGCTTCAGTATCTTCATTTTTTCTCGAACATCTAGGTTTCCAACTGAGATGGAGAACTTCTTCTTATCCTTCAAATCAGTATAGAACATCATTCGAGCTAACTTCTGGTCCCCCTTGACTTCTCCTACCCCATTGGAAGTTGGGAACTTCATTTTGAGGTGGTAAGTAGAGACCACCACCCGAACCTTGTGCAACAATGGCCTGCCCATGATGGCGTTATAGGGGGACTGTATATCTACCACCAGAAGATAAATCATATGCATAACCATTCTTGGGTAGGTTCCCAGAGTAACTGGTAGGGATATGACTCCCTTGGGTATTATGGACTCCCTAGCGAATCCATATAGAGGAACCGAGAAGCTCTTCAATTTATCCTCTGAGATATCCATCTTCTAGCATGGTAGAACAATATATCTGCCGCACTACTATTGTCCACCAGAACCTTTTTCACTGTGAAGTTAGCGATGACAACCTCTACTACAAGGGTGTCACCATACGGGTCTTGGATATCTTCTACATCTCGTTCTAAGAATGTTATCTTCTCTTCATCCCTTCTTGCCTTCTTTCTTTCTTTCCTAACTTCATTAATTCGGGCGTAAGCCCTTCTTGCTGAGGAGCTTTCTCCTCCTACCGCCAAACCTCCCACAATTACTCCGATCGTTCCAACAATCCTCTTCTAGTGACGAGGAGACCTATCCCTTATTCTCTACCTCATTCAATTGTCATCATTGGTTCTCCTTCTCTTCTCTTCTTTGTCTGAAGTGAACTACTTTAGATAGCCTCGTCTAATAAGACCTTCAATCTCATCCTTTAGATGTCTACAACCTTCAACGTCGTGACCATGGTCTTTGTGGAACAGACAATACTTATTTGAAGTATGTTTTGCAGTCGGGGCTCTCATTTTCTTAGGCCACTTCAATATATCCCTATTGCCTACTTCTAGGAGGATATTATGCAATGAATTGTTGAGTGGAGTGTAAGAACTATACCAAGGGATTGGACCCTGGTCAGTCTTCTTACTAGATTGTTCCTCCCTTCTTTTATCACTTCTTCCTTCAGTTTTTCATTGCTTCTTATTTGGTGGAGGCAGATCTCTCTCAGTTCTTCCCTGGGTGCTCGAGCCTTTATCATGTCTACTGACTGCATGAACTTATCCCCCCTTGCATAGAGTTCTCCCATAGTCTTTGGGCATTTCTTGGTTAATGAGCGTACATATGCTTCATCCCTTACCGTTCTTACTAGTGCTGAAATGGCTTTTTCTACCTGCACATATGGGATCTCAAGGCATGCTCTATTGAATCTTGTAAGGAACGACCAAAGTGACTCTCCAAGCTCATAATCCAGGTTTATCAAGTCTAGACTAGTCTTCGCCATCCTTCGTGCAGCGGAGAAGTGAAGTGCAGAGCGACAATCTTTTTGTTCATCTCGTCCTGGTGACGACCTACATCTTCATTATAGGTTGTCCCCTTCTTAGTACTTTCTCAAAAAGTACCTTCCTAGTTACCTTTTTGGGTCAATTCCTTAGAGCTTCCAGAGTGTAAACTTCGTACCTCCTCATTATTCCAAACTCCCTAATTCGGTGGGGGTACTTCTTGTCAACCCGCAGCTAGATTAGTATGTGACTACTGATTCAGGATCAATTCTATCAACATTTGTACTTGTTGAGAGAGTTATTGGAACTACGCCTGAGTGCAAGGTACGTCGGGCTGCCCAACTTGGGATTGGGGTTTAGCAGTTCTTTTTCCTAGCTCCTTCCCCTTGGTTGCCAACTTCCCCAGGAGGGGGACGGTCCCCCTATGCCTGGTTAGGGTCATCGGGGTCTATAACTTGGCGACTTATTTCAGAAGTAGAGGTGAAGTTCTTCCTTAGTTTTACCATTGTGAGTTTCTTCAAGGAAGTTTATTTTCCTTCCCATAGACGACGCCAAACTAATGATGTCTAAAACATGTTCACCCAATTAGACGAATCAGTCAAGTTAGACTGAGTAAGAACAGTCGATCTCTCCTTTGCTGGTACGTGATCCCTTCCTTCCTTCATTCCTTCCTGTGCAAGAAGTGAACGTAAGCTTTGGTAGGGCCCCGAGGGTGTACTTGGTGGGACCTCTCCGACACTCAAGTCAGTACAGTACTAAACTTGGGAGGATGGCTTGGTGCTTCGAGCGTTGCCTCTTGCTCAGTAAGTATTTTAGAGTGAGAGTGAGAGTTCGAGAGCTTACCAGACGGCAAAGGTTCCCCTTTTATATGAGTTTGAAGTATTTGAGTTGTAGTAGGAGTCAGACTCTCTCTCATTGGTTTCCTGGAGGGATTTTTGAAGGGTAAATTACTTTTGCGCCCTCCTCCAAAGGAGAGTAGGACTCTATTGAGAATTGGCATCCCATGAGGACTCTTCACTGGCTGAACTTCGTATATACCTGCTTCTGTAGTGTGGTTACCGAATTACCCCCTTCTGTTAGACACCGAGGTGTGGTCTTCGGTTTTTACAACGAAGTGTCTTCTTCCTCTTTGCACCGAGGTGTATACTTCGATTATGAACCGAAGTGTACCCTTCGGTTCTTCTACCACCTCGGCCTTGCTGACACTTGTTCTGCCACGTGGCCTTCTCCAATTATGAGGGGTATTTTGGGAATATCACTCTATATTTTATGCAACAGATAAAATCCTAATCTAATCAGGATTCTAAAATTAGTTGTAGAGATATTTTTCAACTCTAGAAAAGATTTTTGTAGATCTTATCCTTATCCTAATCTAATTAGAAAGTTGTTGGCATATCCTAATCTAATTATTTTTGAAGATACTAACATTTTTGGCCAACATGTGGTATAACTCTTATACGTTTTAGTAGAACTCTTATACACTCCTCTCTTGCATGGGACATGAAAACACAAAAAAAAAAATTTATCATAAAATGCAAGAAAAAAGGGTGTTACCCATCGGTATTTATCGTTACCGACATATCAATGCATTATTTATTATTTTGTTTAATGTAAATCGTTAGATCTATTTGTCAATTAGATCAATACCGTTAATATGTTAGGGTTATTTATCAAAAGGGTGTTTTTTTCTCTCTGTTTCTCAATGCCTCTCTCGTCTCTACTCTCCAACCTAACACATCGCGATTTGCCAATTCACTGATTCATTTGCGATTTCTCACTGATTCATTGTTCATTAGCCTTCATCGTCTATCAACATTTCATCGTCCATTAGCCTTCTGCGATGTCTCACAGCCTTCATCGTCCATCACTGATCAGTCTCTACTCTAGAACACATGATTTCTCACTTCAAGCCTCAAGGTTAGTTCTCTTTTGGACTTTTGGTTATATTCTTGTGGTTGGTTTTCTTTTGTTTCCAATTGTTGTTTTATTTTGTTTCATATTGTAATTTTCAAAATGTGAAAATTGGAAAGAGATGTGGGTTTCTAGCTAGTTAAGTTATTTTCGACAAATTCATTTTTTTTTGTTTCCAATTGTTGGTTCAGTGGTTTGTGGCTTGGGTTTTCTTTCTATGTTGAGCTTTGTTGTTAATGTTTGCTGTCTGAACTGTGATTGAGCAAGACTTTCATTGAACACATATTGTTTGACATGTAATTGGCCTCATATAATGTATGTATACAGATTTTTGAATGAATGTATATACTGTCAACTTATTGGTTATGTGTTATTGAAAATAATTGATGTGATAATTATGTAAATATAATTATACATCTTTTACATGCAATCTTGTATTGTTTAGAGCCAAATTGGGATTTATGTTACCTAAGAATTGTATATTTGCACAGTGCAGATGACTAGGAGCATACGAGACGAATTGGAGTCAAATCGAAGCAAAGATTGAAGAAAGTTGTAGAATCTGCCAATGAAGAATTCCGATCAATCGGCCATATGGTCCGATCGATCGGACCAGTTTAATGAAGACTTCCCAGATCGAAAATCCGATGGATCGGATCCCAATTCTGATCCAACGGACAAGCCCAGATCGCGATTTCTGCATTTTCTAGATTTCTGAAAATGCCCTAAACTCATGTGGGATCGACTCAAAATGACACCAATGGATGTTATAAACAACATATGGGTTTTGGGAAGTACAAATAGGTAGATTTTTAGGGTTTTAGCCATTCTACACCAGGGGAAAAGAAGGAGAGCTTGGAGGCCACCATTGGAGCTTGGAGAAGAATAGGGTTCACAAGAAGGTTTTCTCTGTCCTCTTTTATCTTAGTTTTTATGGTTGATTTCCATTGCTTGATGATGTATCTTGACTCTATGAGTGGCTAGATTTCTTTTCTAGGGTCTTAACATAACCAAACCTTAAAGATTCAATAAACTTGGTTTCCTTATTTTTTGATTTCTCTCTCTTATTGATTGCCTATGGGTGCACTTAATGCTTTTGGATGTTTGATCACCATCTAAATGCTTTGTTGCCTAGATTGAGACCCGAAGGAGATATCTAGGGTTTACCTCAAGCCATAGATGACATAGGGTGCATGAACCATAGGAATATAGGTTTGTGACTTATGCAATCGCTAAATGATTCCATAATTCTTAATAGGTCTTTGATCGTACTATATTTTACATATTTTTAAACCTCACTTTACACTTGTTTTTGTTTCTTTTAATTGAACTAAACATGGATTCTGCATAACTTCTCATTATTTTGATTTTCAGAATATTTATGAGGAAAGTGATGAAAAATACTTGCTTTGGGATGAATCCAATACAAATAAGGAATGAAGAATACTTGCAGATCAAGAAAGAGAGAAGAAAGGAAATAAGTACAAGAACATAATAAAAAGTCAAGGCTTGCTAGTGTGCTACTCGTGTGAAATTGTCAAGGAAAGTGAATCTTGGAAGGTTTTGAAGAGTGAAAGAGGTGGGGCCAACTCTTGACAATAAGAAGAAAAGCAACGTAAAAGAAGGAAGGCAAAAGGAAGCTTCGATATGAAGGACTTTGAAGGAAATATTTTGGCAAGAAAGAAGGAAACAAAGAGACCGAGTCATACAAGGAATTGGACTTGAATTTTGGCATTAATTGAAGGAAGCTTTTGGCACTATAAAAGGGAGTCCTCTAGCACAATAGAAAACACGAATTGGAGAGCCACATTCTCTAGCTTTTGTTCTTGTTCTTGTCTCTAGTTTTTCTCTTTGTTCTTGTTCTTGATTCATGGCGTTCCCATATTTAGTTTCCTTGTGTTCTTATAACATGAGTAACTAAACCTCTTTGATAGGGCTTGATGTAGCCTAGTATGGATATTGCAAGTACTTCAATTAATTGAATGCATAATTTTGGTTCATGATTCTTGTCTTTAATTTCTATGATTATAATCTATTGTTTATTTGATTGATTGGCCACCAATTGAATGCTCAATTAGATTCATCTAGCTAGGACTAAGGAACGAACCGAATTCACGTGTCTTAGTGGAACTGAAATTAAGGAAATCAATTGTCGACTGCCATGAACAAGGTTTAGGGGATTGATTGGTTGTTATAGTTCTTTAGATCGTAATGAGTTGTTAGCCTTGGGTTAAAAACTACGAACCGAACAGGATTAATCCATTATTAATAATATTTGTTGGCATCGCGAACGAACGAACCAACATATTTAAGAAAGAATCAACCCTTGAATCGGAACCATAATTGTGTGTTTGTTAATTGAATGCTTGTGATAGGATTACTAGGTGAAATCATTGCCCTAGTGTTCTTCTCTTATTGGATACAAAATCTGAATTTTATTTCTTTGTTTTTATTTTATTTATTTACATCAATCACTCTTCCTTTTTCCCCAAATCTCAATCATTCGTCAAGTTAGGTACATTAATTAGATTAACTAGTCTCCGTGGGATCGACCTCGTTACTTGCATACACTGTACTATTCATAGACTCTTGTGCACTTGCGAGAATTATTACATCAGTCTTTGATATATTAATCTGATTGTTAGGAATGATAGGGATTTATATTGAAAATACGTTTGATGTATCTAGTAATAGAACATTGAATAGGTTGGGAAATCAATTGTCATTATTGAGAGATGAATTAGGGATTAAGGGACCAAGGGAATTGAATTGGATAGGTGAGGTGAAGTTAAGTACCCTAGTGCTTTCCATCTTTGATTACGTACTTGTGTTTGATTTGTCTTTGTTCTTTTTGATTAGTTTAGTTAAAATCAAAACCAACCGCTCATCCTTTTTACCCAATTTGCATAATTGTGGCTTGTTTGACATAAATTTTAATTGCCATCATATCCTTGTGGGAACGATAATTTACTCATCATTTTATTACTTGTGCGATTTGTGCGCTTGCAATTAAATCCATATAAAGTTTTTGGCACTGTTGCCGAGGATTGAGGCCATTGTTTTTGTGTCAAATTTGGTTTTCAATTGTGTTAATTGGTTTTTATTTTTCTGCAAAATTCTTTCTCTTGTATGAGCTTGGGAAGACATTCTCTTAATCCATAATTAATTGCTATTGATTTGGAGATTGAAAGGACTCTTCTCCATCTTAGACGAGAGCTTATTAATAATCAAATGGAAGGCGTTGGAGACAATCAAGGAAGAGGGAATGTTGGTGAGCTAGGTGGTGGTTTAAATGTTAATGAAGGCAATGATAACGGTGGAGGTGCTAATGGAGGAAATGGTGGTGATGAAGTTGAAGGCCCTCCTAGGCAATTTAATCCTCGCTCTCTTAAGGATTGTGCTAGGCCTATTTGGGACACAAATCCTTCAAGCATCCACTATCCTCCTATCAATGCAACTAATTTTGAGATCAAGCTGGCTATCATCAACATTATCTCTAATTCGGTGGTTTTCTATGGTCTTCCTAATGAAGAACCCAATGTCCATCTTCGCTCTTTCTTGCATGTGTGCACTACTTTTGGGATTAACAGAGCTACAAGGGATGCTATCTTGTTGAGGTTATTCCCATTCTCTTTGAGGGATAAGGCTAAGGGGTGGTTGATGTCTTTGCCTCCCAATTCTATCACCACTTGGGATGAGATGGCGGAGTAATTCTTGACGAAATTCTTTCCTCCGACCAAGGCAGTGCAAATTAGGAAGGATATCATGTCCTTTGGCCAACAAAATTTTGAATCATTCTATGAGTATTAGGAGCACTTTAAAGGAATCACTAGAAGTTGCCCAAATCATGGCCTTCCGGAATGCGTTATGTACCAAGCTTTCTATAATGGGTTGAGTATGCATACTAAGGAGACTATTGATGCGACTGCGAGAGGTTCTTTTATGACCAAAAATCAAGATGTGGCTAGGGAATTACTTGAAAAAGTGGCCAAGACCACTAACTCCTGGTCCTCGGTGAGGGGGAATCCAAAGCAAGGGGGAAGTTGTAGAGATGATGAAGTTATGTCAACCTTGGCTATTATGAAAAATAAGATTGATGCATTCTCTATGAATCAAGCTCAAGGGGTACATGCTATCGAAAACACTCCTACCTATGTTTCTTCTGATTATTGTAGTGGTGGTCATCCTACGGGGGTATGTCTTATTGCATCTCCATCAAACTCTAGTGAGCAAGCGAATGCCATTGGTGGAGGTAATTTCAATCAACCTCGAAATGATCCTTATTCCAACTTCTACAATCCGAGATATAGGAATCACCCCAATTTCTCTTGGAGTAATTCTCAAAATGTGCAAAATTCTCAACATCTGGTGCAGCCCCCAGAGAAGAAGAGGGAACTTGATGAGATGTTCTCAAAGCTTGCGGGAGGTCTTGATAAGCTTACAACGCATACCTCCCAATTTATGACAAATACGGAGCAATTCATGAGCAAAACCGATGCTACTCTTCAAGCCCAAGCAACTTTAATGCAAAAATATGGAGCTCCATTCGGAATCTTAAAGTTCAAATGGGGCAAATGGCTAACACTTTGTCATACAGAGAAAGAGGTATCTTGCCTAGCCAACCGGAGTTGAATCCAAAACAGAAGGATAAGGAGCAATGCATGTCAATCACTCTCCGAAGTGGAACCGTAGTTCAAAATGCTACTAATCTAGATGCTAAAAAAGCGAAAAATTTGCAGGAAAAGACGAAGTGCAGCAAAACAGGGGAAGAAACAACTGAAAAGTGTCCAAGGGCATTTCTGATCTATCGGGTGGGGTTCTCGATTGATCGAACAGCTTTGATGAAAATGGACCCAAGCCAATATCCGATCGATTGGACCCCATCCCGAACAATTGGCCAGTTCCAAAAAATGATGAAAAGTCAAAAAATGGGAGAAATGTCATACGCAGTATGCGGTTGAGCTGGATTGGCCCGATAGTTCTCTCCCCGCACCTCTAGTCAAACCTTATTTGCCTCCAATTCCATTTCCTCAAAGAGTGAAGAGCACTAAGAAGAATGATGATCAATTCTCTAATTTTTTGGAGGTATTCAAGAAGCTTCAAGTGAACATCCCCTTTGCCGAGGTCGTAGAGCAAATTCCTTGCTTTGCCAAATTTATGAAGGAGATCTTATCCAAAAAGAGGAGATTGAAGGAGCATGAAAGGACACAACTAAACGAAGAGTGTAGTGTCATTATGTAAAGGAAGCTCCCAATTAAACAAGAAGATCCGAGAAGTTTCACAATCCCCTGCACTATAGGTAACACCTTAATTGAGAGATCCTTGTGTGATCTTAGAGCTAGTATCAATTTGATGCCATTGTAGGTTACGAAGCAAATTGGAGTGAAAGAGATTAGCCCAACCATGGTGTCCTTGCAAATGGCAGATAGATCAATCAAATACCCGCTTGGCATAGTGGACAATGTCTTAGTGAAGGTGGGTGATCTTATGTTCCCGGTGGATTTTCTTATCTTCAATATAGAGGCCAACCCCACTACTCCCATAATCTTGGGAAGCCATTCTTGAGCATCGGAAGAGCTTTGATTGACGTTGAAAAAGGGAAGGTTACTTTGAGAGGTGCGAGAGGTGACCAAATCATTTTTAAAGTATTTGGCAATAGAAGGCAAGAGGAGGTTTCTCAACAATGCCTCCAAGTGGAGCATATTGACATGGTCATTCTCAACACTCTAGATAAGGAAGCTCTATCTATTCCGATGGAAGTTTTCCTATGCCAAAATTCTAAGGTTGAGCATGAAGTTCCTAAGGAAGCCTCCCAAGCTGAAATTGGTGTATCAAAACCACAAGTTGAAGAGCCCAAGGAGAAAAAAAAAGAAGAACAAGAAAAAGAAGAAGAGGAAGACCAAGAAAATGAAGAAAAATACCTATCCTAAGGAAGAGGTGGTGATGAAGGCTTGTGCTCCTTGCATGGCGCCTACGCAATCAAATGTCAATCCTAAGAAGCCATCAAGGGGAGTATACACCACAACCCTCAAGGATCCCGGTTGAATTCACAAATGAAAGTCGGGCTGAAAGACTTTAAACCAAGCGCTTTTGGGAGGCAACCCAGGTTATCTATCTCTATCTTTTTAATTATATTTTCACTTATTCCATGCATTGAGGACATTGCATATTTTAAGTGTTGGGGTGGGAATTTAGGTTTTTCTAGTTTTTGCTTGAAAAAATTTTGACTTCAAATGCTTATGCCATGTCATTCTTGAGTGTATTGGATGAATTTTGTGATCTTTGAAGCATTGATGGATCTTGCTATAGACATTCATTCCAATTGAGTTTTCCTATCTTGAAAATTGTTTCATCCATTGTGCTTTTGTGAATATGGAACACTTGATTGTGGAGTATGAAATATGACTTGACTTTAGCATTTGTGGTTGTTTAAGATCAATTTGATTCTAAGTATCACTACTTGAGCAATGAAAAAGAAAAAAAAATATATAGAAAAGAAAAGAATATAGAAAACAAAATTTGTGTTTATAAATAAATGGTTTCTTTCATAAGTTTTCTGCTGAGTAACCGGGCCTCTTGCCTAGCAAGCAATGAGTTTCGTGTAAAAAGGTAGGAAATGAATGTTAGAGTACCTTGGTGACTAGTTTAACCTCGTAGCCTTTTTTACTTGGGTAATTAGATCCGTTGGGGTGTCTTAACACCTAGTGCCCTAAGCCAACTGGATTGAGAGTCATTGGTCGAAAGCTCGTTACATGCGTCATTTAGAAAGCTTAAGGAGGTTGAACATTGCACAAATCACCTTTGAGAAGAAAAAGAAAGAAAAATAGATGTGAATAAGAAAGCAGTTTGAATAAATGCTCATTGTATTTGCTCTTTGATTCTTATTGTTCTTGGATGACTACATGGTCATTGTTTATGTCACTTTGAAGCCAAATATCAAGTGAAATCCATTATGTGCATTAATTCTTGAAATTTTAAGCAAAGTGGATGAGATAAGATTTTTGAAGGTACGCTTTTATGATTTGAATGCCCTAATGCCTGGTATGTAAGTGCGGATAAGGTTGCAATTGAGAATCCATTTTATACTTTTGTTGATGACATTAATTTTGGCATTGAAGTTGTTTAATGTTTGTAGGTATCATTCTGGAAAACCCTCAGGAGACACAACTCCTCCTACTAGGGTCACCTAGGGGTTCAAAGGCTTGTGGCACATGCTAAGTTCCATCGTGAGCCCTACGAAAGTGGCGTAGTTTAGTTTCTTATTTTTGATCTAGTATTAGTTTTTTTGATTATCATTTTAGCTGAATTGAGAGCTCATGTCCTTTGATCCTTAGTTTGCTCAAGAACGACCAAAGGTTAAGTGTGGGGGTCTTTGATGTGATAATTATATACATATAATTATACATCCTTTACATGCAATCTTGTATCGTTTAGAGTCAAATTGGGATTTATGTTACCTACGAATTGTATATTTGCACATTGCAGGTGCCTAGGAGCATACGGGACGAATTGGAGTCAAATGGGAGCAAAGATTGAAAAAAGTTACAGAATTTGCCAGTAAAGAATTATGATCGATCGGACCAATTTAATGAAGACTTCACAAAATGAAAATCCGATCTATCGGACCCCAATTTCGATCGATCAGACCAGCCCAGATCGAGATTTCTGGCTTTTTACCCTTTCTAGATTTTCGAAAATGCCCTAAACTCATGTGGGATCGACTCAAAACGACACCAATGGATGTTATAAACGACATATGGGTTTAGGGAAGTATAAATAGATAGATTTTTAGTGTTTTAGACATTCTACACCAGGGGAAAAGAAGGAGAGCTTGGAGGCCACCATTGGAGCTTAGAGAAGAAAAGGATTCACAAGGAGGTTATCTCTCTCCTCTTTATCTTAGTTTTTATGGGTGATTTCCATTGTTTGATGATGTATCTTGACTCTATGAGTGGCTAGATTTCTTTTCTAGGGTCTTAATGTAACCAAACCTTGAAGATTCGATAAACTTTGTTTCCTTATTTCTTGATTTCTCTCTCTTATTGATTGTCTATGGGTGTACTTAACGCTTTTGGATGCTTGATCACCATCTAAATGCTTTGTTGCCTAGATTGAGACCGGAAGGAGATATCTAGGGTTTGTCTCAAGCCATAGATAACATAGGGTGCATGAACCATAAGAATATAGGTTTATGACTCATGCAATCGCTAAATGATTTTCATAGTTCTTAATGGGTTTTTGATATATTAATCTGATTGTTAGGAATAACAGGGATTTATATTGAAAATACATTTGATGTATCTAGTAATAGAACATTGAATAGGTTGGAAAATCGATTGTCATTATTGAGAGATGAATTAGGGACTAAGGGACCAAGGGAATTGAATTGGATAGGTGAGGTGAAGTGAAGTTAAGTACCCTTGTGCTTTCCATCTTTGATTACATACTTGTGTTTGATTTGTCTTTGTTCTTTTTAATTAGTTTAGTTAAAATCAAAACCAACCGCTCATCCTTTTTACCCAATTTGAATAATTGTGGCTTGTTTGACATAAATTTTGATTGCCAACATATCCTCGTGGGAACGATAATTTACTCATCATTTTATTACTTGTGCGATTTGTGCGTTTGCAATTAAATCCTTATCAATAATGTTGTAAATTTAATGTGTTTAATCCCCCAATTTATTGTTTGTCTACTTTGGCATCTTTCTTTGCTTCTCTTTGAATCTCAAATTGAATTGCATGAGTTGTGCAATTTCTTCTTGTATTTTTGGATTATAGATTTTATGGAATCCATCTTCTCTAACAACATGAATACCTCTACTCAAATTGAGCAACCTACACCCCAAACTACACTCCAAACAGAGGCACAATCTACAACACCTCCTAGAAAGGGTAAGAAGGCTTCATGGATGTGGAAATTTGCTACAAAGGCTGTAAGAATAGATATAGAGGGTAGAGAATACAATGTAGGGATTTGTATAACTTGTAACAAGGAGACCAATGCCGATGGTAAGAAGTATAGGACAACAAAGCTTGCCAATCACTTATCAAAATAATGTAAGAAATGTCTGGCTTATGGACGGAATTTTGTTGAGAAAGGTCAAAACACTCTTTCACAAGATAGTACGGGGGGTGCATTAGTCCCGCATGCATTTAACCAAAAGAAATGTGAGGAGAAATTGGTTAAATTTATCATCTAAGATAAAGTACCTTTTTGGGTGGTTAATGGAGTAGGGTTTAAGGAATTGGTAAAGGAGTTGTGCCCTAGGTTTGTAATTCTAACTATGCAAAAGATTGTTGAACTAGTGTGGGAATTGTACACTTTGGAGAATTGTAAAATATTGAGTATGATAAGAGAACAAAGAGTGAGTATCACAACCGACACTTGAACTTCCATCCAAAACATAAATTACATGGTTGTCACCGTTCATTTTATGGATAGTGCATGGATGATGCAAGACGCACGGTAACTTTTATTTAAGTCTGTTATTTATCATGTAAGGGCCTATTTGGTATTTATTTTAATTATGGGGGCCAGTTTTGTAATGTATGGGGTTTTAAGTCAGGTTGGTGGGGGAGACAGAGGCAATTCTAGAAAATTAATGAATAGTCATGAGGATTACAAGAGTTGGAAGATTAAGATTGAGGAATCACCCTACAATAGTCGCCCAACCCTCTTTTGCAGCACTGCTGCGTGAGGAGTCCTTCAATGTTGCTTATCTGTGTTATGGTTAATCTCTGGTCTATTTTGGCATTATTCACTTGTTCGGTTTGTCACTTATCAAGGGTTTAGCTTTTGTTGTTCATTCCCAGTGAATATTTGAGTTTGGTTGTTAAGTTTCATTTAGTGGAGAAGTTTGGGGTTGTTTTGCATCAATTGGTATCAGAAGAGAGATCTTGAGTTGTGATGGTTGCTCGGGGTGTGAGATGGGGTCGGGGTTGGGGTCGGGGAAGAGGCTACCAGTATGTCACTATGGGTGCTTTTGAAGATGTGATTTAGGGACTTCAACACCAGATTACGCAAGTCATTCGGCTTCTTATTCATGACAATGACAGGGGTGATGATGGTAGCACTGATCTGGACAGAGGGGATCTCCCTCTTGACAATCTGGATCTAGCAGATGATGATGCGGGTAGTGATGTTTCTGGCATCGATTTGAATGACGACGAAGGCCCTGATGGGAGGAGAAATCCTCCTCTAAGGTGGAAGGATCGCCTTGTCTACGCCCTATAGTCCAATCAATACCATGGGATCCAACTACATATTTCTAAATTTGATGGTGAACTAGAAACTGACAAATTTTCTGAACTAGTTGGAGAGCATTGAGAATTTCTTCGAGCGGAAGGAGACTTCATAGGAGTGAAAATTGAAACTTGTTGCTGTCAAGATGTGGGGGATGGCCTTGGACTGGTGGAAAGATTACCAGCACAACAGAGAGCGAAAAAATAAGCGGAAGGTCAATTCTTGGGAGACAATAAAAGAGAAGTTGAAATCCCCGTTTTTGCCCTCTGATTATGAGCAAGTTCTCTATCAAAAGGTGCGTAATTGGAGGCAACTAGGAAGAAGTGTGAAAGAATATACACGGGAATTCAACAAACTAACGCTCTAGAGTGAGATTTTTGAAAATGAGGTACAACGAGTTGGTCGGTATGTCAATGGACTATGGTTGCCTATTCAGGACCTTGTTACTTTACAAGATCCTTAAAAGCTTAAAGATGCATATCAACTGGCTTTAAAAGTGGAGAACCAGTTACAACGTAGTGCTGGAGAGAAGTTCAATGTCCCAAACTCATCAAGCAAACCAACTAGTACAACTGCACCTACTTCCTCAAACACTGGGATTTTTGGTAACCCTGTACAGCTCCGTAGTGGCACAGGGACTCAGGGGATCAGGTGTTATAGGTGTTCTAAGTTGGGGCATCAATCGAACAAGTGTCCAAAATGGAAGCCATCTGCTAGAGTGAACCTTGTAGAGGACTTTAAGCCTAGTGTCGATGAAACTTTTGAGAATGGGTTAGATGGTGACCAATTAGTAGAGCCTAACGCAGCTAATCATTTGGATGAGATAGGAATCGATGGGGATGCAACAAGAGAGGCTTTGGTCGTTCTCCAATCTCTACTACCTCTATCACAACATGGTGAGAGTAGCTGGCTGCACAAGAATATTTTTTGAACCTAATGTACTATAGGAGGTAAACTTTGCAACTTGATTATTGATAGGGTGCAATAGTGAGAATCTGGTATCACGGGAGATGGTAGATAAATTGAAGCTCGAGACTATGAAACATCCACAACCTTATCGTATCTTATGGTTCAACAAAGGGACTGAAGTTGTTGTGTCATCTAAGTGCCTCATCAACTTTTCCATTGGCACATCCTTCAAAGAGTAGGTTTGGTGTGATGTGGTCCCAATGCATGCGTGTCATATTTTATTAAGGTGTCTATGGCAATATGATCAGAAGACTACCCACCTCGGTGATACTAATACATACTCCTTCTACCTTGGGGGCAAAAAGTTTGTTTTGAAGCCCATGAAGGATGAGGATTTGGATGACGGGGGGAGCATCAATCTACTTCACTATTGGGTTTGAAAGATTTTGTTGAGGAGAGTACTGAGTTAGGGGTAGTTTTCGTGTTGATTGGGAAGAAAGCCAATACTACTCCCCTAGTGCCAATGCAAGCAAAAAGTTTAATGGAGGAATTCATCGACATTTTGCCACCTGATTTGCCGGATAGGTTGCCTCCCAAGTGAGACATCCAACACTGTACCAATTTACTACTAGACTCTTCACTTTCGAACAGACCCCATTACCACATAAGTACGGTAGAGTATGCTGAGCTTTAGCGGCAGATGCTCCATCTTCTCCAATAGGGCTTTATTTGGGAAAGCTTGTGACCATGTGTTGTTCCCACCCTGCTGACTCCAAAAAAAGATGGAATATGGAGAATGTGCATTGATAGTCGGGCTATTAACAAAATCACAATCAAATACAGATTTCCAATCCCCTGTTTGGTGATATGCTTAACATGTAAGCAGGTTCCATGATTTTCTCAAAGATTGATTTGAAAAGTGACTACCACCAAATCCAAATCCAATAGGGTGATGAATGGAGGACTTCCTTCAAAACCAAAGAAGGCATTGATGAGTGGTTAGTTATGCCATTCGGTTTATCGAATGCGCGAAGTACCTTTATGCATTTCATGAACCAGATACTCAAACCTCGCATAGGGAAGTTTTTCGTTGTCTACTTCGATGATATATTAATTTACAACAGGGATCTTGCCTCCCATATTAGCCATGGGTAGGTAGTTCTAATTTTGCTAAGGCACCACCAGTTGTACGCCAATGCCAAAAAGTGTGTCCTTACGTCACCAAAGTTGGAGTTTTTAGGCTTTGCATATCAACCAAGGGTGTGGAAGCTGATCCAGCCAAAATACAAGCTATTTTATCATGGCCAACCCCAAAGACGCTAACAGAGATCATAAGCTTTAATGGTCTTGCCACTTTTTACTGTGATTTATCCAAGGGTTCAGCACAATCATTGTACCAATTACAGAGTGCCTTAAGGGTGGAAAATACTCTTGGACTACAGAGGCTTAATGTAGTTTCCAAGCTCCTAAAGTGAGAATGACTAGCACACATTATGGCTTTGCCTGATTTTAAAAAAGTCTTTGAAGTTGATTGTGACACCTCAAAGGTTGGTATTGGGGGGGTGCTAAGCCAAGTCGGTCACCCAATTTCTTTTTTTAGTGAAAAACTCAACCAGGCTCGTTAGAACTATTCCACCTATGACGTGGAATTCTATGCTATTGTTCAAACACTTAAGTTCTGGCAGCGCTACTTGATTCAACGTGAGTTTATTTTGCACTCTGACATGAGGCCTTGAAATTCATTAATTCCCAAAGTAAGGTGAATTGCAGACACACCAAATGGATTAGTTTCCTACAAGAGTATACATTTGTGTTGCACCACAAGTCTGGAGTTCATAATAAGGTTGCGAATGCCCTTAGTGGGAGAACCCACCTTTTGCTGATTATGTCCACCATATTTCAACCCTCTATTGGAGCAACTTACCAGTACAGGTACGAATTCCCATGGTGGCTGTTTTTCTAAATGATTGTTATTTGTTCAAAAACAATAGGTTGTGTATTCCTAGAGGTTCTTTGCGCACTTTTTTGATTGTGGAACTTCACAGCGGTGGCTTGGGAGGTCACGTTGGATGGGATAAAACTCTAGAATTCCTCTCTCAATAATGACAACCGGCCTCCCTATCCTATCCAATGCTCTATGTCTAGTCACACCAGAAGTATCTCTATCCCTAACCCCTGTTATTCCTAACAGTCGGATTCAAGAGACAAAAACCCATTAAGATTTGTGGATTAATCGTGTAGTGATTGCATAGGTCATGCCCCTATATTACTATGGTTCATGCAACCTATGTTGTCTATGGCAAGAGGCAAATCCTAGATATCTCCTTTCGGTCTCAATCTAAGCAGCGAATCAATTGAATGATGGCCAAACATCCAAAAGCAGAGACAATAAATAAGAGAGAGAAATCAATAAATAAGGAAACCAAGTTTATTGAATCTTCAAGATTTGGTTACATCAAGACCCTAGTAAATAAATCTAGCCACTCATAGAAGCAAAATACATCAAAAAACACATAAATCAACCATAGAAACTATGATGAAAAAGGAGGGAGAAAACCCCCTTGTAGACCCTCTTCTTCTCCAAACTCCAAAGGTGCCTCCAACCTCTCCAAATGTGGTAGAATGTGTGAGAATGTGTGAAAGTGTGTGAGAGAGCTCTAAAACCCTAAAAACTACCTATTTATAACCCTTAAACCCAGATTCGTTTATAATGATGATTGGTGTCATGTTGGGTCGGACCCGTATGAGTTTTGGATGTTTTTAAAATGTTAAAAACCCTGAAATCGCAATCTGGGTAACTTCCGATCGATTGGAAATCTTCTCTGGTAAGTTCTTGTTTAGCTTGGCCAATCGATCGGAGCTAGTGGTCGATTGGTCAAATTTCATCACTGGCAGATTCTGCAACTTCCTCAATTTTGATCCGATTTGACTCCATTTTGTCCCTATGCTCCTACGCATCTGCAATGTGCAAATATACAATTCTTAGGTAACATAAATCCCAATTTGACTCTAAACGATACAAGATTGCACACTTAACCTTTGGTTGTCCTCGAGCAAACTAAGGATCAAAGGACAGGATCTCTCACGATGGCACTTAGCATGTGCCACAAGTCTTCAAACCCCTAGGTGCCCCTAGTAGGAGGAGTTATGTCTCCTGAGGGTTTACCAGAATGATACCCACAAAAATTAAACAACTTCAATGCCAAAATTCATTTCATCAACAAGAGTATAAAATGGACTCACAATTGCAACCTTATCCACACTAACAAACCAAGCATTAGGGCATTCAAACCAATAAAAGCATTCCTTCAAGAATCTTATCTCATCCACTTTGCTTAAAATTTCAAGAATTAATGCACATAATGGATTTCACTTGATATTTGGCTTCAAAGTGACATAAACAAAGGTCATGTAGTCTTTCAAGAACAATAAGAATCAAAGAGCAAATACAATGAGCATTTATTCAAACTTCATTCTTATTCACATTTTTTTTCTTTCTTTTTCTTCTCAAAGGTGACTTGTGCAATGTTCAACCTCCTTAAGCATTCTAAATGACCCATGTAAAGAGCTTTCGACCAATGACTCCCAATCCAGTTGGCTTAGGGCACTAGGTGTTAAGATACCCCAATGGATCTAATTATCCGAGTCAAAAAGGCTACGAGGTTAAACTAATTACCAAGGTACTCTAACATTCATTTCCTACCTTTTTAAGCGAAACTAATTGCTTGCTAGGCAAGAGACCCGGTTACTCAGCAGAAAACTTATGAAAGAAACCATTTATTTATAAACACAAATTTTTTTTATATTCTTTTTTTTTCTATATATTTTTTGTCTTTTTCATTGCTCAACTAGTGTTCACTACAACAAACATGTGATTTTGTGATGGAATTATCCGTCACAAAATAAGAAAATTCCGTCACAAAATGTTTTTGTGACGGGATTCGTGAAGGAAAAAATTCCATGACAAAAACCCTCGTCGCAAAATATTAGTGACAGCATTTTGTGACGGAAAATGTTAGTGACGGAATTTGTGACGGCGGATCATGTGTTAATTAAATGATAAAAAATACATCTTTCAAATTAGTGACGGAAAATTCCGTCACTAATAAAATAAAATTTTTTGAAACTGTCACGGAATTTTCCGTCACTAAAAAATATAAAATATTTTTTCAAAAAAATCATAATTTTTATTTGCGACGGAAAACTATTAAATTTCCGTCACTAATTATATTTTCATAAAATTTTATTTAATTATCAATTTTAATTTCTGTATTATTTATTTTAATGCAATATTACTTTTTAATTGATATAATTGTATTTAAAATATAATAAAAAGTAATTATATAAAAGTTTTGACAAGATGTTTGACAAAATTTTCACAAAAGAATACAACCCCAAAATCTACTCCCCATCGGAAGTGTGTCCACCATCCTCGTTATCATCATCAATGTCATCACTAGCTGGTTGCATCCCAAGCCGAGCAAAGAGTCATTGCATCATTTGATTTTGTTTCTGAATCATCCGATTCTGTTTCTCCAGCCTCTGATCTTGTCGTTTCATCTTTTCGCTTTGTGTCTCCAAGGACTGCTTATAGAACTGCAACTCCTCCTGCAATGTACTAATCGTAGTGCTCTGTGATGAGAACTGATCATGTAACTCGGAGCTCATTCGAGCCACGCGCTCCTCAATCTCCTGCTGCAAATAATCAGGACGTGATCCAGATGGTCTGCTGTAGGAGGATGAAAAGCGCATATGATATGCCTCTGATCCAAGACCGTAGAAACGACCTTCCTTATTGACCCACTTGGTCACCTCCATGAATATGGAATCATCATCCTGCGGCTCAAGAGGTGACTCTCCCGAGGTCGATGCTTGACTGGAACGGGCTTCCTTCAGCTTGGTGTAATCATCCTATGTCAATATTATAAAAGTTATATATCAACTATCATGAATGCCGATTTAAATATCATAGAAAATTTCAAATTTAATAAACTTTAAATTACTTACATATGTAGTGGTTGCTCGGCGTTCAACGAATTCTTGGGTAGCCTTTTTGATATGGCAATGACGAAAGAGCTCTGCCTTAGTTGGAGGTCGACCCAATTCTTTTTCCTACATTTGTTGTATACAAGACAAGTTTCAAGAAAATAAACAATTCAAGAGGTAAACTTGATTTAAAAATATAAAAATTTGCCAATCTTTTCTTTTGTTCTCAGTGTGGAATAGAGCCACCAGTATTAGTGCACCCGCCAGTCTCAGATGCTCGGTTCATCTTTGCCTTCTCCCTTTTCTTCACACAATCCGGTTCCGCCCAAAGCTTTTCAAGTGCAGCTTTGGCTTCCTCTTGAATCCATTCACCATCATCCTCATTTTTTCGAACCCTTTGCATAATTTTTCGCAATATTTCTCCATTCTTCTTATTCCATAATTTTTTTATTGCATCATCATCGATGGGGTCCCACCTAAATTGATTCTGTAAAATGCATGTTTATGAATGGTCAATAGCAATATATTTCATTTATGAAGCTTGCAAATGATATATGCCAAACTCCAAATCTGACAACTGAAAACACTCATGCAGTAAAGAAGAAGTCAAAATGTCCATGACAAAAAATAAACTGACTTTATGGATAAAAAAATAAAAGAAGTAAACATGCAAACAAAACAAATAAACAACACAAAGTATATAGCAAACTGTGCACTGATTACATAACAAAGAAAATAAGGAAATAAAATTAATAAGAAAAAGATTCTATTAGTGGGCTCACTAATTAGCTCCCCCATAACCATTCTACTATTAAAAAATTCATGGGTGGCCTTAAGCCTTCCACTACAAATAAGCACTGCCCAGATAACAAAAGCACTCAAAATCCATGCAATTAAGGCATTTTAAATTTATGAACTATATTTCATTTATAAAGCTTGCAAATGATATATGTCAAACTCCAAATCTGACAAATGAAAACACTCATGCAGTAAAGATGAAGTTAAATTTTCGTAACAAAAAATAAAAGAAGTTAACATGTAAACATGACATGCATGGGATTCGCTCAAAATCCCAAGAGACTAAAAAATTTACAGGAGGAAAAATAATTTCATAATATCATTAAATAAGCAACTAAAAATCATATAAGTAGAAAATTGGCGTATTCACTCAGACAGACCCACGAAAATCCAAAATTCATAGGGAACAAAGCTCTTGCAACTCCACAATAAGTAGAACAACTCCCCCACAAGCAGAACAAATCCAAAATGATGAAGCACAATTGAAAATACTGACCACGTGAGGGAGGGAAGCTTGAAGCATGCGTCCTTGTTCATCCTGGTACGCGTGAGCGGCGTGGAGCAGTGGTGATGGCGTGGAGCAGTGGTACGGGTGGCAGTCGTCGGCGGCTTGGAGCAATGGTGACGGCGGATGTGGTAGCGGGGTGGAGTAGTGGTGGGTCGACGGCACACATAGAGAAATACACACTTCGTTCTCTTGTAAAAGTAATGTGTACAAATGAAGTTAAAGTTACAATTAGTATAAGTAGTGACGGAATTATGCAATGCCGTCACTATTTGAAATATTTAGCAAATATGCCACCTCTGAGTATGGCGCTATTTTTTGGCCTAATTAGATTTTGTAATTTTCCTTTTGTTTTCATACCATTTTTCTATTAATTAGATAAATATTTAATGTATAAATTTTTGTCCTTTGCCTATTAATTATTTTCCATAGTAATTAGTAAAATAATTAGTTTCTACTTATTTTTACTATTAATATTATTATACTATTAATTACAAAAATAAACAAATATAGTAATTAATAAGATTTTTGCATAAATATTAATAACCATATTTGTTACATTAATAATCATCTTCGTTACATTAATCGTAGTCTTCGAGATCTCCCTCAGTATCCGAATCATAAGATTCAAATTCTTCTTCATCGTCATCCTCAGTATCTTCTTCGACCATTGGTTGTCTTGTGGAGTTTTGTACAACTACTTCCTCGGGTTCAAAATCATTGTCAACTAGAGAATCGAGTTGGTGATCAATATCTACTCTAACTGGCTCAACATCAACTTCATTCTCTTGGAAGGCATCACATACCTTTGTTGATTGTGCAGTAATTGTGTTCCTCGCTTTTGTCTTAATCACAGCCAACCAATCTTGTCGATCACTATCCCTTCTGGATAAGGAGCAAAATAGACTTGCTCTGCTTGTTGTGCAATTATAAATGGATCATATTTTATGTACCTTCCCCTACGTTTAACCTCAACAAGACCATAATGTTTATTGATTCTTGTACCTCGATTAGGAGTTGGGTCGAACCACTCACAATTGAAAACAACAATCTTCTTTATCGGTAGTCCTGGGAATTCGAATTGTACAATTTCTTTTAGTACTCCATAGTAGTCACTTTCTGATTGTCCGTAATCGGTCCCCCGTATGCATACACCACTGTTGCTTGTTGACTTGCCTTCATTCCACGCATCGGTGTCGAATTTATATCCATTGACATAATATGTGTGCCATAGCTCAACCTTTCTCAACGGTCCAAATGCTACATTTCGAACTATTTCATCGGTTATCATGTTGACTGGATCATGAACCTTCAACATGAAAGATAATAAGTTTTTATTAACGCATATATTAGCTATTTAAATAAAAATGTGTGATGTTAGTATAAAAAGTGTATACTTACATATTGTCTGAACCATGATGCGAAACCTATCTCAATCTGATAATCGACAGCATCATCATTCAATGTAGGTGCTGATGCTCTAACATAATCTGTGTACATGCTGCAACAAATATACAAATGTCATCCGTTAGCCTTCTTTAATTAAAGTATGTACATATAACAAAATGTGTCAAAATTTGTTTACACTTACTTTATAAACGGTTGTACAATGTCGCAATTCAAAAACACATACAATGTGGCAGCATTGTATTCTCTGTCAGTGAGGTAGTGCTTATCGGCAACACCAGCAAGACGACCAGGTTGATTGAATATTGACATTCTTGGGATTTCCATGTCGAATGTACCCCAATCATAATTTCAAGGAACTCTGGTTCGTCGAGAGCTCACATGTGGTTCAAAATAATATGAAGCAAATGACGATGTCTCTTCGACTATATATGCTTCACAAATAGATCCTTCCACACGAGCTTTATTTTTAACCTTCTTCTTCAAGGAATGAAGGAACCTATTGCATAATTTAATTGCACGTGTTATTAAATAAGCAAATTTATATGATAACAGTATTATATATATAAATAAAGAATACCTTTCAAAGGGATACATCCATCTATATTGTACTGGCCCACCCATCCTTGTTTCGAATGGTAGATGTACCAGGAGATGTTCCATCGAGTCAAAGAATGATGGAGGAAATATACGCTCCAATTTGCAAAGGACCACAGGAATATTGTCCTCTATGATGCTCAATTGATTCTCCCTCAAAGTAGTCGAACATATATCTTTAAAAAAATGACTGAGCTCAGTAATTGTAGCCCAAATGGGCTCGGGCAATGCCCGCAATGCAATCGGAAGTAGCCGCTGCATGAAAACATGACAGTCGTGACTTTTCATCCCAAATAGCTTTCCTTCCCTCATATCTACACACCTGCCTAGGTTTGATGCGTAACCGTCTGGCAATTTCAAATTGCAAACCCAAGAACAAACAGCTCTTTTTTGCTCCATAGTGAGGCAAAATTGTGCTTTCGGTTTAAAGGATTTGCCATTATCATACTCCACCAACTCTAAAGCTCTACGCTCACAATAATGTGAAAGATCCAACCGAGACTTCACATTGTCCTTTGTTTTTCCCTTAACATCCATACACGTATTGAAAATATTATCAAACACGTTCTTCTCAATATGCATGACATCCAGGTTATGTCTATGATATTGTTGCGCCAATATGGCAGATCCCAAAAGATGCTCCTTTTTGCCCAATTATGTTTTTGACCATATCCCGGGAATGATAATGGACCTGTCTCAGTAATCTTTGGAAAGTTCCAAACTCGTGCCAACACTTCTTCTCCAGACAAACGTGGAGGAGGTTGTGATTTCTCCAATCGATTCTTGCAAAATTCATCCTTGTTCCGTCGAAACGCATGTGTTGTAGGCAAAAACTGTCTGTGACAATCAAACCATGAATTTTTCCTACCGTTTTTCAAGGTAAACGCCTTCGAACACTCCATGCAATAGGGACATGCTAACTTCCCCTGTGTCATCCATCTAGACAGCGTACCATAGGCAGGAAAGTCGTTGATAGTCCACATCAACGCAGCTCTCATAATAAAATTTTCTTTCATAAACACATCGTATGTTATGACACCTTTGCACCACAATTGATTTAGCTCGTCTATCAGGGGTTGAAGATAAACATCGATTCTACTCTTTGGATTATGAGGACCCGGAATGATTATTGTTAGAAACATAAACTCTCTTTTCATGCACATCATAGGCGGTAAATTATAAGGAGTCAAAATGACAGGCCAACATGAGTAATTCTTACCAGATTGTCCAAAAGGAGTGAAACCATCTGCACACAAGCCTAATCTTACATTACGTGGGTCTGAAGCGAAATCTTCAAATGTTCTGTCAAAATATTTCCATACTTCTCCATCAGATGGATGACACAAGAGGTCGGACTCGCTTTGATGCTCATAATGCCACCTCATCTCCTTTGCTGTAACTGTCGAACTAAATAACCTTTGAAGCCTGGGAATTAGTGGCAGGTACCACATACATTTAACCGGAATATCCTTCAAATTTTCACTTCCAGTTCTCCGAGGTTTATAACGGTTTGCCCCGCAAAATTTGCACTGCATCAAATTCGCGTCGTTTTTATAGTATATCATACAACCGCCTATACAACAATCGATTCGTTGATACCCAAGTCCAAGTTTAGATACTGACTTCTTGGCTTGATAGAAATTTTCAAGCATACTATTGTCTGCAAGCATCTTCTCTTTCATAAGGTGAACGACGTCATCAAAACAACCCTGCGGTATATTGTAGTCAGCTTTAATGCTTAAAAGCTTCATTGTGACTGACAACTCCGAGTGCGACTCACATCTATTCCATAACGGAGCTTGAGCAGCCGACAACATGTCAAAGAAACTTTGTACATCGGGATTAGGTGGTTCCGGCAAGAACTGCTGGTTGTAATTTTCTTCTTGTAAGAGATCCTCCCTAATCGACAGTCCAGCAACGTCCATTATCATCTGCTCGTATGGATTGAAATTAGACCGATCACTGCTTTGCCAATAATAATTTGCAGCATCTGCTTGCACATCAATAGCTGGGTCACGGGGAATATTCGGCATTTCTTCACCATGACTGGTCCAGTAGTGATATCTAGGCTGAAAACTTTTTTGGTATAAGTGCATCCTTATATCATCCAAACCATGATATCTTGTGCATTTGCACCTAACACATGGACACCTTATTTTTCCTGTATTTTGAAAATCTGAACTACTTTGACAAGCAAATTCAATGAAATCCTCAACCCCCTTCAAGAACTCTTCAGTAATTCCAACTCGATTGGGGCCGATTCTGTTGTACATCCACTTACGAGACTCAGGCATCTCCATACTGAATAGAAAGAAAACCAAATGTGATGGAACAAGTTCAAAGAAGTAGCAAGAAAGATAGAGTAGAGGTTGAAAGAGGTAGCAAGAAAGATAGAGTAGAGAAATGAGAGAATAAACGGGGGAGAAGTAAAAAAAGTGAATTGGGTCAAAAGAAAAGTTGCAGAGTAGAAAATTTTTATTTTTAATTTATTTCTTTAGTAACGGATTTTGTGACGGAAATTAAATTAGTGACGGAATTTGTGACGGAAATTAATTTCCATCGCTAAGAAAAGGCTGATAATTATACCCGTTCTGTGGCAGTCATTTTTGTCAAAAACTTTAGTGACGGAATTAGTGACGGAACTTTATTTTCGTCACAACAATCAGCACCTAGTGACGGAATTTGTGACGGAAATGCATTTCCGTAGCTGATAAAAAGTTGATGATTAGACACTTGATGTAGAAGTTTTTGTCAGAAAATTTAGTGACGGAATTCGTGACGGAAATGCATTTCCGTACGTAGCTGACAAAAAGTTGATGATTTGACACTTGATGCAGAAGTTTTTGTCAGAAAATTTAGTGATGGAATTCGTGAATGAAATTATTGTCTGTCACTATAATTTCGTGACGAAAATGATTTTCCATCGCAAAAAAGCTACCCCTATGACAGGCTGTCTTCTCGGACATATTCGTGACGGATTCGGTGACAAAAATTTTGTTGTCTGTAATATTAGTGACGGAATTATATTGTCGTCACTAATTCGTCACTAATCCGTCACTAAATTTGGCGGGTTTTTGCGCCAAAATTTTTGACGGAATTAGTGATTAAATCTGTTAGTGATGGACAAGTTCGTCACTAAATCCGTCCCAAATTGATCGTTAATAATATCGTCACTAATTCCGTCACTAATAAAAAATATCAGTGACGGAATGAAATCCGTCACTAATTTTCGTGACAAAATTAACAGTTTCTTGTAGTGGTTACTTAGAATCAAATTGATCTCAAACAACCACAAATGCCAAAGTCAAGTCATATTTCATACTCCACAATCAAGTGTTCCATATTCACAAAAGCACAATGGACGAAACAATTTTCAAGATAGGAAAACTCAATTGGAAAGAATGTCCATAGCAAGATCCATCAATGCTTCAAAGATCACAAAATTCATCACTCAAGAATGACATGGCATAAGGCATTTGAAGTCAAAATTTTTTCAGGCAAAAACTAGAAAAACCTAAATTCCCACCCCCACACTTAAAATATGCAATGTCCTCAAGGCATGGAATAGGTGAAAATATAATTAAAAAGATAGAGATAGAACAATAAAACCTGGGTTGCCTCCCGCACCTCTCAAAGTAAGCTTCCCTTTTTTAACATCAATCAAAGCTCTTCCGGTGCTCAAGAATGACCTTCCCAATATTATGAGAGTAGTGGGGTTGGCCTCCATATCCAAGATAAGAAAATCCACTGGGAACATGAGCTCTCCCACCTTCACTAAAAGATCCTCCACTATGCCAAGAGGGTACTTAATAGATCTATCCGCCATTTGTAAAGACACCGTGGTTGGACTAATCTCCTTCATCCCAATTTGCTTCACAGCCAACAATGACATCAAATTGATACTAGATCCAAGATCACACAAGGATCTCTCAGTTAAGGTGTTACCTATAGTGCACGGGATTGTGAAACTTCCCGGATCTTCTTGTTTAATTGGAAGCTTCCTTTGCATATTGGCACTACACTCTTCGGTTAGTTGTATCTTTTCATGCTCCTTCAATCTCCTCTTTTTGGATAAGATCTCCTTCATGAATTTGGCATAGCAAGGAATTTGCTCTAAGGCTTCGGCAAAGGGGATGTTCACTTGAAGCTTTTTGAATACCTCCAAGAACTTAGAGAATTGATAATCCTTTTTCTTGTTGCTCTTTAACCTTTGAGAAAATGGAATTTGAGGCACATAAGCCTTGACTAGAGGTGCAGGAAGTGAACTATCAGGCCAATCCAACTCCACAGCATACTGAGTCTGCACATCTTTCTCATTTTTTAACTTTTCACCCTTTTCTACATCTGGCCGATCGATCGGGATGGGGTCCGATCGATCGGAATTTGCCTCGGGTAAATTTTCACCAAGGAGGTCCGATCAATCGGAAATGTCCCCTGGATAGTTTTCAGCTTCTTTTCTCCACTTCTTCCCCTCCTATAAATTTTTTGTCTTTTCAGCATCTAGATCAGAAGCATTTTTAACCACCTTACCATTTCAGAGAGTGATTGCCATGCATTGCTCCTTCTCCTTCCCTTTTGGATTCACCTCCGATTGGCTTGGCAATGTACCTCTGTCTCTATATGACAAAGTGTTAGCTATTTGCCCCATTTGTACCTCAAGATTCTAGATGGAAGCTCCATAATTTTGCATCAAATTTGCTTGAGCTTGTAGAGTGGCATCAGTTTTGCTCATGTATTGCTCCATCCTTGTCATAAATTGGGAGGTATGAGTTGTAAGTGTATCTAGGCCTCCGGCTAGCTTTGAGAACATCTCATCAATACCTCTCTTCTTCTCTTGTGGCTGCACTACATGTTTAGGATTTTGCACATTTTGAGTATTGCTCCAAGAGAAGTTAGGGTGATTCCTAAATCACAGATTGTAGAAGTTGGAATAAGGATCATTGCGGGGTTTATTGAAGTTGCCCCCCAAATGGCATTCACTTGCTCACTAGAGTTAGAAGAAGAAGCAATAAGACACTCCTCCGTAGGATGGCATCCACAACAATAATCACAAGACATATAGGAAGGTGTGTTTTGCATAGCATGCACTCCTTGAGCTTGATTTAGTGTCAATGCATCAATCTTCTTTGCCATAATAGCCAATGTGGACATAACTTCATCATCTCTACAACTTCCCCCTTGCTTTGGATTCCCCCTTACCGAGGACCAAGAGTTAGTGGTCTTGGCCACTTTTTCAAGTAATTCCATAGCCTCGTCTTGATTTTTGGTCATAAAAGAACCTCCCACAGCCGCATCAATAGTCTCCCTAGTATGCATACTCGACCCATTATAGAAAGCTTGGTACACAACCCATTCCGGAAGGTCATGATTTGGGCAACTTCGAATAATGCCTTTAAAGCGCTCCCAAGCCTTATAAAACGATTCAAGATCCTTTAGAGCAAAAGACATGATATCCGCCCTAATTTGCATCGCCTTGGCTAGATGAAAGAATTTTGCCAAGAATTGCTCCGCCATCTCATCCCAAGTGGTGATAGAATTGGGAGGCAAGGACATCAACCATCCCTTAGCCTTGTCCCTCAAAGAGAATGGGAATAACCTCAACAAGATAGCATCCTTAGAATCCCCATTAATCCTAAAAGTAGTGCATATATGCAAGAAAGAGCGAAGATGGACATTGGGCTCTTCATTAGGAAGACCATAGAAATTCACCGAGTTAGAGATAATGTTGATAATAGCCGACTTGATCTGAATATTAGTAGCATTGATATGAGGATAGTGAATGCTTGAAGGAGATGTATCCCAAGTAGGCCTAACACAATCCTCAAGAGAGCGAGGATCAAATTGCCTAGGAGAGTTTTCAACCTCATCACCACCATTTCTTCCATTAGCACCACCACCATTATCATTGCCTTTATTAACATTTAAACTACCACCTAGCTCACCAACATTCCCCCTTCCTTGATTTTCTCCAACGCCTTCCATTTGATTATTAATAAGTTCTCATCTAACATTGAGAAGAGTTCTTTCAATCTTCAAATCAATAGCAATTAATTATGGATTAAGAGAACGACTTCCGAAGCTCATACAAGAGAAAGAATTCTGTAGAAAAATAAAAACTAACTAACACAATTGAAAACCAAATTTGACACAAAAAAAACAATTGCCTCAATCCCGAAAACGACGCCAAAAACTTGATATGGATTTAATTGCAAGCGCACAAATCGCACAAGTAATAAAGAGATGAGTAAATTATCGTTCCCACGAGGATATGTTGGCAATCAAAATCAATGTCAAAACAAGCAACAACTATGAAAATTGGGGAAAATGATTTGTGATTGGTTTTTGTTTTTAAACTAAATTAAAGAAAGGAACGAAAGAGCAATTAAGTAATCAGAAATCTAATCAAAGATGGGAAGCACTAGGGTACTTAATTTCACCTCACCTATCCAATTCAACTCCCTCGGTCCCTTAATCCTTAATTCCTCTATCAATAATGACAACCGGTCTCCCTATCCTATCCAATGCTCTATGTCTAGTCACACGGAAGTATCTCTATCCCTAACCCCTGTTATTCCTAACAATAGATTCAAAAGACAAAAACTCATTAAGATTTGTGGATTAACCATGTAGCGATTGCATAGGTCATGCCCCTTTATTCCTATGGTTCATGCAACCTATGTCGTCGATGGCAAGAGGCAAATCCTAGATATCTCCTTCCAGTCTCAATCTAAGCAACGAATCAATTGAATGATGGCCAAACATCCAAAAGTATTAAGCACACCCATAGACAATAAATAAGAGAGGGAAATCTAGAAATAAGGAAACCAAGTGTTTATTGAATCTTCAAGATTTGGTTACATTAAGACCCTAGTAAAGAAATGTAGCCACTCATGGAAGCAAAACACATCAATAAACATAGGAAATCACCATAGAAACTAGGAAAGAAAAGGAGAGAGAAAATCCCCTTGTAGACCTTCTTCTTCTCCAAGCTCCAAAGGTGCCTCCAAGCTCTCCAAAGGTAGTAAAATGTGTGAGAATGTGTGAGAGAGCTCTAAAACCCTAAAAATTACCTATTTATACCCCCTAAACCCTAGAGTCATTTATAATGATGATTGGTGTCGTTTTGGGTCAGACCCATATGGGTTTTGGGTGTTTTTGAAAAGTTAAAAACCCTAAAATCGCGATCTGGGTAACTTCTGATCTATCAAAAATCTTCTCTGGTAAGTTCTTGTTTAGCTTGGCCGATTGATTGGAGCTAGTGGCCGATCGGTTGGATTTCTTCACTGGAAGATTCTTTAACTTCCTCAATTTCAATCCAATTTGACTCCATTTCGTCCCGTATGCTCTTACGCACCTACAATGTGTAAATATACAATTCTTAGGTAACATAAATCCCAATTTGACTCTAAAAGATACAAGATTGCATGTAAAGGATGTATAATTATATGTATATAATTATCACATCATTTGTCAATCAATATGGTGTATGTCAACTATCAAAAGGGCAGAAGAAAAACACTGGATTATACACTTCCCTCCTTATTCCAATGAGCCTATGGCTTGGTACTGCCTAGGGAGTTGATTCTATTTTTGTTGTCGTTGATCGCTTCTCTAAAATGTCTTACTTTATCTCTTGCAAGAAGATGTTGGATGCCTCTCATGAGGCCCTTTTATTCTTTCGAGAGGTGGTGCGACTCTATGGAGTCCCTAAAACTATTACCTTGGACCGTGATATGAAATTCTTTAGTCACTTTTGGTGAATTCTATGGAAAATGTTGTCTACCAAATCTTATATGGTAGTGCTTTCCTTCCGCAAACTGATGGTCAAACAGAAGTGGTGAACCGTAGTTTGGGCAATTTGTTGCGATATCTCGCTAAGGACAATGTGAAACAGTGGGATTCTATACTACCACAGGCAAGGTTTGCCTATAATAACTCTATGAATACGTCCACCGACAAGAGTCCTTTTGAAATTGTATATGGGCGGCGTCCCAATCAAGTGGATGATCTAGTGGATCTCACTACTGAATCTTGAATTAGTGATGATGCAGTTGCTTATGCTCCACGGAGCATATCAGAGATCCAGGAAGAAGTTCAGCTACGCCTCCTAGTTATGAATCAAAAATATAATAAGGCCAATGACAACCATCGGCGCTTTAAGGAATACCGGGTTGGCAATTGGGTTATGGTTCTTGATAAATGTTCAAATATACACTTTAATTGATAATTTATCATGGACATTTGTCATACAATTAGGGTTTAAAGTGATTATTACATAATTAAAGTACAAATATCATTTTTAATCACTTTATATTTATTTCTATATTTTTAGGCCCAAAAACTTATGACCCTTTTTCAGTTCTGGTCTTATTCCATACACAGACCATATGA
This sequence comes from Tripterygium wilfordii, assembly GCF_013401445.1. Taxonomy (NCBI): domain Eukaryota; kingdom Viridiplantae; phylum Streptophyta; class Magnoliopsida; order Celastrales; family Celastraceae; genus Tripterygium; species Tripterygium wilfordii. Next base: position 6,152,230 of record NC_052248.1, on the reverse strand, counting down.
AGCCTAGTTCTGTTCAGCCATGTGTCATCATACTAAGTGTCAAATAGATCACTTGCATCATCGGTATATTTATTTGTCTTGACATCAATAAATGTAATATAACCATTTGTATTGGTTTTCACGTATGCATTAACATTGCAGCTCATTTCTCTTCTAAAAGTCTTCAACTCTTCATCAATACTGTGAAATACGACACTGAAAGGACCCATGCGAAGACTATCATCAGTATTCTTCATCTCACCAGTAGATTTTCACTTCTATAAATTGAGACACTGAGACAATTTGAGGAGGAGGAGTTTTTCTGGAGAAACAAATAGCAGAGAGAGGCATAAAGTGAGGAAGTGCTATTGGGTAGCTGAGAGGAAATTTAGATTTACAATACAAGGGGGTGTTCTTATGAGTATGTTATATTATTTGTGTAAGCCTAGCATGGGGAACTAATCATCTTATTAGGGTGACGATGGATCCACTCTATTGTGTTTAACTAAATTTGGTTTGATTAATTATTAGTTTATTTATGCTATGTCAAGTGTTAATTTGCTATGCTTTATTGATTATTAAATCCTGATGTTTAGCTACCATTTGGTTTGATTACTATTATGCAAATTCAGACATATGCCCATGTCCAATTTGAGACCAGCTTCTTGCAGTTAACACCGGAGTTACTTAGACATACATGCCATATGCTAGGATCTTTGTGATCGTTACATAAGTTACCATAGATCCTAATGCGTTCTTGATTGTCCTAGCCTATCCAGATGCCCATGGATGATTGCGATTAAAGATAGACGTGGTACGTTAGATGCCCATGACTATTACATAAATAGGGGACTTGATCTTTGACATGCATGAATGAAATAATAATTGTCGGCTAAATAATTTTAATTCAATAGAGTTGGTGAAATCAGATCCTTAGTGTTTGTCTACTAATGTTAATTATTATTCATTTTGTTTCCACTGATAATTACGAAGAGTTGGAATTGTAGATATTTAATATTCAGTCATTGTGGATACAACACTCGTATTTGTCACTTCTATACTACAATTGATTCGTGCACTTACGAGTATAATTTGGGTTTGGAATTGCTATATTTATAGTGGTTCTTAAACCTCACATCAGTTCTTCTACGTAAGAAGAGATTTCCTAAAGGGACTTACCACAAATTCAAGAGTAGGAAGTTTGGCCCTTGTCAAATCCTCTGGAAGTTTGGAGGCAATGCTTATAAAGTGGCCATTTCCTCTAATATGCACACCTCAACCATTTTTAATGTTTCTGGCCTGTACAGCTTTGTTGGTGATTTCCCTCCTTCCTCTAGCACTACTCATTTGCCTGGTGCGACACCAACTTCAAGTGGTAGTGTGGGGGCAAATGATCGAGAAGGTACTCCAAGTGCAGGCAATCAAGGCTCACAATTCTGTTTATTTCAAATTTCTTGTTAAGTGGGTTGTCAAACCTGATTGTGAGAATTGCTGGATTAGTGAGGAGGAATTCATGCGCCTTGACCCAGACCAGTGACTTACAGCCAAATTATCAACTCGTATGGAGTCGAGTTTTTTTAACCCAGAGGGAATGATGCAAGATGCACAATTTATATTGTAAGGACCTGTTTGCTATTTCTTTTAATTGTGGGGGCTAGTTTTGTAATGTATGGGTTTTGAAGTTAGGTTGGTGGGGGAGACAGAGGCAGTTTTGAAAAATTAACGAAAAGTCGTGAGCGTTACAAGAGTTGGGAGATTAGGTTGAGGAGTCACCCTACAGCAACCTCCTAGCCCTCCTTCACTGCACTGCCGCGTGAGGAGTCCTTCAACACTGCTTATCTGTGTAGTGGTTAATCTTTAGTCTATTTTGGCGTTATTCACTTGTTCGGTTTATCACTTATATGGGGTTTAGCTTTTGTTGTTCAAGCCCAGTGGATATTTGCTGAGTTTGGTTGTTAAGTTTCATTCACTCGAGTTGTTTGGGGTTGCTTTGCATCAATGGAATTTGTATAAAAGAATAATCAACTTCACAAAGACTTGTCATAGGGGTGATGACATACGGAGGTGTTTGGAGATGTGTTTGAGAAGTTGGGGGATTGAAAAAGTCTTTAGCATTATGGTTGATAATGCTTCCGCTAATGATGGGGCAATTGAGTACATGGAAAAAATACTTGGTAAGATGAATACCCTTTTGCTCAAAATGGAGTAATTGCATATGAGGTGTGCTTGTCACATTCTTAATTTGATTGTTAAGGATAACTTGAAGGAGCTTTATAGTTCAATTGAAGGCATAATGAATTGTGTAAAGTATATTCATTCATTTTCCGCAAGGTTAGACAAGTTTAGGGAATATGTCATCATGTTCAAAATGGACCAAATGTCAAACATACCAATGGATGTTTCAACTAGGTGGAATTCAACCTACAAAATGCTAGAATGTGCCGATAAGTTCAAGAAGGTTTTTGCTAGAATGGTGGAAGAAAATGCTCATTTTATGAGTTATTTCAATGAGAAAGATAAAGATGGATTTACGAGGGTAGGGCCACCATATGAGGAGAATTGGGAGAAGGCTAAGGCCTTTGTGCATTTTCTGAAGAAGTTTTATTATGCTACATTGTCACTTAGTACATCTAAATCTTGCACATCTCACTTAATCTTTGTGATAGTGTCAGACTTGATGAACTTTAGTCTATTAATTTATTTGTGGATCATTTGACAAATCATAAATGGAACTTTTCTATTTCGTTTGCAGTGAAAAAAAAGCGGAAGATGCTGGATCATTTGACAATCATCAGTGGAACTTTTCTATGTTGTTACTGAAAAGAAGAGGATGTTGAAGATTGAAGTTGCTTTGGGCAGTGACATTTTCTATGTTGTTTTCTATCTGTAGTTTGGTTTGCTTGATTTTAAGTTGAGTTTGCTTGATCTTATTGACTTATTCTGACTCATGCAATTGGTATTTGGTTCATGTAATCTTCAAATTCTGAATTTTTGCAACTTTGCAAGTATTGGTAGTCTAGTACTGCAGACTGTAGTATTGCCTTATTTGGAGACTTGGAGTGGTAAATTGCTTATTTGAATGGTACTGTAATACTGCACTACTGGTAGTGGCAAATTATTTCCAGGTAAATTTGCCTTTTTGGATTTTGGAGTGGTAAATTGCTTATTTGAATGGTTGTTCACTTATTTGTAGGGCTGATTGTTTCTAGGTAAATTTGGAAGCATTGGTATTGTTTCAACCTTTCAGGTTATAGTCATTTGCTACATTTTCTAGATCGATAAATTTATCAATTACCGACTAACAATACCGATTAAACGATATACTGACCGATGATTTATCAATGTTACCAGTAACGATAACGGATAGGAATTTCGCAATACCAATATGATCGGTAATGGTAATCCTTGTTTGGTAACAATTACCGTTACCATAATAACCCTAAATCTAAATATCATTCATTGAGTTATTCTTACTTTTCCCGGATTTTGTTTTATATCCACCCACATAAAATCTACAACATAATAATTAATAAAGTTCTTAACAGTGCCTTGCACTTCCAAAAACTAATGCAATACTCATCATTCTGATTTCACTAAGTGCACCATAGGGTATGCACCTAACCACCCCTTTATTTTTGCGCATATATATTGTTTATTATATAATAAATATTTTATTTAAATTATAAGAACAATATTTTATTTATTTTTTGTTTTCAGATGTAGTAATCAAATATTAGAGCTTAGTAGAAATGTGAGGGTCCATCTTGACCTTAGAAGAACAGAGAGGACAACTACAGTCTACATATGTCAACTCTCTATCCATTTCGGAAACACATAATAGTAGAAACTTAAGAATGTTAATTAGTCTTTCTTTAATTGTTTAAATATCAAACAAGAGATTTTTCATTTTTGAAGAAGAGCAAATAATTACACTTTCTCTGGTGCAAGTGTGGTCCACGTGGGCAATGGTGCGTGTGAGTTTCTCATTCTCATTCCATTTTTTTCAAGAAACTAAGAGGTGGGGGCTTTGAGTCTTGAGGTGCCTATAAATTTCCACTTCACCTTCCATGCCTCCTCAGATTAAGAAATAGAGCAACTCAAAGAAACCCATCTTCAGATTTTCTCCGCAAGGTCTTTCCTTTTCTCTCTAAGACTTGAAAATGGAGATGGAGATGGAGATGGAGATGGAGATGGACAGGGAAATGGAGGGGAGGAGGCAGAGCAGCACTAAAGGTGGCAACTTTTATTGTGAGGATTCCACTGTTGATTGGCGAGGCAAGCTTTCTAACCCTCACAACCATGGAGGAATGAGGGCTGCTGCATTTATTCTTGGTATGCTCTCTCTCTCTCTCTCTCCGTGTATGAATGTGTGCATAGATTCCTTTGTTCCATATCTATATTCTGTAAGATGGATTTTTGTGCTTTTCTAAGGGTGATTTTGGATTTGATTAACTATCAATTTGCTTGGTAAAAGTTCCGAAATGTTTTTTTTTTCCAAATAAATAAAGTTTTTTAGTGGTTATATTATATATATTTTTTCCAAATGGGTGTAACATGTTTTTGTATTTGGTAGTGCTATAAAGCTAAAGATACATAGAAAAGCTGAAATTAAGTAGTCACATTTGTCATTATTATGTCCAATGAAGTTTAATTTTGATTTTGGAAATATTGCAGGGCTACAAGCATTTGAGATAATGGCAATAGCAGCAGTAGGGAACAACCTGATAACATATTTGATAAATGAGATGCACTTTTCATTGTCTGAGTCTGCAAACATTGTGACAAACTTTGTTGGAACTGTCTTCCTCTTGGCCCTCCTTGGTGGCTACCTTTCTGATTCTTTTCTTGGGAGTTTCTGGACCATGCTCATCTTTGGTTTTGTGGAACTTTCTGTAAGCTTTCATTAGTTCCCCTCTCATTCATCAAATCCACTTTTGTTTTCTTTTTCCAAGATTTCTTTTTCTTTCTTTTGTTTATAATTGGTCTCAACTTTTTTGGTTCTTTATCTCCTTTTAGTCTGTCTATTTTATAGAAGTCTCAAAAGGGAAAAAGAAAACTAATTTTATAGATAATTGTAACAAAGAAAATACTTTTCTTTTTTTTATATGAATAAGTCCTCCCAATCAAAGGGAGGATAAATATTTTTCGTTGTTTGTGTGAAAGAGAGTCTATAATAGATATTTGTTTTAGAAGTTTTGTTCATGTGCACAGATGATGTAGAGTTTCCTATTATCAGTCCAAGCTCTTCTTTTGTTTATTTGAGAGAAAAGAAAGCCTCTGGTTTGTCTCTTCTATACCTCTCACACCCACAATAACAGTAGCTTCATTTTTATACCTTCTCAAAGAAATTCAAAATTTCTCTAAGGTTACTAGAAATTACTATATTGTATAGTTTATATGACAATCTTTCTTTCTCAGTTCTTTTTCTTTAAAATTACAGTGATATTTTAATATATAATTTCGAATAAATTGTCATAGAAAATTAAGAAATACACTTGATGTTTGTGTTTAAACAGTTTTCTTCTTTTTCTCATGCAGGGTTTCATATTACTATCAGTCCAAGCTCATCTTCTTCAACTAAAGCCACCCAAGTGCAATATGTTAGTGACCAATGGAGCTCCTCCCTGTGAGGAAGCAAAGGGCTTCAAGGCCTTTATATTCTTTGCAGCATTGTACTTGGTGGCATTAGGGAGTGGCTGTGTTAAGCCCAACATGATTGCTCATGGAGGTGACCAGTTCAATCAGAACAATCCCAAGCAGTTGAAAATGCTCTCCACCTACTTCAATGGTGCCTACTTTGCCTTCTCTATGGGTGAGTTTGTTGCCCTAACACTACTTGTTTGGGTGCAAACACACTCTGGAATGGATGTTGGGTTTGGTGTTTCTGCTGCTGCCATGGCCATGGGCTTGATTTCCTTGGTTTGTGGAACTCTATACTACAGGAACAAACCACCTCAAGGAAGCATATTCACTCCTATTGCTCAAGTAAAGCTTTTTTTCCCTGCTCGTTTGGTTAAATGTTCACTATTTTGTGGTTTGTGCGCACGCCATTTTGCCTGATGAGTTAAGTATATGACGATTTGTGCTGTCAAAACATGTATTTATCGACTAGGGGTTTTCAAACTGCATACATTATGACCCTAAATTACAGTAGTAACGCAAGTCTTGTGCATTTGATCCCTTTCTTTGCAGTTGTTACTATGTATCAGCTCTGTAGTAATAGTAGAATTCTCATTTCTTGAGTTTCTACATGTTCAGGTTTTCGTGGCCACAATATTGAAGAGAAAGCAAATATGCCCATCTAATCCACAGATACTTCATGGAAGCCAAACTACTGACTCTGGCAGTTTACCTCACACGCAGAGATTGAGGCAAGTCACAATTTGTAATACATTCTATGCTTTCCTGTCACTACCGTGTTCTTCATGAGGGATCATTGTTCACATATTTGTTCATCTTGTTCTATGCTCAAGTTCGGATCAAACCTGTATTCAATCTGTAAACCATTTCTTAAATCTCGAAGTTTACACTTGATTAATTGCCGAATGACAGTAAGCAAAATTTCTGCAGGTTCTTGGACAATGCCTGCATCAAAGTTGAAGATGGAAACAATATAAAGGAAAGTCCGTGGAGACTTTGCACTGTGAACCAAGTCGATCAAGTGAAGATACTGATTTCAGTTCTTCCCATTTTCGCTTGCACAATTGTTTTCAACACTGTTTTAGCTCAACTCCAAACCTTCTCAGTCCAACAAGGGAGTGCTATGAACACCCAACTCACCAAATCCTTCCACATCCCTCCAGCCTCACTTCAAGCTATCCCTTATGTTATTCTCATCATCTTAGTCCCTCTTTACGACACTTTCTTTGTTCCTTTTACAAGAAAGTTCACAGGTCATGAGTCCGGAATCCCACCCTTGCAAAGAATAGGTCTTGGCCTGTTTCTTGCCACATTTTCAATGGTATCAGCAGCTCTTATGGAGAAGAAGAGAAGAGATTTGGCGGTGCATTCGAAGGAAATAATATCCATCTTTTGGATTACTCCACAGTTTTTGATCTTTGGATTATCGGAGATGTTAACTGCAGTAGGGTTGATTGAGTTCTTCTACAAGCAGTCATTGAAAGGAATGCAAGCATTCTTAACAGCAGTGACTTACTGCTCATACTCTTTAGGGTTTTACTTGAGTTCCTTATTGGTTTCTTTGGTGAATAAGATCACCTCAAGCTCTTCAAATGTTGGTTGGCTCAGTGATAATGATTTGAACAAAGATAGACTTGACCTTTTCTATTGGACTCTAGCAGTTCTTAGCTTCCTCAACTTCATTCACTATCTCTTTTGGGCTAGATGGCACTCTCTCAGTCCATTTGTATCAACATCACAAACGAATGGAACACACGGAGAGGACTTGAACCAATATGATCATCGCTTCAGCTCTTCCAAAAGAACTTCAGATGAAAGCATTCCTTAAACCATGAATGTTCTATTTCCTTGATAAATGTATACTTGTATTAGAAGAAAAATAATGAAAATAAGTATATATGTGTGTGTGTAGAGAGAGAGAGAGAGAGAATGTATGTGTGAGAGAGAAGAATGCCCTCCAGGGCACAATAATTGTATACTATCCTTGAAATTACTATTAAGAATTAAGTACTCAATGGGTTTTGCATATGCTTGGACAGTTGAAAGTACTTTTTTGAATCAAATCTGCATTTCAGTGAGAGAAAAAGTAGTACTTGAGTCGAAGGCAAATTAGAGAAGCTTTTCAAGTTCCCCAGGGAATAAAGGGTCAATCACCATTTGCAAGATCCAATGAATATGCATGTCTTGTTGAATGACGGAAAAGGAATACATATATGCTAAGTGGGTGTGGGTGGCTTTGTTAGTGCTTTATTGCTTTGAAGAAGGAGAGGAGTGGGGGTCCTGTGGGAAAAATCAAACTAACATGATGTGATGCATGTATATGGGATATAAATCAAGCGTTTCTCGCAATAAAGTCAAGAAGAATGAGTAGTGATTCTTGACAGAGAGAGACGATCTAGTAAGAGTAGTTATATTGTCTTGTTTTGTATTGCCCCATCAAGCACCTTTTTGGTTGGAAAACATGTCCAAAACATGTTTTGATGTTGGAGCTATGCCCCCCTCTACTATCTCTATATATTCATCAAAGTGTTGCCTAAAATACTGGCATGGATGGCCCCCTCCTTTGCTCTCATCCTCAGCTATATCCTTTCTCCACTTACCTCCACTTACTTTGGTCATGACACTAATCATAACTTGCTATACTAGCGATGTCATAAATATCCCAACCCATAAGGTATCCACATAATCCGCCCCAACTTAAACGGATATGTCCCGTTAATAATGGGTCGGGGACAGGTGAGTGTATTTTATAGAGAAAATAACAGGGGCAGATACGGGGATGGGTTTGTCGAAATCCAACTCACCCCGTACTCGTATATTATTAATTACGTATATACTAAATATAATATGTATAGCTTATTTATATATATTAGTCAAAATAAAATTTCTAATTCACCCCACCTTCTTTGATCTTGTTCTTTTGGATGATTGTTAGTTTAAAACTTTATTTTTCAAATTCATATGTTCAATTTTTTTTTCAATTTATTAATTTTTACATTTATTGTTAAAATTGGCGGGGACGGGTAAACAGGCGGGGATTACCCACCCATGCGGATACAGGGATGGGGCAAAGATTAAAATAATGGGGACGGGTAAAAATTTATCTAACAGAAACGGGGACGAATAAAATGATCCCACCTCAAACCCGCCTCGTTGACATCCCTATATTATACCAACTATCCACATACACACACCAAATATTTGGACCTTACATGGCAAAATAGGCAGACTCCAACTTATGGGTTTGCAGCATTCCAACACTTTGTATTTCCATAATGACCAAAGCTGAAAGACCAAGAAGTTTTTGTTCACCATGTTCTCTATGACCAATCCAATCTAGAACTCTTTTAACTATTATTGATGAATTTATTGATAAGATTCTCGAATATTGATATCTGCGCAACAAGAGTGAAGTCTGATCAAGAACATCTAGTGAAGATTCTAGAGCTCCGTCGTCTATGTCAACGAGCTTCAATGCCCTAATATTTGCTTCAGAAACCACACTGTGGATAGATGCTTCATAATTTATGGATTTCCAAAACAGCTTTTGAAGAAACAAAGACAGAACAATCAAGGGAATTAAAACAACAAATCATACACAGCTAATCAAGTGACTGGGAACATTGATCGACAAAATGGGGCAGGTTTGACTGATGCGCTCAATGCCAAAAAATGGTAGCATTCTTGAGGAGCAAAGGTCATCTGGACAAAGAAGCCTCAGACAAACAATTTCATGTTCAAAATTTTGACTAGTTGAACATGATCAACTTTACAAAGTTGATTATGCTCAACTTGAGGGGATGATAAGATTCTTGAGTATTTGATACTACCAAAATACCCCTGCAAATAAGAAAATGCCACATGACAACTCAAGTGTCAGCTGGGCCCGGATGAAGGAAGAGTCAAAGGGTACACTTCGATCCCTCCAAAAATTACATATTGAAGTCAATGAAATTGATCCCGCTTCTATCATGCTGAAGTACAACCTTGATAATGTCCCTACATAACCGAAGTAGGTATATACCAGGTCATACAATGAAGAGTCTCAATAGGATACCAACTCTTTACAGAGTCCAACTCCCCTTTGGAGAGGGATACAGATGAAATTTACCATCCGAGAAACTCTCTGGAAAACCAATGAGAGAGAGTCTGACTCCTATTACAACTCAAACACTTCAAGCTCATATAAAAGGGGAACCTCTGCCCTCAGGTAAACATTCTAACTCCTGCACTCTGAAATACTTACTGAGCAAGAGGCAACGCTCGAAGCAACGAGTCATCGTCCCAAGTTTAGTACTATACTGACTTGAGTGTCGGAGAGGTCCCCCTGAGTACACTCTCAGGGCCCTACCGAAGCTTACGTTCGCTTCTTGTGCAGGAAGGAAGAGATCACGTACCAACAAAGGAGAAATTACTTATTCTAGCTTAGTCTACTTAGCTGATTTGTCTGATAGGGTAGACCTGTTTCAGACATCATCAGTTTGACGTCGTCTGTGGGAAGGAAGTACACTTCCCTAAAGAAACTCACAATGGTCAGACCGAGAAGGAACGTCGCTTCTGCTTCAGAAATAAGCCGTCAAGTTGTGGACCCTAATGATCCCAATCGTGAACAAGATGATAACCCCCATCAGGGTGAAGTCAGACACCATGGGGATGGCGCTGGCCGAATCGACCTGCCAGACCCTCAGGTTGGACCATCCAAAGAACCTTGCACTCAGGAGCAGTTCCAACAACTCTCTCAGCAGATTCAAATGTTGACTGAACTAATTATGAACCAGCAATCACAAGGGAACCTAGCCGTAAGTCGGCAAGAAGTACCCCCACTGAACCAGATAGTTCGAAATAATGAGGAAGTAAAGAGTTGACACTCAGATAACTTGTCCGAAAAAAGAACCCAGATGGAACTGTTGGAGAAAGCACCAGAAGGGGAACTACCTACAATGAAGATGTCGATCGGCACCTAGATGAACAAGAAGATTGCAGCCCTACAAGGAGTGTCCCTAATGGAAGGGGTGTCGGACAGTACGCTAACCCCTTAGCTCCTAAAATTCTTGAAGTTGAAATGCCCCGTCACCTCATTGTTCCAAAACTGGAGAAGTATGAAGGGATGACTGACCCGTGTGACCATATCTAGGGTTTCAAATCAATGATGGAGTGTCAGGGGGCCAATACCCTGGTAATGTGTAAGACCTTCCCATCAACCCTTTTTCGGCCAACAAAAACCTGGTTCAACCAGTTACCAAGACATAGTGTGACAAGTTTTGGGGACTTGTTCGAGAAACTTGCGCTTCACTTCTCCACCGCACGACCATGAGCCTGGAGAATCACTTTGGTCATTTCTAGCTAGATTCAACATTGCACGTTTGAAAATCCCATATGTCCAGGTAGAAGTAGCTATTTCAGCCCTAGTAAGGACGGTAAGGGATGAAACGTACGTACGTTCATTGACAAAGAAATGCCCGAAGAGCATGGGAGAACTTTACTCTAAGGGGGATAAGTTCATGCAGTCAAAGGACATGATGAGAAAGACTTACCCCCTCTAAGCAAGAAGCAAGGAGGAGCAGAAGGAAGAAGCGATAACAGGAAGGATGATCAATCCAGTAGGAAGACTAACCAGGGTCCAACCCCATGGTATAGTTCCTACACTCTTAATAATTCATTGCATAATATCCTTCTTGAAGTAGACAACAATAATATATTGAAGTGGCCTAAGAAAATGAGGGCGCCGACAGAAAAGCATACTTCGGATAAGTACTGTCTGTTCCATGGGGATCATGACCATGACACTAAAGAATGTAGGCATCTCAAGGATGAGATTGAAGGTCTCATTAGGAGAGGCTACCTAAAGCAGTTCACTTCAGATAAAGAAGAAAAGAGAAGAAGAATCGATGGTGATGATAGGGATGATGATCGAAGGAGACAAAGAAGAAAGGATAGGTCTCCTTGCCACCAAAGGGGGACTGCTAGAACAATATGAGTAATTGTGGGAGTATAGCTACAGGAGGAGAAAGCTTCTCGGCAAGAAGGGCATGAGCGAAGGAAAGAAAGAAGCCGAGAAGGGATGAAGAGAAAATAACTTTCTCAGAAAAAGATGTTGAAGATATCCAAGACCCATATGATGATGCCCTAGTAGTAGAGGCAATCATCACCAACTTCATGGTAAATATCTTATTCTACCATGCCTTCAAACAGATGAAGATTTTTGAAGATAAGTTAACGAACTTCTCAGTTCCTCTTTATGGGTTCGTCGGAGAGTCTATAATACCGAAGGGGGTCATATCCTTACCAGTAACTTTGGGAACTTACCCAAGAACCATCATGCACATGATTGACCGTCTAGCTGTGGATGTACAAACTCCTTACAACGACATTATTGGAAGGCCACTTCTACACAAAATTCGGGCAGTAGTCTCTACTTACCACCTCAAAATGAAGTTCCCAACTTTTTATGGGGTAGGAGAAGTGAAGGGAGAGGCTCGGATGATGTACTATATTGACTTGAAAGATAAGAAGAAGACCTCTATCTTGGTTGGTAGTTTGGATGTTCGGGAAGAGGAAAAGATACTTAAACCAACTACCACTAAAGCGCTTCTTCCCATCATTGTTGAAGAAGGAACGGAGAAGAAGTTATTCATTGGATCACAGTTGGGTAAAGAGTTAGCTGGGGAGGTAACCAAACTCTTCCTTTCTAACATCAAAAACTTTGCATGGAGTGCGAAAGAAATGTCAGGAATCAATAAGGGAGTCATTTCCCACAACTTCAGCGTCATACCAGGGACTAAACCAATAAAGCAGAAGAAGCATAACTTTGCTCCAGAAAGACAGATTGCCATTAAGGAAGAAGTGGGAAAGCTACTCGATGTGGGTTTCATAAGGGAAGTTCAGTACCTAGAATGGCTAGCCAATGTAATCTTGGTCAAGAAGGCAAATGGGAAGTGGCGTATGTGTGTCAACTTTACTGATCTGAACAAGGCCTGCCCTAAGGACAGTTATCCCCTTCCTAAGAATGATCAGCTGTAGATGCTACTTCGGGCCAAGAACTTCTTAGTTTTTTGGATGCGTACTCAGGCTATCACCAAATCAAAATAAACCCAAAAGATGAGGAGAGTACTTCATTCATCACTCTAGAAGGAACATATTGCCACAAAGTTATGCCCTTCAGATTGAAAAATGCTGGTGCCATTTATCAAAGGTTGGTCAATCATGTTTTCACTGATCGGTTGGGAAAGACGATGGAAGCGTATGTGGATGACATAGTCATCAAGAGTAGAAGAGCTGAATATCATCCATCTGATCTTCAAAAAGTGTTTGACATTTTGGAAAATTTTCATATGAAGTTGAACCCAGACAAATGCGTATTTGGAGTAAGCTTTGCAAAATTCCTCGGTTTCCTTGTTACCAGTAGAGGAATCAAAGCGAATTCGAAGAAGGTTGAGGCCATACTTCAAATGGAGCATCCGAAATCCCTGAAGGAGGTTCAAAGGTTGACTGGACGAGCAGCAGCACTTGGAAGATTTCTTGCCAGGTCGGGGGACAGGTGCGGACCCTTCTTCCATGCCTTAAAAAAGGCTAAGGAGTTTCAATGGAACGAAGAGTGCCATAAGGCGTTTGAAGGTTTGAACGATTACCTTGTACATCCTCCTCTATTAACATGTCCAAAAGATGGAGAAGTATTGTACTTATACCTTGCTATGATAGATCACGCAGTAAATGCAATCCTTATTTAGGAGGAAGATAAAATACAAAATTTGGTCTACTATATCAGTAAGGACATGACCTATGCAATCACCAAATGGTTAATCCACAAATCTTAATGGGTCTTCATCTTTTGAATCCGATTGTTAGACATAACAGGGATTTGAGATAAAGGCACTTCCGGTGTGACTAGACATAGAGCATTGGAGAGGTTAGGAAAATCGATTGTCAATTATTGAATAGGGAATTAGGGATTAACGAATCAAGAGAATTCTATTGGATAGGTGGTGGTGGTGACATTAGGTATCCTAGTACGTTGACTTCTCGATTTATTTATTAATTGCTTTTAATTACTTATCATAGTGTTAGTTTATAATCAAACCCAATCTTCACTTTTCCACTTTAGCATAACTTAACCTTAATTGATATTAATTTGAATTGCCAACACATCCTCATGGGAATGATAATTTACTCATCATTTTATTATTTGTGCGATTTGTGTGTTTGCAATTAAATCCATATCAAGTTTTTGGCGCCGTTGCCGGGGATTGAGGCAATTTTATTTTATATTGATGTAGGTTAATTCTTGTGCTAATTTGGATCTTTCTTTGTACATATTTTTTTTATTTGTTTGTTTGAGTGTTTTACTGGGCTGGTTATGCTGCTTTTCTACAGGTGGCAAGATGCAGAAATCTAAAAATTGGGGTCAGAGGCCATTTTTGATCTATCAGAGCGTCTGCCCGATCAATCGATGGAGCAAGGTAGATTTTCTTTCTTATTTTTCAACCCCAGCAGCTCCCGCACCGCATGATCCAACCCTCCACGATCACCACTCAGGTTGTTTTGTTCCTTACCTCTCTCTTTTATGCCTATTGTCTGAAACACTGACGACAATGTTTATTTTAAGTGTGGGGGTAGGAATTTAGGTTTTTAGTTTTTTCTTGTAAATAGTTTTTGCTTAAAAAATGACTTCAAATGCCTTATGCCATGTCATTCTTGAGTATATTTGGATGAATTTTGTGATCTTTGAAGCATTGATGGATCTTGCTATGGACATTCTTTTCAATTGAGTGTTTCCTATCTTGAAAATTGCTTTGTCTATTATGCTTTTGTGAATATGGAACACTTGTTGTGGGGTATGAAATATGACTTGACTTTGGCCAATTGTGGTTGTTTAAGATCAATTTGATTCTACGTAGCATTACCTGAGCAATGAAAAGAAAAAAATATATATATATGTATATAGAAAAGAAAAGAAAAATTATTATTATGTCTATGAATAAAAGGTTTCTTTCATGAGTTTTCTACTGAGTAACCGGGTCTTTTGCCTAGCAAGCAATGAGTTTTGCGTAAAAAGGTAGGAAATGAATGTTAGAGTACCTTGGTGACTAATTTAACCTCGTAGCCCTTTTGACTCGAGTAATTATATCCTTTGGGGTGTCTTAACACCTAGTGCCCTAAGCCAACTGGATTGGGAGTCATTGGTCAAAAGCTCGCTACGTGGGTCATTTAGAAAGCTTAAGGAGCTTGAGCATTGCACAAGTCACCTTTCAAAAGAACAAAAAAAGAGAAAGAGAAAAAGAATGTGAATAAGAATGAAGTTTGAATAAATGCTCATTGTATTTGCTCGTTGATTCTTATTGCTCTTGGAAGACTACATGGCCATTGTTTATGTTACTTTGAAGCCAAATAGCAAGTGAAATCCATTATGTGCATCAATTCTTGATATGTTAAGCAAGGTGGATGAGATAAGATTCTTGAAGGATTGTTTTTATTGGCTTGAGTGCCCTCATGCTTGGTTTGTTAGTGTGGATAAGGTTGCAATTGTGAGTTCATTTTATACTCTTGTTGATGACATGAATTTTGGCATTGAAGTTGTTCAATGTTTGTGGGAATCATTATGGTAAACCCTCAGGAGACACAATTACTCATACTAGGGGCACCTAGGGGTTTAAAGGCTTGTGGCACATGTTAAGTGTCATCATGAGCCCTAAAAAAGTGGCGTAGATTAGTTTCTTATTTTTGCATTAGTGTTAGTAGTTTTGTTTTTCATTTGAGCTGAATTGAGAACTCCTGTCCTTTGATCCTTAGTTTGCTCGAGGACTAGTAAAGATTAAGTGTGGGGGTGTTTGTTGTGCTAATTATATACATATAATTACGCACCTTTTACATGGTATTTTACGGTTCATAGAGTAAATTGAGGATCGATATTGCCTAAGAATTGTATATTTACACATTGAAGGTCCCTAGGAGTATATCAAACAAAAATGAGTCAAATTGGATCAAAGATTGAAGAAATTTGCAGATATTGGCAGAGAGGATTTTTGATCGATCGGCCATTAGCTCTGATCGATCGGCCAGACCCATATCATGATTCTGTAGATTTCTGAATGCCCGAAAATATCCCAAACTGATGTAGGTCCAGTTCAAAACGACACCAATGGGTATTCTAAACGACATATATGTAAAGTGTGGTATAAAAGGGTAAAGTTTAGGGTTTTAGGGACATTCTCCCCATTTGGGAAGAATCCTTGGAGGCTAAGGCTTAGGAGACCAAGAGGAGGCAGCTTTTGAGCTTGGAGAAGAAGAGGATTTCAGGGGGTTTCTTGATTTCTTTCTCTAATCTTTGTAGCAATGACTGCTATTCTTGATTTTATGATATATTTGCAATCTTTGAGGAACTAATCCTCTTGCTAGGGTTCTAATGGAGCCCAACCTTGAATATTGAATGAATTTGCTTTGTGATTCTAGATTCCTCTTTCTTATTGATTGTTTATGGGTGTGCTTAATGCTTTTGGGTGCATGATCACCATCTAAATTATTTGTTGCCTAGATTGAAACCGAAAAGAGATTTTTAGAATTTGCCTCTTGCCATAGATGACATAGGGTGCATGAACCATAGAAATATAGGGACATGACCTATGCAATCACTAAATGGTTAATCCACAAATCTTACTGGGTCTTCGTCTTTTGAATCCGATTGTTAGACATAACAGGGATTTGAGATAAAGGCACTTCCGGTGTGACCAGACATGGAGCATCGGAGAGGTTAGGAAAACCGATTGTCAATGATTGAATAGGGAATTAGGGATTAACGAATCAAGAGAATTCTATTGGATAGGTGGTGGTGACATTAGGTATCCTAGTACCTTGACTCCTCGATTTATTTATTAATTGCTTTTAATTACTTATCATAGTGTTAGTTTATAATCGAACCCAATCTTCACTTTTCCACTTTAGCATAACTTAACCTTAATTGATATTAATTTGAATTGCCAACACATTCTCGTGGGAACGATAATTTACTCGTCATTTTATTACTTATGCGATTTGTGCGCTTGCAATTAAATCCATATCAACGGGTCCACCATCAATGCTTCAATAAGAAGAAAATCACTTCCTATTAGGGCATATATGGTAAGTGCAACCTGAATCAAGAACCCATTTCTCGGATATTCCAACATTATCAAAAACCGTGAAGCATTCACCTCCATCTTCTTCCGTCTTGAAAGCAAAACTTGCCTCCTCCTTCCTGGAATATTCTTCCTCCCCTTATTCTTTTCAAAGGCCACTTTCTTGTTAGGACAATTCCTCTTGTAGTTCCCCAACTCTTGACACTTGTAGAATTTAATCTCCTCAATAGGTCTAGACTTCGATCTAGATTTCCCTTTTGAAGAGCCCCCTTTCTCTTTCGATCACACTCTAGTAGCAACCATCCATTGACCTTGTTTTTGGACTCCACCACTAGCCAATTGTCGTAGTTCATCATTCATCAATGTCGCCTTGATCTCATCCATGGTTAGAGTGTCCCTCGAAAGAATCATGGTTTGGACAAAAATTTTATAGAATCGGAACAAAAAAGAGTAGTAGATGGTGGTCCTCGTCTTCTACCTTAAAATCAACATCATGCAAGTTTGAAATTTCCATATCAAATCTTGATATATGATCCTAGATAGGAGTCCCCTCATCCATCTTAGTTGTGTAAAACTTGGACTTCAAGTAGAGTCGACTTGTGAGAAACCTTGGCCGCCATTCTCTCCTGCTCAACTGCATAGGCCACATCTCTATCCAAGCATAAGCAAATTGTCGCTCTAGCTTCCAAATCTAACTCATCTCACTTCTCATCCTCTGTCGTAGTAGGCTTTTTCACCTTCCCGTTCAAAGGTTTGTGAAATTTTTGAGAAATTAACACATTCTTCATTCGCATCCTCCAATACATGAAATCATCCTTGATGTAAATAGATGAAATTATCCTTCCTATTGAATTTCTCCAACTCATACTTTCCTACATGCACCTTACGCTAGTGAAAGCTATCCCAACCTTCGAATCAACCCAATACACTGAAAATTGTCAATAAGAAATTTTCACAAACATCTTATGTGCAAGAACTATCCCTTCAAACTAAGCGAAACAAATCTTGAGTAACACCACCATAGATTGTAATCCCAACTTCGATAACAATTTTTGGAGTATGGCGCAGCAGAACAGACAACATATAACTACCTCAAATCAACAATAATCAGAAAAACCAATCGAACACAAAAGTTCAACCACGACAGGCAATAACTACAAGCACACAAGAAGGTAAATCAAGTAAGAGAGTAGAGAATACATCGGGATTTATGTGGTTAGTCTATACCAAGCCTGCATCCATAGGGTTGTGTGAATACTCCATTAGAAGAATAAATCCGAGCCTTTTGGACAACCTCCAAGTTTGCTCCACCCAAGCTTTGATCAAATTCCCTTCAGAAACCCACAAGAAATCGCCCTTGTGCACTCAAGATTGATTTGATCAAGATCGTCTATCTCCCTGTTTTTGTCTCTCACTAAAACCTAGAAAGAACTCTCCCAAAACAACGAAATTAAAATTACAAAAAAGTTTGAAAAATTACTTAAAAGATCTTATTGCATGATTTGTCTGGACACCTACTTAATTTATCCGAACAGATTGCTCCCTGTCTCGAAATTGCACATTCTGGGACCAGCTGTTCAGACATCTTTTAGGGTGTCTAAACAACTTGGAGTGGTGTCCGGATACCACCTCCAAAACCTACAAAAAGCGACACTTGATGGAGTTGCTCTTTGTAGGTGGAGAGATTTGAAGTGAGCTTGCTCACTTCATCACAACCTCCTCTTCCTGTAAATTTTTTTTCAAAAACAGTCCAAATAACTCATTCTATTTTTTTACTAAACAAGTCATATACTTTGAATGTTGGTCTAACAAGCTCTGTACGGGGTTGATGTTGTCATTAAATCTATGACATGTAGTTTTTATGATTTATGGCGTGATAGACACGTAGCATGCACCAATAAAATTGTCATCATTTTTATATGATTTTAAAAATTATATTTTGATATATCAGTTACTATGTTGAAACCTACAATTTTAAGAGTAAAGAAGCAATTGTATTTTAGATAATTGGTTAATTAAGCCCCATAATTTGAACAAATGGGTCAAATGAGCTCCTTATTTGAAGCAGTGAAAATTAGCTCCAGAAAGATATAATATGCTCCAAAAAATTGCTCCCCAAATACATCAAAGAAAATTATGTCCAGAAAAACCTAATTGCTCTAGAAACATAGCAAACATAAATAGCTCCGAAAATTATAAGAAAGAGATAGTATAATGTATGCAAATAAGAGGTCAAGTTACACTGAGACAAGTCTAGTTTTAACAGTGCTACCTAGCTTATTGACCTCAAAGTTAACGAATAACAAAAATTCACTGATTAGCTTAAAGGGTTGAAAATGAGTTAATGGAAGACTAGGTTAATGACTTCAACAAGCAATCCAATTACAAGCAACAAGTACCAAGCACATAATATCAATTTTAGTTCAAAGGTTGGTTCTAGATTAATTATACTAATTCGTTCGATTGCATGTCAACAAGTACCACTAAACAACTAATAATTATGTTCAATCGTAGTTATCAATTAAACCCAGTAATATCAGAAGAAAATTTGCAACCAACTAATCCCTTGCACCAACCTTCGACAATTAATCTTTCCTACCTCAGTTCCACTAAGATATGTAAATTCGATGTCTTCCTTACCCAAAACTAATATAGTTTATATGCTAGTTCAGGCATCCAAACTATGGAGGAAAATATTGAAGGTACTCATAGGTCCACACAGTAGAGGAGGTTATTTCTCCGTATGAGATGTAGGGACAAGACAGTTCCAACTGATGACCTAGGCAGTTCCAACTACTCCAATATTGCAGGAGGTTATCAAGCGAGGCAACCGATCTAACTGCACCCATCTTGCATAATCACACCTAGCCTCCATACTATAAATACATCATGTATCATTCAGACAAGAGGGAGAGACTCTCACACACTGACTTCTTTCATAAAAGTTAAATCTCCGTGGACTAGGCAAGTTGTCAAACCACGTATATCTTTGTGTTCTTGTATTATGTTATACGTTCTTTCTTTCTACATCACTTTTTTTCCCTCGGTGTAAAAATTGCATCGACAATTGGCACAGTCTGTGCGAAACGAAGAGTTTTTCTGTAAAGCATCATGTCTCAAGTTCCAGAAGGATCTATGAGGGAAGAATTACCTCCTGACGAAGTTCAGGTCCGGAGGGGTCAGCATGAAGAAAACGTAGAGAGGCAAGTTCCTTACGAAATGGAATTGAAGGAAGCTCTCATTCTGGCATAACAATACCTCTAGCGGAAGCAGGAGCATGCTAAGTTCCTGAAGGAGAAGCTTTAATCCATCAGAAGGAAGGGTAAACACTTGGCAAGTGAAATCCAAAATGTTGCTCAAGAATGCGAGAATGATATTCCCAAGCATATCTAGGAGCGAGAAAGCGAAAGTACTGGAAGGCCTTGCTAGAGGAGAGGTCCAGCCATAGAAAGAAGAAAGCGCACTCCATCCCTTCGAAACACAAGGCATAGGTCCCCATTGCCTCCGAGAAGGACAACACGGCGAAGCCTTTCCCAAGACCGACCAAGAGCTAATTTGAAGAAACATGTTTGGGAAGTCCTATGGAGTGCTCTAAAGAAGGCTGAACAAACTCTTAAGAAAATGACCCCTACACCTTTCACATGGGGCTCTGTGTCACGAAGATTCCCCAAGTAAATTCTCTCCTCCGACATTTGTCATTTACGACGGAAAGACAGATCCTGTGGAGTACATATTCGTGTACTCGCACAAGATCGCTTTGTGGGCAGGCTGAGACAAACTTATGTGCAAAATGTTCCCATTAAGTCTGGGGACCACAACAATGAAGTGGTTTCATCAGCTTGCAGAAAACTCAGTGTCATCCTAAAAGAATTTGGCACGGATCTTCGTGGCTAGGTTTATAGCAAACAATAAGGATCCGTCAACTTTGAATACGTTGTTTGCCTTGCATCTGAGGAAGGGAGAGTCTCTCAGAGCCTACTCATCAAGGTATTCAGATACCTATGTAGACATTGAAGACTATGATGAGAAAACTGTTATGGCAACCTTTCATCTGGGGTTGCCTTGAGATCATAAGTTACGGGAGAGCTTGACCATGACACCACCAATAAGTATGGCTGCTTTACAAGATAGAATAAAGCAGTATGTCAAGCTGGAAGAAGATAAGCAACGAGATCATAAGTTCCCCCAACACTCAGGAAGGATCCCAGAGGAAAGATCACAAAAGACCAGACAAAAGCCTTCGAGAGAAGGAATCGTCCAAGGCTCATAAACCTAATTCATACAAAGCGGTGAAGACAATATTTAAAGACCTCATATACCGCATACTTCCTCAGATTATTGACAAGTCCTTCTTTAAGTAACCCAACAAGATGACTGGAGATTCGTCGGCCCAAAATCAATCCAAATGGTGTTCTTAACATAGGGACAATGGCCATAGAATGGAGGAGTGCAGAGAGTTTAAGTGGCATTTGAAGGATCTAGTACGATAAGGGCATCTCAAAGAATTCATTGACAGAGAGAATACCACTAGAGAGAAGAAGGCAGAACCCCATCCAAAAGAGCAAGATCCTACACACTATATGGTCAATTTCATCGACGCAATGATGCCTGTGGATCCTGTCAATGAAGGATTGAAGCGAACGGGTTATAGAAGGGTTCGGCACCAGCAAAAGGTCATGCGTATGGACTTTGATCCCAAGTTGGGACAAAAGAGACCAAGGGAGGCAGCCGCGGTAACTTTCAACAAGGAAGATGCAACAGGCGTGATCTTCCCACATAATGATGCTTTGGTGATCTCTCTGAAAATTGGCGTAGCAAAGGTAAAGAGGATAATGGTGGACCAAGGCAGTTCTACAGAGATCATGTATTATTCCTTTTTTTAGAAGCTAGGGAAGACGCTTACGGATTTGATTCCTATTCCAACACACTTGATAGGACTCAATACAACTCCAATTTGGCCGCTTGGAAGGATACGGATGTCAGTGATGGCTGGTCCGGTTACGGTTGAGGTAGATTTCCTTGTTATTGATTTACCTTCAACATACAATGCAATTTTGGGTAGGAAATGGTTGCATTTGTTGAAGGCTATACCATCCTCTTACCACCAGATATTGAAGTTCCCTTATGAAGATAATATGGTAGAGATAAGAGGAGACCATACTGCGTCAAAGAAAGGTTTCATGGCAAAAGTTAAGCCTGTTAGGAGAGTTATGTTGATGGAAGAAGAGGCTCATGTTCTAGAGGAGGTCGGGCAGGAATCTACGACCAAGTCGGTAGAAGATCTTGAAAAAGTGGAAGTAGCACATGGAAGTCTGGAGAGATATGTTTTGGTTGGGGCTAGCCTTCCCACACCAGAAAAGGAATCCTTGATTGGGGGTGCTAAGGAGGAATATGGGGGTATTTGCATGAACCCCCTATGAGATGTCGGGAGTAGACCCAGAATTAGCCACTCATAAGCTAAATGTCAAACCAGGTTTCAAACCCATCGTCCAGAAAGGAAGAAGACCAGTAGTTCAGCATATAGAGGCAGTGATCCAGGAGGTTGAGAACCTACTGGAAGCAAGGGGCTATAAGGAAAGTGCAATACCCGGATTGGCTCTCTAACACAATTGTTGTTCGAAAAAAGGATGGAAAATAAAGGGTATGTGTTGACTACACGGATTTGTATGAGGCATGCCCAAAGGACCTATTCTCACTTCCAAAAATTGATCAATTGGTGGATGCAACGTCGGGATTGGCAAGGATGAGCTTTCTAGATGGTTATCGGGGGTACCACCAAATTCCAATGCATCCGTATGATCAAGAGAAGACCTCATTCATTACCTCCAAAGGTATATTCTGTTACCAAATAATGTCTTTCAATTTAAAGAATGCAGGTGCCATATTCCAGAGGATGGTGATAAAGCTTTTCAATCCTCTGCTCGGAAAGACTATGGAGGTTTACATAGATGACATGGTGGTGAAAAGAAAACTCCAGCAAGATCATTTGATGCACCTTTAGGAGGTGTTCGATGTCTTAAGGCGCAATAATCTAAAGATGAATGCCAAAAAATATGCATTCGGAGTAAGCACCAGTAAATTTCTCGACCATCTGGACATCCAACAAGGAATTGAGGTCGACCTAGGGTAGATAAAGGCAATCCAAAGGCTGGAACGACCTACCAAGGTAAAGGAGATACAAAAATTGACTGGCATGGCAGAAGCATTGAACAGGTTCATTAGTAGAGTTTCGGATAGGTTCCGACACTTCTTCCAACTACTCAAGTCTGGGAGGCATTTCAGTTGGAAAAGGAGTGCGAGAAGGCCTTTCTTAACTTCAAGAGTTAGTTGTAGAAGCCCCCACTATTGTCCACCCCTAAGGAAGGAGACACACTTCTTCTGTACTTGGCTATCTCAGACTATGTTGTTATCCTAAGGGAGGAAGGGAAGAATCAGCAACCTATCTATTACATGAGCAAGACTATGATGGAAGCTGAAACAAGGTACTCACCCTTGGAAAAGCTTCTCTTAGCGTTGGTGATGGCTTCTCTTGCCAAGTGTTTTGTCGACCTGGCGCAATACGACTTGAAATTCATCCCAACAAGCACTCATAGGTACGCATACCTGAGGAGGCTATTCTTCCGTATGAGATGATAGGGACAAGACAATTCCAACTGATGACCTAGGTAGTTCCAATTACTCCAATATCAAAGGAGGTAATAGTTCGAACAATAGTTATTGCAAGAGGTTATCAAAAAAGGCAACCGATGTAACTGTACCCAACTTGCATAACTGCACATAGCCTCCATACTATAAATGCATCATGTATCATTCAGACAAGAGGGAGAGACAAAGAGGGAGAGACACTCACATACTGACTTCTTTAATAAAAATTAGATCTCCGTGGACTAGGCAAGTTGCCAAACCACGTATATCTTTGGGTTCTTGTATTATTATATACGTTCTTTCTTTCTACATCACTTTTTTCCCTCGATGTAAAAATTGCATAGACACAAACAAACAATAAACTCATAAGCATACAGATTGAAAACATGAATCAATAAATTGAAATCATACTTGTGAAACTGATTAACTTGCAATTGTTGTGTTAGGTTATATCACACCCTAGCTAAGAATTTACTTACAAATCATAGATGAAATTGAAAGAAACAAAGCATAAAAATTAATTAAAAAGAATAAACCCTAGAACAAAACTCTATCGTAGTTATTCTCTATGAGAGGCGACTGTTGTCATGTCTTCTTTGAATTCTTCATATATGGTTCCTCTTCCTTGTCCTCTTTTTTTCCTACGCACAACTCATTTTCTGTCCTTTTTATATGTATGGCACCGCCCCTTTTGTTTCCTTTTTCTTGCCTCATTCTCGTGAAAGAACTAGGTTTTTACTGTCCCCACAGCATTTTGCTCGAGTTCATAACCTTCTGTATTTGAGATTTCACATTTTGCTAGATCGCAAATATTGTTGATCGAGCGTAAAACTTGTTGGAATTTATGGTGTGTCATTTTGCTCAATCTTATGTATTTTCACTCAAGCAAAATATATTGTTTAGTCTTCACGAAACCTTTAAGTTATCTTTCGTTAGAATGACTAAATACCATTAGTTTGCTCTAAAATTGTATTTAGCATCCAATTACTGAAAATTAAAAAACAATTGACGTAAAATGCACGATTTAAACTCAATAACAAAGCAACAAACTAAGAAAGTGAGATATAAAATATATTTATAGTTATCACGCACAATTAAGATCACTGCCGCGGTAGCCATTGGGACTTGGAGATCTGGGACATCTAGGCATTGTTGGGCAAATCTTGTCATGAATTCACGTGGGGTTTCGTCCGTACCCTGATGGATGTGGATCAGGCTGAGGCTTATCTTCCTTGGCTTTTGCTCACCGACAAAGTGACTAACAAACTTATGGGATAGATCCTCGAAGCTAATAAGGCTATGATGAGGCAAGTTTAGAAATCAGATCCTCGCTACTCTCAAAAGAGAGGTTGAAAATGCCTTACAAAGTGTCACATCAGTTACCCCTCTGTCGCAACCGGGGTCACGACGTGGATCGGCGATGAAAGGATGAAAAAATATTTAGAGTCGCCACCAATTGATATGAGTGCAATTGGACACTAAAAATGGTCTGCAAACCAGAAAATGGGTAAGGGGGTCTATTGAGTGTGGGGAAGGTGTTAGGCACCTGATGAGGACCAAGGTAGACTATTAAAGAATGCTTATAATCGAGCTCGAAGATTGAAGATGAAGGAGAAACGTGTTATGCAAAGTAGTCAAGTAGAGGGGGGTTTGCAGGCCATGCATGTGCAGGAAGACTTTGTTGCAAAGGAAACATATCAGGCGTGATATGGAGTGGCCGCATATTTGGGAGTTAGTCATTACTTTCCATTATAAGTTTTATGTAATTGAGTTCAATAAGTATTACCTATTAATTAGGTGGGTTGTGAAGGAAATTCCTTCTTAGTTTAGTATTCCTATTTCTAGTCATATTAGGTTGCATGGTTATGGCTATATAAGCCATCTTGTAACTTAGCAAGAGATATCAATTAATAAACCAAAAAACTCTGAGATTTCTTCTCAAACTCTCTTGTTCTCTACCTGTGTTTAGGGTAAGATTTATCATTGGTGCTTTCATTGAGAGGCTTCCTTCTCAATGGCGAACACTCATAAGGAACGGATCGAAGCACTTGAGGCTGGTCACGCTGAGGTGCAAGCAGGAATTCAAGATATGCAGCAACAGATGTCACGCATTGAAGACTTACTCGTGAAAAAGCGAGAAAAGAAGCAGCGGGGAAAAAAATCATATCAGAAAGTGCTATCTGATAGCTCTAGTAATAGTTCGGAAACCACCTCCGAAATTGAAGAAGAGACATCCTCAGATGAGGAAGAGGTTGCCGAAAAGAAACAAGAAAAAAATCCTCTCATCAATAAGCCCAGAATGAATTTTCCTACTTTTTCCGGAGAGGACCCAATGGCCTGGCTCAGTCGAGCAAAACAATTTTTCAAGTTTCACGATATTGAAAACTCCGCAAAAGTTAACTTTGCTGCTTTCTATTTAGAAGGAAAGGCCAATCTTTGGTGGCAGTGGATTGAGCGAATCTATAAGAAGAAAAAGAAACCAATTCGTTGGAGGGACTTTGAACAAGAAGTATTGACTAGGTTCGGACCAACAAGATACATCGATCATGACGAGGCATTATCCCACATCAAACAAAACGGTGACCTACAAGAATTTTTGGAGGAATTTGAGCGATTGTCCAACCAGGTACATAGGTGGCCAGAAAACGCCTTAGTTGGAACGCTTGTTGGGGGCCTGAAACCAGATCTAGCACGGGAAGTTAAGGCGCATAGACCTCGAACAGTGAGGAAAGCGATTGAATGGGCTCGCTTGGAGAACGATTACTTGAAGGAGGCACAGAAGGGGGGTAAGGTCGAGCCTCGGCGCAACAATGAAACGCCTATAGGATGGTCCAAACCAGTTCTGTCTGGCTCTAAAACGCCTAGTACCACGGTACCTTCTCATGCCACGGTAAAGCCTATTCCACCTGGGACCAAGCGGTTGACATGGGACGAGATGCAAAAACGACGGGAGAAGGGGTTGTGTTTTAATTGTAATGAAAAATTCACACCCGGGCATACGTGCAAGGTTCCTCAAGTCTTCGTGATTGAGAATGTCAGCGAAGAACAACAAGGATTGGAGCAAGAGGAAGTCATAGAAGACGGTACTGAAAAACCAGAACCCGTGATATCAATGCACGCGCTAGCTGGAGTAAACGGACCCAGAACAATGAGGTTCCAAGCTATGATTCAAAACCATGCGGTCTCCGTGCTCATTGATAATGGGTCATCTTTAAATTTCATCAGTAGCACAACGGCCAGAAAATTACAGTTACCCGTACAATCAATAGAAGCCTTTGAAGTACGTGTGGCTAATGGGGAGCAGCTATGTTGCCGTGAGATGTGTAGCAAGGTTTCTCTAAAAATACAAGGCATACACTTATGTGTGGACCTTTTTGTATTAACCTTGGTTGGGCTCGATATCGTTTTGGGGGTACAATGGTTGGAAAGTCTGGGAAGGGTAGTGTCCGATTATCATCACATGACAATGGAGTTTGCTTGGGGAGATGGATGGGTCAAGTTAACTATGCAGCCACCAAAGAAACCAGAATCTGTACATGTCTGATCCCTTGAGAAATTATATATGAATGGAGAACAATTATTTTCTATACATGAAACAACTAGTTGGGAGGCCAGCGGTAAGGCTGAGGGTCCATTACATGAGGAAGTTCAAGCTTTACTAAAGGAGTTCACCTCAGTTCTAGAGGAGCCTCGGGCACTACCGCCAAGTAGGTCCTTTGATCATCGGATTTCACTCAAAGAGGACGCGCGGCCAGTCAATGTCGCTCCTTACCGATATGCTCACTTTCAGAAAAACGAAATTGAAAAGCAGGTTAAGGAGATGCTTCACAACGGTCTCATTCGACCAAGCAATAGTCCTTTCTCTTCACCGGTGCTTTTGGTAAAAAAGAAGGATGGGACATGGCGATTCTGTAATGATTATCGAGCTTTTAACGAAGCAACCATTAAGGATCGATTCCCAATTCCTACAATTGATGACATGCTCGATGAATTGGGTGGTGCACAATTTTTTTCAAAACTAGATTTGAGAGCTGGATACCACCAGATTCGGGTACACCAGGATGACATCTACAAAACAGCGTTTAGGACTCACCATGGCCACTATGAATATTTGGTAATGCCTTTTGGATTATGCAATGCTCCATCTACATTCCAATTTGCTATGAACTCAATATTCAGCATGCACCTTAGAAAATTCATACTGGTATTTTTTGACGACATTCTCGTTTATTCGAAGACCTGGGATGAGCATATCTCACACCTTCGTATAGTGTTGGGGATCCTGGATCAACACCAGTTTCATAGTAAACCGTCTAAGTGTTCATTCGCACAAGTGGAAACGGAATATCTGGGCCTCATAATATCCAACAAAGGGGTGCAAGTGGATGAAAAGAAGATTGAGGCCATGGTTTCTTGGCCTAAGCCGAGCTCTGTGTCAGGATTGCGGGGGTTTTTGGGTTTGACGGGGTACTATCGCAAATTTGTGAAGCATTATGGTATAATTGCCAAGCCATTAACGGACATGTTGAAAAAAGGGGGCTTTCGCTGGACCGAAACAGTAGAGCAAGCCTTCCAACAACTTAAAGTAGCGGTGACCCGTACCCCCATATTAGCTATGTCGGACTTTGAAGTCGAGTTCGAGGTACATACTGATGCTAGCGATATCGGGATTGGAGCGGTTCTGTCCCAATTAGGAAGACCATTGGCGTTTCTCAGCAAGGCTCTAGGACCTAAGAAAAAAGGTTGGTCGGTTTATGCCAAAGAAATGTTGGCCATAATTGAAGCAGTCCGATTATGGCGACCCTATTTAATTGGGAGAAAGTTCAAAATTTTCACGGATCAACGTCCATTGAAACATCTTTTAGAGCAACGTATAATCACCCCGGAACAGCAGAAATTTGTGGCCAAATTGTTAGGCTATGAATTTGAAATACATTACCGACCAGGGAGAGACAATAACGTCGCGGATGCATTGTCTCGAAGAGAAGACAGACCGATTTTAAGTGCAATTTCGGGACCCAATTGGCCTATTTGGGATGAGCTTCGTGCGAGCACTAAAGACTGCCCTGGGTGCCAAGAAATAGTGCAAAAACTCCACAGCCAACCGGAATCTATGCCGGATTATGAGGAAAGGCGGGGATTAATCCAGTTCCGTGGACGGGTTGTGGTACCAGCGGTAGAAGAATTAAAGAAAAAGATCATGCACCACTTTCATGATTCTGTGGTAGGGGGACATTCAGGAGTTTATCGTACGGGCATGCGAGTGGCACAAGTCTTCTATTGGCCTGGCATGAAAAGAGAAATTCAACGGTATGTGGTGGCTTGTGACGTGTGTCAAAGGATCAAGAGTGATTCGCGTAGGCCGGGCGGGTTGTTACAACCTTTACCAATTCCTGATCAGGTATGGGAAGATATTGCTATGGATTTTATAGTCGGACTGCCTAGGTCCAATGGGTATGATGGGATAACGGTTGTGGTGGATCGTTTGACCAAGTATGCTCATTTTGTAGCGATGGTTCATCCATATACTGCGAAGTCTGTGGCTCACTTATTCGTTACTAATATTTTCAAACTCCATGGAATTCCACGGACAATTGTTTCGGATAGGGATAGGATCTTCCTTAGTAATTTTTGGGGTGAAATATTTAGGTTACAAGGATCACAGTTGTCCATGAGTTCTGCTTATCATCCCCAGACAGATGGTCAATCTGAAGTAACCAATCGCTCCCTTGAACAATACCTCCGAGCATTGACTCACCAAAATCCTCGTAAGTGGGAGGACTATCTTGCTTGGGCCGAATATTGGTATAATACGACATACCACGCATCCACCAAAAGGTCACCTTTTGAGTATCTTTACGGTCGTGCTCCGCCTGCTTTGGTGAGTTATACAGAAGGTTCTTCTCCAAATGATGAGGTAGATAGGGAGTTGCTTGAAAGAGATGAGTTGCTTCGACAACTCAAAAGCAATTTAGAAAGGGCCAACAATCGAATGAAGACATATGCTTATCAGCACCGGCGTGAGGAGAATTTTAGTCCCGGTGATTTGGTTTATCTTAAAATCCAACCCCATCGTCAGAAGTCTCTCTCACAAAAGGCGTTATACAAGTTAAGTAGCCGATTTTATGGGCCTTACAGAGTGGTACAGAGAGTAGGGGAGGTGGCGTACAAATTGGACTTGCCGGGGGACGCACAAATTCATCCTGTATTTCATGTTTCTCAGCTTAAACGTCGTATTGGAGGTGACGTGGTGAGCAGTTCGACTTTGCCACCCATGAATCCAGATGGGCAAATACTGTTGAGGCCTGGTCGGGCTCTAGAGTATAGGAAAATAAAAAGGGGAAATCGTAATAGGTGGGAGGTGTTAATACAGTGGGATTCATTGGGAGATGAGGAAGCAACCTGGGAAGATCTTGCTATGCTTAAACTGCAGTTTCCTGATTTTCTTCTTGAGGACAAGAGTAATCTTGAAGGAGGGGGGAATGATGAGGACCAAGGTAGACTATTAAAGAATGCTTATAATCGAGCTCGAAGATTGAAGATGAAGGAGAAACGTGTTATGCAAAGTAGTCAAGTAGAGGGGGGTTTGCAGGCCATGCATGTGCAGGAAGACTTTGTTGCAAAGGAAACATATCAGGCGTGATATGGAGTGGCCGCATATTTAGGAGTTAGTCGTTACTTTCCATTATAAGTTTTATGTAATTGAGTTCAATAAGTATTACCTATTAATTAGGTGGGTTGTGAAGGAAATTCCTTCTTAGTTTAGTATTCCTATTTCTAGTCATATTAGGTTGCATGGTTATGGCTATATAAGCCAGCTTGTAACGTAGCAAGAGATATCAATTAATAAACCAAAAAACTCTGAGATTTCTTCTCAAACTCTCTTGTTCTCTACCTGTGTTTAGGGCAAGATTTATCAGCACCCCACAACTCCCTAAAAGGTTACCTAGATTTATCTATGTGCTTTTCTTGAAAACTTGTTTGTATGTCCCAATTTGTTTTAATGGATTTTTCATATACCCGAAAAAACCATGTATTATCAAATAGGGTGGAATGTTTCCATTAATGTTAGACCAAGGCTTTACTTTTGAAAATCTCATTTTTGATGAGTGCAAAAGGTACCCCATAAAGTGATGAAAGTAGTTTTCTCTTTATCTTCTAGTGCAATCTTGATCTGATTATAATCTGAAAATCCATTCATGAAGGGGAACGTGAAATGCTTGGCAATGTTGTCTACCAGTATGTCAATCTGGGGTAAAGGAAAGTCATATTCTGGACTTGCTCAATTAAGGTCATTGTAATCCACGCACATCTGAACCTTACCATCCTTTTTTGGTACTGGTACAATATTTGCATATCATTCAGGGTATTTTGCTACAGCCAGGAATCCCGCATCAAACTGCTTCTTTACTTCATCTCTAATCTTCAAAAGCATCTTCGGCTTCAATCTCCTCAACTTTTGCTTCACTGGAGGATAATCTGGCTTTAATGACAATCTGTGGACCACTATGTTCTTATCAAGTTCTACATATCCTGATATGATCATGCAAAAACATCTTGGTATTCATGCAACAACTTTATCAATCTCTTTCTATCCTCTTCTTCCAAGGTTGCACCAATTCAAACTTCTTCTTTCTGATCTTCAACTCCCAAATTAACAACCTCAGCCATTTCCTTGTATGGTTGAATTATCCTTCCTTCTTGGTTAACTTGTCTCAACATTTCTGGCTATATCTCAGATTTATCCTCAATGTTCAAGTCAGATTCAACATTGTTAATGGGTGTCCCAAAATCTAGTTCATTAGGTTCATCTTCTTCATTATCATCAATTTCAATCCTGTCAAAATGGAATGTGTGAGATTTGGCATTTGCAAGTGATGGACAAATAAAGGCAAATAAATGTGGGAATGATGAGGGTAACAGGGCATCAGAAACATGGGAACATGGAAATATTGAACAAGCAAAAGCCGTACTATAGAAATTTATCAAAGTAAAGTAAAGACATGCTCATTACTAAAACTCAATCAATGGTCGTGAGCTGGACCACAGATGGTAGTGCACAAGGATATTACTCTTGAAGGCTGTTGACAGAAACTGGCAATTCCAAATTGGTCAAGTTACTGAGCTTAAAACCTAGAGGACATGGCAAGGCTTAACAGCAAAGTTTCGATCATCTTCCACAATAGCAACATGGAATTCCTTAAACTACTCACATAACTCCCCAAAATTTACCTTAGCTAGATCCATTCCAACTTGATCAACAGGAAAATTAAGAGTCAATTTCCTCAAAGCAGCCCCAGTATCGGACGGGTTGACTTTTTCTAGAAAATCTCCAGAACTATCGTAGAGCCAGGGGATCAACTTTATGACATTTGACTGATTATCATGGCTATTTGCTCTTCCAAATCTACAATTTTTTGACTTTGCTTCTGGACCAAGTCCTTTTCACTGTTCATTCTTCATTGTGTTTTAGCAATTTACAACTGTAATCTTGTACTATAAGGATGGCAATGATATGAGTGAATTGGTGTTTTCCTCTCTCTCTCTCTCTCTCTCTTTTTTTTCTTTTGCATTCTTTTCTTTTCTCTCTCTCTCATTTTTTTTACCACCTAAATGATGAGAAAAAACCTTTATTAGCTAGTCAAATTTATTATTTATGCTCATGCATGACTCTGAATTTTATGTGAACTTATTAGTTTGTCAAATTGCAAAGAATGTGCCTTGTGAATGCATGGGAGTATTAAAAGAACAAGTGTAAGATGTGTATGAACATGTATGGGTGATTAACAATCATGCAAGCATATATGGACATGTATGGATAATTAACAAGTGTACAAATATAGATGAACATGTATGAATGAATAACAGATGTACAAGTATATATGGATATGTATGGATAATTAACAAGTGTACGAGTATATATGAACATGTATGGACTAATAACAAGTGTGCACGTATGTATGGATATGTATGGATGATTAACAAGTATGCACATATGTACAACCTAGGCTAACATATACGTGGTAAGTGTATGAACATGTGTGGTCTAATAAATGTGTATATACAAGTGTAATCTAATTGATGCATCAAGTACATATGAATATGTAAATAAGGGATAAAGATACAAGGTATATAAATGTACAAGAATATAACATAATATAAGCATGTGAAATAAATAGTTAGGGATAGGAATGCCCCCTTTGTTCCTAAAATGGGTAATACCGCCTAAAAATGTCTGGAGGTTAAGAATCATGGCTACAGTTTATCTATGGTGCACAGGGGTGGTTTAACTAACTAATCGTGAGGTCTCTGGATCAGGTGGCTTTTGCTCCATTGGATCACAAAAGTCCATCCCTTAATGTTATAAGAGGACGTCAATCCAGGAAGGTGTCTTCCTCCACCCATACAGGGAAGTGAATCCCATGAAAGTGGTAGGTCAACCTTCACTAATCACTAAGTAACCCGGGTATAGGGTTATGTGTGTGCAGTGATAAGTGAATGTGTGTGCGGGAGCATACAAACCAATATCCCTAACATTTAAATAGCACAAAACCCATGTCTGATGAAGAAATCTAAAACATTGAACAAATCCATCAAATTCTTCAAATTTAATATACAAATACAAATAGGAACTAACAAAAAAAACTATACAAGAAAAGCACAAAAATCAATCATACAGGCTCAACCCCTTTGGTATAAAAACCAATGTCCCCAGCAGAGTCACTAGTTGTCGCAACCAGGGTCACGACGTGGACCGACGATGAAAGGATGGAAAATGATTTAGAGTCGCCACCAATTGATTTAAGTGCAATTGAACACTAAAAAAATGGTCTGCAAACCAGAAAATAGGTAAGGGGGTCTATTGAGTGTGGGGAAGGCGTTAGGCACCCCACAACTCCCTAAAAGGTTACCTAGATTGATCTATGTGCTTTTTCTTGAAAAGTTGTTTGTTCAATATGAATGGTATTTTGATTTGAAAAGATAACATTAATTAAAGCATAGGCAGGAGCTGAATGTCATCAAGTCCTCCTCCTAACTAACTTCAATTTAGTTACCATTATTTTTACGAGTACAAAATATACCTTAATTTGAAGAGATAACATAATTAAAACCTAGGCAGGAGCTGAATGTCATCAAGTCCTCCTCTTAATGAACTTTAATTTAGGTATCTAATAAATTAATTTATCATTGTGTTTAGAAATACAAATGACGCTTCAATTTGAAGAGATAACATAATTAAAGCCTAGGCAGGAGCTGAATGTCTTCAAGTCCTCCTCCTAATGAACTTTAATTTAGGTATCTAATAAATTAATTTATCATTTGTTTTTCGTTTAATAAAGATGACACACATTTAAAGTCTAGGCAGGAGCTGAATGTCATCAAGTCCTCCTCCTAGTTGACTTTAATGTAGTATCCATTAATTTGTTTTTATGAAGAGTTGGTAAAAACAAAAAGTGATTATTGAATTGATGGATTGGTAAAACTAACCCCTAAACATACATCAATTTGGCAAAACTAAACCCCTAAACATGTATACTAATTACGTTAAACATAAATAAAACTAAACTACACTATTCTACTTTTCATTATTTCCACTACACTACACTACACTACTTTTCATTATTTCCACTACCCTATTACTTGGCTTATATTTACAAGAATATACATGCCAAACAAGATAAAAATACAAATAAATATAAGGTAAACTTTAGTCACACCCCAACATTTTCTAAAGACACCCCGACTTACATTGACTTTGCTTTGACTTTGTATTTTTTTGGTCTTCAGTTGCTCACACCCTACTCTCAATTGAAGCCCAAGAGACTTTCATTCCCTTCGCCACAAACATCAACCCTAAAACCATATTTGACAAACCCTCGCCGTCACCGAGCAAACCAGATGTAGACTTTGTCCAGTGTCTTCACAACTGCAGAGATATTCGTCCTCCCTAATAAACCAATCAAGATTGACTTTGTTCGACAGGAACATCGGTGGTTGTAGGGGATCATTGTCGACGTTCGGATGACTCACAAGTTCAAGGATCTGGATATGGAAGAGCATCTGACGGCCCCCAGCGACTGAAATTCAGAGCTCGAGAGAAAGGGTCTACTCCATCTGAACCCAGTTCCACCTTATCTGAACCCATTCCACATCGACCCATCGTCAATTTCACCCATTATTAAGGCCTTGGCTTTATCTTCTTGTAGTCTCCACAAAGCTCAACACGCTTTTCCATCATATGGAACAACCCATGTAGTCTTCATTGTAAAAAGATTCACGTTCATGCTTTCCAATACCATGATTCATGCGTATTCGTGCTGTGATGAGTTGAATCTTGCAAGCAACTGTTTGACGGAATGGACGGAATGGTTGACAAGGAATTGGTTTCTTGGAATGGCTTGGGGTGTATTTGTAAAATGTTTGGGATTTTTTGTATTTTGGGTGTCTTTATAAATATTTATAAGTTTTTGGGGTATCTTTAACAAGGGGTGTCTTTAGAAAATATTGGGGTGTGACTAAAGTTTACCTAAATATAAATATGGTCCATGGAGCCCATTAATTATTCAAACCCGGTCCAATCTCCAAATGAACTCTCCGACCCCAAACGAAGTCAAGTCCGGCTCAAGTAGAGTCAAGCCCGGCCCAAGCCCAACAAACAAACACAAAATGGGGTCAAAAACGGATATTCACATGCTAACCCAAATTCAAATCAAATTCATACTAAGAGATTCATCCACATAAACCCTAGAGATGCACAAACTTCCACATCTTAACCCAAAAACATATAAACATGATTTTCCAAAGCCAATCATGTAAACATGTATACACTCAAACAAATACATACAACCAAATCCATCGAAAACACCCTTCTAAACACATTGAAACCTTCAAAATACCTAGAACCGATCACCCAACTGTGCCCATATCAACACAAACCCTATTTCAATTAAATCAAGCATGTGACCACCAATTAACATCAAAATCTGGACATCTTATCAAACATCAGCACTGTGAATATATCAACACCAAAACTAACACCCGAAATTAATCACAGCACCATGAATACATCCTATCATCATCAAGATTTAATACAATAAATAATCAAAGTTTCAAAGCCCGATCTATAATCCAATATGATAAGCTAACATCAAACCCAAACAAAAAAAAACCATCAGTTGCACCGAATATCAATAAACACCACATTTTGACTAATAGACCTCACAGCTCAACATCACAGCCAAACATTACAGCCCAAACTTCACAGACACCAAATATCAATCATAATGAATATACCAGTATAAACGAATATCAAAACCCAAAGTCAAAACAACGAACAAAAGAAGTTCAAGCTAGGAAGATTGAAACCCAGTATTAACAAAGATAGAACCGAGAAAATGGAACCCAAAGAATCGAAGTATGTACGAGATATTACCTTCTTAGAGCAATCGAAAGTTCTCCTTTCTTAAAATCAAAGTTCTCCTTGACTCACGATTTTTCTCCCTTTTCTTTATTTTTCTTTCCTCTCTCCCGATTTGCTTCCCCTTTTCTTGCTCTCTCTCTTTTTGATTTTTTCTTCCTTTTCTTTTTCTTTCTTTCTCCTTTTCTTTCCTCTTCTCCGTTGTGCCGTGCGGCTCCCTTCTTCTTTGCTCTCTCACAATTTGTTTTTTTTTTTTTTTTTCCATTGTGCGGCTGCCCTAGTCCTCTTTAACTTATCTTTATTTCAAAAAATCTCAAAATGCCCCCAAAAACCCTATTTTTCTATCCTTCTCTAAAGCCCTCAAGACTTACATTTTTGTCTTTTCCTTATTTTTGTGAAACCCTAATAAAGGAACCACCTTTGCCTCTTAAGGATTTTCTTTTGTTTATTATTTATTTAATTGTCCTATTTTTTAAATATTTTATAGGGTTTAGATCTTTTGGGTTTAGGTTTGAATTTTTATGGGCTTACGGTCCAAGAAACAAGTTTTGAATTTTTTGTAAGCATGTGGGCCTATGAAACGGGCTCTTGAATTTTGAATTTCTGCATTACTATTATTCTTCTTTTTTTTGTTTTGTTTGGTTTGGCCGGACGAAAATCGGGTACTACAGCTGCCCCCCTTTGTATGTCTTTCATGAAATAAAAGGCAAACAAAGGTGTAGTCAATCGAGTTTCGTACGGGAACTGAAATGCGCGGGATCACTGTGACCATTCCCGGCTTGGCCAACTGTTTGTGCAAGAAAATAAAGGGCACGGGATCACAAAGCCATTCCCGGCTTGGCCAAATGTTTGTGCAGAAAAATAAAGGGCACGGGATCACAAGGCCATTCCCGGCTTGGCCAAATGTTGGTGCAGAAAAATAAAGGGCATGGGATCACAAGGCCATTCCCGACTTGGCCAAATGTTGGTGCAAGAAAATAAAGAGCACGGGATCACAAGGCCATTCCCGGCTTGGCCAAATGTATGTGCAGAAAAATAAACGGCA
Organism: Tripterygium wilfordii; assembly: GCF_013401445.1. Classification (NCBI taxonomy): domain Eukaryota; kingdom Viridiplantae; phylum Streptophyta; class Magnoliopsida; order Celastrales; family Celastraceae; genus Tripterygium; species Tripterygium wilfordii. The sequence goes on along the minus strand of NC_052248.1, from coordinate 6,115,395 downwards.
CGGGATCGGGATCACAAGGTCATTCCCGGCTTGGCCAACAAGAAAAGAAAGTGCATGGGATCACTACAGCCATTCCCAGCTTGGCTGACAAGAAAAGAAGGTGCATGGGATCACTACAGCCATTCCCAGCTTGGCTGATGAAAACAAAGTGCATGGGATCACTACAGCCATTCCCAGCTTGGCCAGAACTGTTTGTTTGAATTTATGCAAGAAAATATCCATGAGTGTATGAATGCATGAAGAAAATTGTATTTTCTTTTATTTTTCTCATTTTGAAAATTTGATTTTGGTTAATTGTTGTAAGCACCATCACCCCTATCATCCTACAATCATCCATCATGAGAAGACTGCATCTTTTGATTCCACCCTATCTTCAATCTGCCATGTTACCCCTTATCCTCACATCTTTCATTCTCTTTCTGTCTGATCCTTCCATCGATTTATTGTTTACATCTAATTTTCATTGAATCCATCATACCTATAACGCTAAACGAAATCTCTCTGGCCCCACTATGTCTTTTAACGCAATTTAATTTCTTTTAGCTCCTTTACAGTCAAGAACACCAAAATCTCTCAGGTTCCTGCCATGCCTTTTAGCGCCATTTAATTTCTTTTAGCTCCTTTACAGTCAAGAACACCAAAATCTCTCAGGTTCCTGCCATGCCTTTTAGCGCCATTTAATTTCTTTTAGCTCCTTTACAGTCAAGAACACCAAAATCTCTCAAGTTCCTGCTAAGAACAATGTCCTAATACACTTGTCATGATTCTTTTATTACTTTATTTAACTTCCAAATAAATTCAATAGTATGTCAATGCTTGTACTACATGAGATTTCTGAAGGCAAGATATACAAGCAATAAAAATCGTGAAGAACACAAGCAATGAATAAGGAATTCAGAAATGAACTGAATGACCTCAGAGAGTTTTATTTAGAATAGATAGATAACAGGAGAGATTGATCAAGTATATATATGATTCAAGAGGGTTAGAAATAAAGGAAATAGCAGAAATTTTTACAGGATATAAAATGAGATAACTTTGATTCCGCACAAAACTGCCCCAGTTTTGTGTGTCCCCATTTTGCAATTTTGAATCTGACTACTTCCATATCAATCGTCTCCTTCGCAGCCTCATCATGCATACCCCTGAACACAACCAATTCACCTGTGTACAGCCTCACTATCTGTCATTCATTGTATTTCCTTATATTCATCTCAAATCCTCAAAAAGGCCTCTGCCTCATTCCCCTTAGTTGCTTTCTCCACACCTTTCTGATCTCAATATTATTTGAAGCTCCCATGAAGGGTTTTCACTATATTAGAGACTTTTCTTTTTTTCCTAATTTTTGCCTGAAGCGCCCACGAGGGGTTTTCACTCCAGTGGGATTTTTATTGCTATAATTTTTGCCTAGACCGCCCTTTCGGGTTTTTAATCTAGCGAGCTTTTTTACTCTAATTTTTGTCTAGATCGCCCTTTCAGGTTTTCAATCTAGCGAGTTTTTTTTTTTTTTTTAATTTTTGCCTAGAGCGCCCTTTCGGGTTTTCACTCTAGCGGGATTTTCTCTCTCTTTTTTTTTTTTTTTTTTTGTCCCTAATTTTTGCCTAGAGCGCCCTTTCGGGTTTTCACTCTAGCGGGATTTTTTCTTTCTTCTTTTTTTTTTTAATTTTTAATTTGCTTTTCTTTTTTCCTCTCTTTTTTTTTTATTTTATGAGTAGTACTTTTTGATTACGTATGCATTCACCAAATTAGACAATTTTTCTTCATCCATTCTCATCAAAATTAAAGTTCCTCCTTCAAAGGCATTCTTCACCACATATAGTATTTCATAATTCAGTATCCACTTCCCTCAATGATCTTTTTGAGATGGCAAAATCATTTTCAACACTAGATCCCCTTTGCTGAAACTGTGAGGTCAAACTTTCTTGTGATGTGCTCTTATTATTCGTCTTTGATAAAGTTGTCATCTACATCGTGTCCCCAATCTTCTCTCCTCAATAAAATTTAAATATGTTCTCCTCCAAGTTGGCTTCAATCACCACTCTGAGTGAGGGAATTTCCACTTCAATGGGGAGAACCGTCTCTAACCCGTATATCAAAAGAAAGGACTTTCACCAACGGATGTGCGTACAGAAGTTCGGTACCCATATAAAGCAAAAGGAAACTTTTCATGCTGATCTTTATAATTCTCTGTTACCTTCTGAATGATCTTCTTGATATTTTCATTACAACCTCGTTCCTCTTGGGACGGTAAGGAGATGAATTATGATGCTTGATCCTGAACTGCTCACATAAATCATTCACTAACTTGCTATTGAAATTTGTGCCATTGTCTGTAATGATCCTTTCAGGAATCCCATAATAGCATACAATATATTTTCTCAAAAATCGAACAATTGCGCTACTTGTCATTTTGGCATAAGAATTTGCTTTCACCCACTTCGTAGAATAATCAATTGCAACTAGAATGAAGTGGTGTCTGTTGGAAGCCTTGGGCTCAATTGTGCCAATAACATCTAGACCCCACATCGAAAATGGCCATGGGGCTGCTAATACACGTAGAGGGTTTATTGGGACATAAGTGTTATCAGCATAAATCTGACACTTGTGGCATCTGATTGCATAGTTAATACAATCTCTTTCCCATAGTTAACCAATAATACCCTGCCCGTAGTATCTTCCTTGCCATCAAATTGTCCAATACGGTCAAGTAGAGAATAAATGGCTTCCCTGCAATCGGAAGCATTCAAGACCAATGGATTTTGTAAGTACTGTTTGATCCCCTTAAGAGCAACATGACACTCTTCATTCCATTCAGACGAATTATTCTTCTGAAGTCACTTACAAATTGGCTCACATGTAGTTGTCAACTGTGAAATGAACTTAGCAATATAATTGAGTCTCCCCAAGAAACCTCTAACTTCTTTCTCAATGTGAGGAGGGGGCATCTCCAAAATCAACCTTCACCTTGTCCGAATCCACTTCAATACCTCTTCTGCTACCAATAAAACTTAACAACTTCCTTGAAATTGTCCCGAATGTGCATTTTGAGGGGTTCAACTTCAACTAATGCATTCTTAACCTCTTGAACAACTTTTCCAGGTTAATTATGTGATCTTCCTCTTGCTTTGAATTAGCAATCATGTCATCTAAAAATACTTTAAAGTACCCCATAAAGTGATGAAAGTAGTTTACCCATAAAAATGAAAACTCCATTATACATTATAAAAATGAAAACTCCATTATAAAATGTTAAGTAGCAATTTATTTTTGAAAACTCCATTATACATTTAATACCCATGACATGATCAAAAGTATCATTTTTTCTATCATACCTCTCCAAGGTTTTAGCCATGAAGTTATGAGGATGGATGCTCAATAGTTCGAACGAGAATGGTACCAGCATACTGTCCTATAAAGCTTCCATGAAGGCTCGTCGTTGTAGAGCCGTGATATTTCGATCCATCGTCTCTTCCATCTACTTCCCAATGTCCTCTCCATGAGTCATTCAGAATTTGTCTCTTAGAGAGCTTCGAATTGAGATCCTTGAGTGTGAGTGTCTTTCCTCGTCCCTCTTGATGAGAATTAGATTCTTCGACAGGGGTTACTGAAAAGGTTGCACTCTTAAGAAATACTTTACCCTAAGAGGGCGTTGGCTTGCTGACCTCTCACCCTTACCATTGTAAGTTGTTTTGTTGGAAATATTATTTCTCTTTCCACAGACAACGCCAAACTAATGATATCTAAAAATCAGACTGGTTCATCGACTATTATGTTGACTAGTTGTCCAATTCTGTCGACAGATCAATGGTCGAGCTAGAGATCAGGAAGTAGATGTTTTGTCCCTACATAGAAGAAAATGTTATCTTTGGAGTCTCCAAGGTGTACCTCAAGGTGGTGCTCCGATCCTGAATGCAGCTTGGTAAAGATTGGTGTTAAGGAGGATGGTTGGTACTCGAAGCTCTATTTTTAGCTAGTTGTCAAAAATGGGCAAAATATAACATTTGGTCACTCAATTATACCCAGAATTTCACTTTTGTCCTTAAATATTTTTTGCTCTTAACTTCATCCTTCAACTATTGAAAGGTGTCTATTTCGTCCTTCAAGTGAGAGAGTAACCAGAAAAATCCAACTTGGCATCTATTTGGCATATCGGAATAATCCTAGTTGGCAAACTTTGACAAAGGTGAACAATATTATCTCTAAACTATTAATGTCTAGCACTTTTAGTGCTTAAACTATACAACAAAATAGTTTGGGGATTTTGAAGAATTAGGTATTTTAGGGATTTTGTGAGATGACAGGTGCAAAATTTAAGCCAAGCCACGTATGATTTTTCTGATGTCGAAATCATTTGAGGAACGAATGGGTTACCTTTGAATAGTTGAGGGATGATTTTAAGAGCAAAAAAAGTTGAAGGAAAAAAATGAAATCAAGGGTATATAACTGAGGGACCAAATGTATATTTTTTATAGTCAAAAAGTGAGAATGTCAAAGGCATTTTGTATTTCGTGACATTATTATATGACCAATGATACATATAATTGTGTAATTGCAGTATCCATTACGAGTAGGAGTCTTACTCAGAAGGGTACCCACTCGGAGGCTGTGAGATCCTAACTTGGTTTATGACAAGTAATGTCAATATGAATGCAATCCTTGTACGAGCAAAATGCTACCCAAATGTTCAGGTCAAGCCATTCATATTCAGATCAGTTGTGGAAAGCAAAAATAAAGATGGATGGAAAATGGTAATTTTATTAATTCTCAAATAAGATTACAATTACAGAACTCTCTTATGCAAACTAATCAAAAAGAAGTCTATGACCAGCAGAACTTCTTCTGTTAATTGATTACAAAGAAAGCCTCGACCGATTGTTTTCCTTCTGATCCGGATGATGTCTCATCTAACATCAATCCAAGTCGATTGGACTTCACAGCGTGGCCAACCCCCACCAACTAGACCATAACCAAAACTAATCCTGCTCTAGTTTGAAATGGGGAACAATTACGGCCACCACCAATTTTGCGGCATGAGGTTGGACTTGGTGGTGAAGTCCTGGATCTTCACAAAGCTCCCAAGAGCCAATAATGGACTACCGTCTAGGGGGACACAAAATTTTTAATGGCACCACATGGTCGGAGCTCGTTTCTCCAACAATATCTGTTGAGAAGGGATTTTGACCTTTTAGAAGAATCTGACTTCTCTCTCTTTCTCTCCATTCCAACTCTGACAAACTCTCTGCAGAGGATAGAGCATCTTCAACCATCTTTCAAACTTTCTCATCTTTCGGACTCTTTGAGCTTTCTCAATTACCAAACCAAGACCTCTTCCTTTTATAATCCAATTAGCATGAATTGAGATTCAGAAGAACAAAGAATTTTCATTAATACTCAGAATCTTAGGAACCAGCAAAGTGTCTCTTCACCTCCCCTATGGTTCCGGAAAGGTGGGACCTTTGAGGAGAATTTGAAAAGTTAAAGAATGCCCTTTGTTGACCTCTTTTAACTGATTCAATAATAAGGCTCTTTGTTGACCTCTTTTAACCTCATGGCCAAAAAGGAATTTGATGTGAGATTTCTAACCACTAAAATTATAGCGATTCAAAATTCAGTTTATTATTTGCAAGTGCACGAATCAATAGTAGTATAGCTTAGCAAATACGAGTGTCGAATCCACGAGGATTGAATATTAATCTATCCTAATTCCAAAATTCACTATCACGAAAAATATCACCGAATAAAAACAAAAGATTATTTATAATTGGAAAATTATGAAATTAAAAGAGGAAATTATAAGGCATGCAAAGAACAAACAAATGGGTGAGCTAGGGTTCCGATTTCACCATCTTAATTGTACTTAAATCCTTTAGTTGTCAACTATCAAGTCCCCTGATTCATGTAGTAGTCATGGCGTCTAACTTACTACGTCTATTCTTAATTTGCAACTATCCATGGTGTCTAGACTAGTTTAACAAACAAGAACGCAATTGGATCTATGACAACTTATGTAGCGATCACGTGAATCCTAGCATATGACGTCTATGTCTAGGCAGTCATGGTGTTAGATTGCAAGAAGCTATTCTCAATCCGAGCATGGCGTCTACTACGAATTGCATCATAATAATCAAACCTAGATGGTAGCTAAGCATCACGGTTCAATCATCAATTAAGCACAACAATCAACACTTGACATAGCAAAAAGAAACTAATAATTAATCAAATCAAATTCATTAAGCACAATCAAATTCAAGTGGTGCATAATTATTATATTCTCAATAATTTTATCCTCAATCTCATCATTTTCCTTCTCTATTGAATCATCATCGGCTTATATTCACCTTTTCAGTTGATTCTCTTTTTTCATCCTCATCAATTCATTTCTCCTCTTATTAAGTTCCGTCCCTTCAACAGCATCACAAACTTCATTATTTTTTATTTCACGCACTATGATGATTGCCTCTTGATGTGCCAATTATATACATATGATTGTACATCCTTTTACATGAAATCTTGCATTGTTTAGAGTCATTTTGTAATTAATTCTGCCTAACGAGCTGTTAATTGTACATTTCAGGTGTAAAGGCAATTATGGAAGAAAATGAGCAAATTGGAGAGAAAGAACCAAATCTGGAGTTAGAGAAGAAATCCAATCGATCGGACCATATTCCGATCGATCGGACAGCCTTGAAGCTGGGAAGAAACAGATGAAATTGATTTATTGTTCTTGAATCTCTCTTTATGTTATTGATTCTCTATGGATGTGCTTATTGCTTTCAAATGCTTGATCACCATTTGAATGATTTTGAGCCTAGGTTGAGACCGGAAGGATATGCCTAGGGTTGCAAGAATCCATAGAGAACATAGGTTGTATGAATCATAGGAATATAGATTTATGACTTATGCAATCGTTAACTAATTTCCATTATTCTTATAGGTTTTTGATATGAATCCGAGTGTTAGGAATAACAGGGGTTATATTGAAAATACGTTCGGTATATCTAGGAATAGAACATTGAATAGGGTGGGAAATCGATTGTCAACAATTAAATTGAGAATTGGGAATTAATGAATCAATGGAGTTCAATCGGATAAAAGGTGGTGAAATTAGGAACCCTAGTGTTTACTTCTCTTGAAAACTAAATTTCTTGTTTGTTGTTTGGTTAATTACTCAACTTGTCATTTACTTAGTGATCTCTTAACTACTTGTTTAACATTAGATAAAATACAATCAACAATTCGTATTGCCATTTTAGTGTGATAATCACTTGGATTGACATTGAATTGAAATTGTCAATACATCTTCGTGGGAACGATACTCTATTCACTCTCTATTACTTGTGCGACTTGTCCGCTTGCGAATAGTTCACATCACCTCTGCTTAAACTTTTAAACCTTTCAATTCATCCATCATCAAATGCTTCTCCTTTTTGATGAAGAGTTTTTGAAGAAGTTACATCTTGCAGCTTCATATGGAGTAGCTCCTTATCCTTAATTTGCTGCGACAATGCTATATATAACATAACATATATATACAACTAATATATATACATACTATATACACTACTACATATATGTATATATTTGTATATATTGTAAGTTCGTCTCAACACACTTAACTCTGGTAAGTCTAAACGCCTAATTAATTATTCTCAGTAACATGTGATGTCAATTAAATATGTGTAATATTGTAAATATTAATCCTAAAAAAAATTCTGAGGCAAGACCCCCATCAACTTCTAGCAATAAGTTCGTTTCAAGACTCTCAACTCTCGATAAGCCTAAACACCTAATTAATTAATTTCAGTAACATGTGATGTCAATTAAATATGTGTAAAAAATTTCCGGAGGCAAGACCCCCATCAACTTCTAGTAATAAGTTTGTTTCAAGACTCTCAACTCTCAATAAACCTAAACACCTAATTAATTAATCTCAGTAACATGTCATGTCAATTAAATATGCGTAATATTGTAAATAGTTCAAAAAAAAATTCCGGAAGCAAAACCCCAATAAACTTCTAGCAATCTCCCTAACAATAATTCTTGGCTCCACCCTTAATTCAGTCTATCAAAAAGCTTTTTTTGTCTCATTAAACTATATAATCATAAATTAAAAGCACAATATTGAATGTTGAAATAGTCGTAATAACATCGTTTAAGGAACATACTAATATTTTATATCAAATTCCTATTATGTTTACAATCAACAATGTAATTACATTGTTCTCGTGAACATTGTATTAAGACAATGTGGTACCAAGTAACAATGTCATAAGACTCTGCGGTGATGAAATTTTTTTTGCAAAATGGATATGTAACATACTCACACAATGTATTACCTCATGTGTTTGGAGGTTTTCTAAGCTGTAATGACAGACTTATTGTCTGTTTATCCTTAATAAACTACAGACTTTCCTCTAAAAAAAAGGAAAAAAAAAACAGTCACACAATGTTATTTCATTCCATTATTACAAAAAAAAAAATTAATTGGGGCTATCACTCAATTTAACAAACAATGTAATTATTTGTTTATCGCACTAAAATAATGTAATCATAAATTAAAAGCACAATTCCGAATGTTGAAACAGTGCATCGTTTAAGGCAACTACTAGACATTAATAATTTATATTAGATGTTTATTACGTATAAACTTAACAATGTAATAAGAAGAACAAATGTAATTAGATTAACATGATATAAAGGTAAATAAAAATTGGGATCGATAATATCAACTTTTTATAAATCATGTTGAAACTCAAGAAAAAAGTGCACAAAATCATGGAGAACAAGTTGCAGAAATTTATTTCTTTCTATGAGGGTTGTCATCGTTGTTGCTCCAATGATGAGAAATAGATTCCAATATAGAAACAACTAAGTTACAGTTCGCCGGCGCCACTAATCCTCAAGAAAATCACTACAAATTGTAAGGTCAATCACTTGCGTAACATGGATGTTTGACCTGGGCAATGGTTTTTGAGGTTCGAAATTTTTTTGGGTGGGTTAGGGTTCTCAGTTTTTGAAATTAGGATAATATCAAAGCTTAGTTACGTGTGATAATGATTTTTTTTTTTTCGAATTTGCCGTGGATTTTGAGGTTTCAAAAAATTGGATAATGGTTGAGACCCCCATTTACAGTGTGTTTGGATTGAAGGATTTGGGGGGAAAGGGAATAGAAGGGAAATGTGATTTCCTTCCAATTTCCCTTGTTTGGATAGTTTATAAAAAATTAAATGATGGATTTGGGAGGAAGATTTCATTAAATTTTTGTCAAAATTCTTCTTCCCCAAATGGAGTCATTTGGAGGGAAGGGATGCCTATTCAAGTTATTTATAAATTAAAAATCTATTTTACCCCTCGTACATAACAATTTAACATAAAAATAAAGATAAATTAGTAAATTAAATTAACTTTCTGCCCTTCTTGTATATCTATTCAAACATGGGAGAGGGAAAGTATTATTCCTTCCCTTTCTCTTCCCTTCTCTCCCCTCCTCCTCTTCCTTTCCCTTTCCCTTCCCCTTCCCCCCAAATCCCTCAATCCAAACACTCTTAATGTGAAGTGTTGGATGTGAAGTATGTCCTACATATGTGTTTCTAATCAATTGTTATTTTGATACCACATATATTTAGAAGACTTTTGGGGGTCACATTTTAGGATTCTCTAACATTGTCTTAAAAAATTTTGAATGGGTTAGGGTTATCGATTTTCAAAATTAGGATAATATCACGCCTAATTACATATGAAAATGATTTTTTTTTTATTAAATTTGCCATGTCAAATGCTTATTTGACATGCCACCTAGGTTATGTAAACATTATAGATGAATTCTTTAGGGGCATGTAGCACTAGTGAAATCAGAATTCACCAGTCTCCTTCGCTTAATCATAATCAATTTCAAATGTTTTGACTTAACATTGCAACAATTTAACTTTGCGCAAATAGCCAAGAAAAAAAAACAAATCGGTTTCCAATGAAAAAATTAAGATAGACATTATCACCATAGAACCCTACCAGTACAATTTCTCTACTAAAATGAACTTCATCCTCACAAGGAATGCAACTTTCCATTTTAACCCTAATAGCAACGATCACAAGGTAGCAAACAAGCCAATAAACCAAAAGGAGGGCACATCAAGTGCGAAGACTGAGAAGACGACCCTATACATGAGAACCATGTCCTGTATTCCTATGGTAACTAACAAATGGCAATGTAGTTATGTGGTTCTTTTGACAAGCTTCTCCAAAATTTTGTTTTTTAATATTTGAATCCCATTCGACAATGCTAATGGGGCTACATGGCTTCTCATCCGCTTTAGATTTTCTTCTGCAAAAAGAATTTATTTTACATTCCCTGTAAAAATACTGACAGTTTGGGGCCAGGATCCAACATGTCCACTCACTCATTCCGGATGGAATAGAACTTCTCCGACTGGGTTGGAGATTTTGAAATTTCAGTCATTAGGTTCTTGAACTTTGGGCTGCAATCTGATCCACTGCAAGACAAAAAACAAGAATTAAGTACCCGTAGAGTTGCATCATATAATACATAACACATTAGATTAAACAAGGGTAACAAATGGTTTTATGCCCTACAATTTTAAATCAAACTCGCAAGTCGCAACCAAACCATTAAACACAAACCTCAAGTGACATTGTAACTAATCACAAGACTTCTAGTTTTGACAGAATAGAAATACGTAATTTACCATCATTAAATCAGCTCAAGCACAAAAAACCATAATGACAAACCTTATGCAATTCAAGGATGCAATTGCTCGAAGAGCACTCCGAATCATGTCTTCGTTCCTATCAACTTCTTGTTTGACTGCATCTTGCTTGGGCTTAAAGTTAATAGTTTTTTGGAGCGGATCCACCAAAGAGTCCAACACTGAAGATCACCAAAAAAATTTCAGATTAAGAACACTAGTTGGACAACTGAATAATATAGTTAAGTTAATATTACTAACCTGCTAATACAGCAGATGGACATTTGTCTGCAAGTTTTGAGAGGATGAGATGGCAGGGCATCTTAACATCATAATGATCTGGAGAAGCCAAAAATAAAAAACAGTCGCATCGATCATTCATCACTAAAAATGTAATTAAATCTTCATGTTCAAATCCATTTATTGATAAAGACAGGAAAAAGAAGTACATCAACTGCTGTATGGAAGAACCAACAATTCAATTATTCTTAGTTTCCTACTATAGAAATGCAGCAAAGAGTTTAAAGCTATGTATTTCTTGACAGAGAGAATTCGCTTGGACTAGGATGCCTTATTGATGTCCAAAAACTAACTTCTGTCTTGCATTGAATGAGAAGGAACAGTAAGGGGTACCCACTATGGAGAATACTCAATAGCATTGGATGGCCAAAAATTGCACCTTTCCTAGAGTACTGGTGAAAAGCACAGGTATGAAAATTGGTAAATCAGAACACATGACCACACGCACAACACCAAAGCATAAATGAAGAAAATAACAGAAAAAAGAGAAGAGACCATCACACAGAAAGAAATAATAAAGCAGGAATACCGCCAAACTCACCATCCAAACCAGATTTGAGGTAAGGTACAATGAAAGATGAAGGATTCACTTGATCAAGACAGCTGTCCAACAATGTATCAACACATTCAAAAGCTGCCTTCCTCAACTCAAGCCCATCATCCACAATGTGCTTAAATGGACCAAGATCTACAGTTCTGATCAATTCTTGCTGAAATAGAGAGAAATAAAAACCACAAAATCAGAGACGGATAAGCTTTTCAAATGGAAGGACAAGGTAAATTAAGCCAAAGACTAACATAACTGAAAAAAAATAGCATGGGAAAAAAGTAATTAATATCCAGATTCTTCTAAAAATGCACCTCTGTGATGCAGTCAGAAAAAGGGGAAAAAAAAAAGGAAGCAGCTAGACACGAAAATGGGTAAAACAATCCACCAATTCATAAAGATAGAAAATTAAACAGATAAAGACACCATTAAGGCGGCTCAAAAAATTTCAACCAGAAGTCCAGCCCAAATTGAGTCAGCAGAAGACAAACTTCCAGAAAAATGCGAAGTTGAATAAGAACATGAACAATAATGAGAGTCTCCAGCTACAGTTATTACTTATCATAAATTTAAAAAAGGCCAAACTATAGTACAGCTGCAATTTAGACCTTTACAATGCCATTGCACTCTCCAGTATAAGTTCCACAAAGTTACCATCTTTCATGTCTTGCTACACAAATTCAACTCAGAAACATTCTACAACAGACTTCAAATGCACAACTTCTTTTAACACAAATGAAAAATTGTAGATATTTTTACGAATAAAAACTTTTTAAAAAAATTTACTAATAGAAAAAGAAATTGAAAACTGAAAGAAAGAATATTTTGAGCAAATTGCTGTAGTACCTCATAGCTCAAAAGCACAGCGACAAATAAACCAGTGGTTCAGTATGCTCAAAAGAACACTTCAGATTCGGAATGAATTAACAAGTACAATTCATTCCTCCTGCTTGCTGAACCAACCCCTTAATCATAACTCTTTTCCTCTACGTTCCTTTTTACAAGAATTTCAGCTACATTTTTTCATTTAACTTTCTCAAACATGTGGCTCAGCAGTAGTACCTCATAGCTCAAAAGCACAGAGACAAATAAACCAGTGGTTCAGTATGCTCAAAAGTACACTACAAATATTCAGATTCGGAATGAATTAACAAGAACAATTCATTGCTCCTGCTTGCTGAACCAACCCCTTAATCATAACTCTTTCCTCTACATTCCTTTTTACAAAAATTTTAGCTACACTTTTTCATTTAACTTTCTCAAACATGTGGGATAAGGTCTATCCACGATCCCCCCACTGTGGGATCCTTGTGCAGGAGAGTTGTTTACCTTTTCCTCAAAAATGAATATCATCAAAGAAAAAGAAAAAATGTTTACCAACGCAGTTGTCAGAACCCAATTTCATGCAAGTTTTTTGAGCAGTTGATTTAGACAAAAAATTTGCCTATTTATATCCTTTTATTGTCGTCACAAAGTACAACATTTAGAAATACGCTACCCTAACAGTCAAACCTCATAGCTTCCAGATTAAAGCCACAGTATGCAAGGGATTTTCCTCAAAATTTGTTGACAGCACATATGCGGTATGCCTCTATTTCTCTAGCTAGCCAGTTCCATGGAACAAAAAAATCTAATTAGCCAGTTTATTTTTACCTTAGCTCATTCTTTTTATGTATGCATATTATGTCATTGTGTACGAGCTTTTCCATTAAAGAGATACTAGCCATTCCACAATCCCAATGCAAAATGGACCATCCAGGGAGAAAAGCTTTGATACTAGTAACGACATATTCCAATCATTTAAAGGCCTAACTGAATATGGCACCATTAATATTCTTCAGGAGCATATATGATATAACATTGACGATGCACATAGTCAAAGACAACATGTTAAAATATTCTTTAGATTATTATATTTTTCAGTATGAAACATACAAGCCAAAGCACATGAAATATACAAATGATGATCCTTAAGCAAATTTCAGAGGATGAAAACAATAAAGGATCTTGAAAGTGCTAAAATCATAAGTAAAAATCTGATGATATCTAGTGATAACTAAGCCATCTCAACACTGCATAAAACTGTGAAATAAGCCAACATAAGCTTAGCAGCACACATATGAAAAAGGTAAATAACACCCATGCACAAAGCTCCCATAGTGGGAAGTGGGTCGGGGAGATGGTAAGATGCACAGACTTAGTCCCGCAAAGCAGAGAGGCCATTTCCATGAATTGAACCCACGAGCACTAGGTTGCAATAATATTAAAGCTGGCAAAGCTATAATCAGAAAAAACCATAGAAACTAATTCTACATAAATGGTATAATGTGAGACACAGCCTGAAACAAAACTTAATAATTCAGGAGCATAGTACTAATGTCAATTTTAGATTACCTTAACAATTGTTTGATCATAAAGAAGAGGCAGTAACGTTGGAAGAAGTCCCTTAATGAGGTTTGGCTTATTGTGAGCAAAAATGCTCAATGCCAGCACAGCTGCACGCCGAACATGCTACATAAAAATATCAAAATAAACACAAGTATTACATGTAAACATCAATTATCGTCTCTTCATTGGATAGTAAAAGGTCTTACTCGGTCATGATCCTTGATAAGCATAAGGAAAGATGAGATCTCAGGGTAGATTATCTCATCTATTTTCTCTGACCTCTCAACTATAGAATATTTTATAGCAATGACTACAGTTGCTCTAGTGAACGCAGCTGGGCTACTCGTTCTCACCTAGAGGAAACAAAAGAAGGTAGATGGTTGAGAAAAGGAACAAGAGCAAGGCCCCATCAAAGAAGCAGGCTAAAGTTGTACAAGAGGCTTAAAGAAAAAAGAGCAAAAAGCAAAGCAATTGCTTTTCTAAGGGCCAAACACCTTTAGTGCTGGAACAAGTTTTGCTGGTTCAATAAGAGCAATTTTACCAAGGCACTCCGCCACCACATTGCGAACCCCCTCCTCCTCACTTTCACAATGGTTAAAGAGTAAATTAAGTATCTTCTCAACACTAGAATCCTGGAACTCAGCCTTATCTACAGATTGCCTTACTATAACCTGCAATTCAAAAATTATAATTTCTTTATAAAAAAAATACATTTTTGAAAAAATATATTAATAGCCAGTTCAACATATTGAAAATTCCAGATAACGTACCTCTTTCAGAGAATGAAGCAAGAGATACTGTTTCTTCTGCTGATTATCTATTTGGTCCAAGATAAAAGGTAAATACTTGGACAAATTACCGACAGCAATATTTCCCAGAGCATAGGAAGCAGCAGATTTTATCTCTTCAAAAGGTGATTGAAAGGACTCAATAATAATAGTCTCTATATTTGCATGTGAGCTCAAGTCTTTTCTTCTCCCAATCTCTCCCAGACATAGCAAGGCCAGGTGTTGCTTAGCCTAGAAAAACAAAAACAAAAGATCATTCGTTAAAGCATAATGAATTCAACTTGTACAAAATTATAGGACCATTAGAAACTTCAAGCTATTTAAGAGTATTACGAATCTTATCATCTGACATTGCTACGAACCAGCCCTCCCCAACCCCCAATGTAAAATCATAACAAAAAATTGTTTCCTATTCGCATAGTTTTCAACTTTTTTAATAATTGTATCATACCGGCAGTTCAACCCAAAAAAACCGTGAACCTCCAGCCAATACAGTACATTGCTATCAAAATGCCGCATAAAAAATCAAACCATGAAAAATCGTTGAACCGCAAAAAACTGTTAAACGGGTGTTTAAGTAAAAACACGTTGATTACTACAAAAAAAAAATTCGAAGAAAAATATATTTTTAAAAAAATTTTCTACATAATATCATGGGTATAATAATCTTAATCTATTAAATACTTTACTTTGTTTTTAAATTTAAGTATGGACTATGAAGTATGAAGGTTGACTCATGGAGGTATTTCATTACTTTGATTTTTGAGTTATGTATAGCTAGTATATAGCTAAATATTTACAGTTAAGCCTTCATCGTACCGGTTGAACCTCAAAAACCATAACCTTCAGCCTAGATGTTTCAATAAATGGTTCGATTTTTAAAACTATGTTGTTTTGTTGTAGAACCTATGGATCCTCAAATGCTAATGATAGCAATTTACAAAACTCACTGTAATCCTAAAATTACCAGAAAAAGGATATCATCAAATCATCAACAAACACTCAAAGGATATAAATTATAGGAACTTTTCACTCAGCAGTGCTTGTAAAGCAACTGAAGGACCATCTCTGGTCTTCAGACACCCAATTAGTGCAAAAATAATAATAAAAGGTGATCGACGCCTACCGAGTGGGTACTACTCTCGTCTTTAAGGATCTTATTGAGCATTCCCACAGTAGACGAGCACTTAAGATCACCAGCAGCAAGGCATAGGACAGCCACACATTGTGCTATCGAATGCAAAGCCTGCTTTGCAACAGCACCAGACTGGGGTGATGGCTTAGCACTTGAAAGAAGAGAATCCAGCAGAGCGTCAAAACCTGTGTTAGCAGAATAAACCAAGGCAGAAAAGAAGTTCTGTAAAGCCTGCAAAATCAGACAAAGGATTAGAAACATGCAAGAATTCTAAACCAAGACATAAGTACCAGAATAGAAGTGTGAACGTACCAAAAGCGCTTGACCCTGAAGTAATGAGCTTTTAATTATTGTTAGTGCCTGAGGAAGAACTTTATTTCTAACAGCCAAACCGATATTTGAGCTTGACCTCTTGTCAGCCATCAAGGTGCAGCACAGCTCAAGGGCAAGAGCCGTCATATGCAAGTCAGAATCACTGATACATCAGAACCAAGAGAACTAGTTATCAAGAAGAAATCAAAAGGCAATGATTTGCAAATTGGAGACACATGAAGATAAAAAGAACTATGAGGAAGAAAGAAGAGACCTTATCAGTGTTGAAAGCTCCACAATAATAACTTCATAAGCAGATGAACTGATTTTGTCACCATAAGCTACAACTAGGGAGTTAAGTGTCCCTAGTGTTGCCTGTCTCAATACACGATTAGCCTATTTTCCATGACAACCAATGGAAGTCAAAATTTTACATATACTGATAATTGGATAAATGCAACATCAATTCAACTTCAGTCCAACAAACTTCAATACCTTCCGTAGAAATGCAGTAAGCTCCACAATTACATGCTCCAAAACACATGAGAGATCGATTTGAAGTGGAGAAGCAGCAATGATAGCAAATGCCTGGTTTCAAAAGGTTTAGAATCTAAGTAACAACTGGTAAGCGTAGCCACATACACCTTGTATCCAACAGAGAGTTCAAATCACAACAAAAAGTTGAAAATCCAGATTCACAATTGAATGCAATAACCAGCTCGGACTGTAAATTACCATAAAAATCATAGAAATTGACTTAATTAACCAAAAAAGTTATAACCAGTTTGACAGGTAGCGTCAAATATTGCAAATCCAGATTATAAACCCACAAAGCAATGTTATTACAGAAAAACCTTAATCATTGAAGAAAAGGGGCACCCATTCCATCTACAGTGAGATAACGGATAACCAACCTAATCATACAATTCCAGTAGAAGAGATTTAATCCCGCCAAAATGTTAAATAAAACTATGACCTTTCAGAGATGCAATTATTTTTTCAATGAAACAAGGAAAGAATGATTCAACTGTAAATGAAAGCACCAACTTTGACATAAAGAAAGAAAGACGGGGGGGGGGGGGGGGGGGGTTGTGACTTTTGATAATTTAATTTTAAAAAAATCCTTAAAACAGTATAAGATGGGACATTTACTAATAGCATGAAGATCCTAAAGTAATTGCTCTGACTTTAAAATTTTTCTTCATATAACGTGACGTGAGTCGCACAGATTTTCAATTTGTTCAAGTCAGAAACAGAACATTATAAGACACAAAATTGTAGAAGTAATGCATCCTATGAGATAAGGCTTCAGCAAAAGCCACCACCACAAGCCAAACAATATCAGGTGAACAAGCACAAGATCAAACTAAAGGAAAATGCCAGCAACTGACCAACCTTAACAGCGGTAAGTCGGGTTATCTCATTCCCCATACGGTCAACAAGTACCGGAAGGCATGCAGGTAATTCTGCTTTTAAGTGATCACCAAACGTTGAGATCACAAGTCCCATGCAAGAAATAGCACACTCCTTAACTTCCTGTGAGGAGAAATACGAGACAACAACATTATAACACACAAAAAAGAATTATTTATTAATATACAAGAAGAAACTTTTTGGAGATTCTACTAACCTGATCTTGATCTTGGTTTGTTAAGCGAGACATGATTGAATTGTATATAGGACGGACATATGGTTTGAAATCGAAATCGATATCCTGAATCACATAGATCAATCAAATCAGATAATTGTCTAAGAAGATGCTGAAGTGGAGTGATAACACCAAGCTCACCTCAGTGTTCGGGCGTAGTATACGAACAAGTTCCCCACACACTCTCAGTGCCTCAGCGGTGACTTTGTAATAACGCTCACTAACAGCAGATAAAACAGGAGCCAAAAATTCCTGCATTAACCAGTTGTTTACTCAATTCAACTAAATGCCATATGCAAAACCAATTAACAAATTGAATTTTCCATATTTGTATCCATACTACATGAAGACGTGGCAATTTGAACAAAGAAAGAGTCTGATAGAGTCGTGCCCATACACGCTCAGCACCCAAGGCCCAACCGACACCCACCCATATGGGCCGGCTGTACCCAAGGCCTCCCAGCCCATACTAGAAAACCTTGGGTACTAAGGGAGGCCTATACCTCCCCCTATAAACAACACCTTAGCTCCCACATCTTTCGATGTGGGACAATCCTATCAATACCCTCCCCTTCAAGACCAACGCCCACGTTGGTCGAGCACCATGGCCGACCACTCCGGACCCCCGTTGGTCGAGCACCATGACCGGCCACTCCGCAGGCACGGTCCCAAGTTGAAGGCACAACAGGATCATGCTCCGATACCATTGATAAAGTCGTGCCCATACACGCTCAACACCCAAGGCCCAACCGACACCCACCCATATGGGCCGGCTGTACCCAAAGCCTCCCAGCCCATACTAGAAAACCTTGGGCACTAAGGGAGGCCTATACCTCCCCCTATAAACAACACCTTAGCTCCCACATCTTTCGATGTGGGACAATCCTATCAGAGTCCTTATTAGTTTGCTTTAAAATCACTCCTTACTAACTTATAAAAATCCTTAAAATATGCAACTGGACTTTTTGCAAGCAAGAGAAGTGAAAGCTCCAGAATTTCTCTATGTCCTACATACAGCATTAATCTGCCAGTACCTTGATGTAAGGGTGGAAAACAGAAGGTGAATTGGAAGACAATGCCAATCTTGTAAAGATAAGAGCCTCAATCTTTAAATTTGAGGTTGAAGATTTGTCCTGCAAAGTTACGAAGGAAATCAAATATTAAAGAAACAAAGAACAACAAAAGTGTCAATGTGATACTGAAAATTAGACAAGCCAGTACCCCTTTTAAACTCAAAAACATTTTACTTACATTTAAGGACTTTTCAATTCCTGGAATTAGAGAGCCCATGTGGTCGGCGAGGCAGTCAGGCAAGACAACGACAAGTTCTTTCAAAATAGAGAAGGCACCGACCTGTAAACAGATGAATGACATAAAACAATGACTAGATGATACGTATCCAAAGAGGTAAGTTATTTTACCTTAGTCTTGACAGATTTCTCGCGCAGCTGCCTATTTATGGATTTAACAACCTTTGGCACCTCTTGCTTCAGAAGCCATCTTGGACTGAAGAACATCAGTATTCATAGATGAATGAGTATACACATGAATAAAATGAAAAATTATGCACCTAGAGCAATAGGAACAGAACACTCAAAAACCATGATTAGTGCACCTCAAACCCAAGATACAATGCCAAACAGATAAGAGTGCTCCTTTATAAAAAAAATAAAATTAAAGAGAAAAATAGAGTGCACCATGACACTACTTTTTGAGTGGACAAAAGATAAAACTCCAAGTCACTATTAAAATTCTTATGAAAGAATAAAAGGGTGAAAGGGAGAACCAAGAAATCATTCTGCCTGCCTGGATGGAAATTTAACAATGTCCCTAGTTCTAAGGGGGAACTCCATAAGCAAACAATAAGCAACAAGCAAGTTTCAAAATAGCTGCTGCTGCGGTGAAGCACATTATTTGTCCGGGCATTGTCTACAATGACACTGTAACACCTCTAAGTTACCACTTACCAGTAACCCCACAGCTTACTCAGGCCAGTCACTTTCAGTTGTGGAACTCACGAATATCTCTTGGATTTAAAATGAATCTCACCAGTTTATGTAGGCAAGTTCGCATACTCGATTTAAGAAGACATCACTTGAGAGAGAGAGAGAGAGAGAGAGAGACAGAGAGAGAGAAAGGTCAGAGCATTCAAAAACTACCATGTATCACCTAACAAGAGTAGAGTGCCGATCAACTGGAAGAGAGAGGCATTATAAAATATTCGCCTTGAGGACTCTAAACATTTCGTCTGCTTTCTGGATTCAAGAAAACACAGATTCCCAACAAAGGAATTCTTTTGGCATATTCAGAATCTACCTATGATGATCATCCATGCTTGAAATGCATCTTAGTGCTTGACTAGGATAGGACAGCCTTTACAAAAGGGTTATACTTGCGAGAAATTTTGATGATCGATGGCAACACTAATTTTGAGAGAAGTGAGTAAGGAGGAGAAACTCGATGAACCATGCCACAGAAACGTATGAAAAAAAAATATGAAGGAAATACACTTTTCAGAAGAGGAAAGACGAGGAAAACCTATGTATAAATCCCTAAAGCTTATCAATCCAACATGCCCAAAAAAATACAGATTAGAATTTGAGCATTTTTGAAAATTCTGTGGGAAACATAGGAATCGATCAAAAAATCTATAAAATTGATCAAATTAATCCCAAAACATTTAATGCGTTAAATTTTGAAAGTTCAGTCACTTTAGTTATTCTAAAAAAAAATCTTCCGACTTTTCATTTAATGGTAAATTGAGTTTTGACCAATTTTTTGACTTAGTAAAATAACAGTCAAGAGGTTAACCAGAAGGCCAAAAGGATCCAGATTCAAACAGCGAAACCAGCCGGGACAATCCACTTTTTAGAAAAACATTAATATCCTGCGCACTTAATCAAGACAGAAAGTAAAAAATAAAAAAATAAAAACTGCAAATTAGGTGATGAATGATGGCAGAAACATGCCTATATTCATTCAAGTCGATCAGTGATTTTGAGATATTTCCTGTCTGTCGTACAAGTTCGATGAAGGTATTGAAAATGTCCATCTGCATCGGAAGGAAATCAATAGCTGACCAAGATTACCAATAGAAAATAGAGAATCAGTCTATTCTAGCTCACCTTCACATTTTCTTCCCTCTCTCTGAATCTTTCAATCAACTTGGGGCAGGCCTGCACAATCAGAGAGTTAAATGTTTAACAAGTGCCGTGCCAATAGGAGAGTTTGGAATGGTAGACTAAATCTCATTTGATGGCAGCATAATTTTCACAGACAGCTAGTTAAAAGTAACTAAAATGCAAGGTAAATATCATTCTGTTTCCATAACAGCAGGCAAAAAAAAACAAAATAAGCAAACAAGTGAATGCAAAAGTTTTAGCACGACTACCTCCTCATATAGCTTGCCAAGCATCTCAGGACGAGAAACAATTAATGCAGCCAAGCATTTAGCTGCTGCTCTGCGAACTTTCCAGCTGACATCTTCATCATCTGTATATTCATTGGCACTCTCACTACAAAATAATTCACAGCTGAAGATAAGTAACAAGTAAAATTTGTGATATAGAAGCTAAATGCCAGTCATTTTCATAAATGATAACGTACTCATCTTCCTCCTCCTCGTAAGCCTCATCATCAGTATCTTCCTCCATGTTATCAGTAAAGTTGGGGTCATAACTTAGATATTCCAAAGTAAGCTGAAGAATTGCGTCACAAAATGAAGAAATATCCCTAGGGCACCTGAGAAGGAAACTTTCTATGGCCTGTAGTTGAGAAACATGAAATAATTAGTCAATTTTAACAAGTATGAACACCATCCCACGACATCATCCATGCCCAACTCCCAGCCCTCCCCCCCCCCCCCCCCCAAAAAAAAAAAGAAGAAGAAGAAGAAAAGGGCCATTTGAAGAACCTGCAAGCTATACTCGCGAAGCTCCTCATCATTCTCTGACGCACTAGTGCAATAACTAATTAGCAGAGGCACAGTGTCTCCTAAATGTGGTCCAAAACGATATCCCACAGCACGGCTATTAAGATTCATAAAACATAGTTTGTTAGCGAAAGAAAGTTACAACCTTCAAAAGGTAAAACACAGATGATGCAGTATTTTACAGTTTATTTCTCTTTATTATCAGGTCCATAACATTATCACGTGTGGTTGAACTAGTACTAACGTAGTAAACTCAAGATATTTAACTCAACTCTAACCATAATCTAATTTTGGTCATAGCACATGAGTGCCATGGAGACTATGGTTGAAACTACAAATGTTTGCTCTAACCTAGCATGCTCCAGTACTATTCGTCCCTAGTTTTAAAGTATATAATAATAATAATAATAATAAATATAATCTCACGCAAGCACTACAAATCATAAAAGATAGAAAAAGCAGATTGCAGCACTAAACTGATAAAGAACGTCTAAATTAATGTAATGGAATGGAAATACATATATATGTCCTCAACACTTTTTTTTTTTTAAAAATAGCAAGAAAAAAAGATTAATTTAATTGAGTGCCACAGGGGTGACATCCGATGAGTACAACATAAGAAGCGAGTTATATAAAAGAGAAAAACTCAATTACACCATTAGGAAAAGTAATTATCAATATTATACCAGCACCTACATTCAAAAGAAACAAATGTCTTTAACCATGCATATTCTGAATTAAGGTCGGAGAGTTTTTCCTATTTTCTTGAAAACTCTTGCGCTCTTCTCTCAAAGCTGTCCAGCTAATGACTGAACAAATGGATGAGATCCTACACCTAAATATAAAACAGATCATTTAGCTTACCTCAAAGCACCAATCATTTGAATGTTTGTGCGGGTCATCTCAGGTTTCACGCCCTTCTTCCTCAAGTTTTGAACAACTTCAACAGTCGCCTTCCCCAACAAATCCTCAGACAAGCTTGAAGCCAGAGATGCTGAATACCAAAAGCACTTGTTAACCAAATCTGAATTTACTCAATTTTTCCTACAACTAAATGCCCATTACTTAGATACCAAATGTTACAGGAATCAAAGTTGTTGATTTTCCACATTAAGGGTCAAAACAAGACATCGTATCAATTTAAAAAATGTATTGGTGCTAAAGGAAGCATTGCGACATCTAGGCTCTAGCATCCAGATTTAGAAAGAGAGAACTATTGAAGAGAGAGGAAAAAAAAAAAAGAAAGAAAGAAAGAAGAAGAAGGAAGAACAAAAAGCAGAGTAATATAAAGGAGGGCAGCCAGCCCAAAAGAAACAGAAGCACAAGAGCAGCTCAAAGAGCAAAGCAGCAAAAAGAGAAGAAAATGCATATGGTACAGCTAAAGCCTAAAGATGGCTTATCGGTAGTTAGTACAATGTCTGGAAAGGCAAAACTAAACAGTAGAAAAAGATGCCAGAAAAACTCATACAAGATGCTACAAAACTCTCCTAAATAATTTAAAGCAATTTTGGCATCCTAATCGCAGTCCATCAAGTCAACAGCTGCAAAAAGTTATATTTTCTAACATGAATCTTCAAGAAAAACCTAACATTGAACATTACTTGCCTATAATGACCAAGCTGGACAAAAGAAGTTCAGATTCAAATCGTGCAAAGTTCACACAAACCTTCTAGTTTCCATAGAAATGAAACCATCAAGGAAAACGTAACTTCATAACATTAATAAAAAAAATCTTACCTATACATGAAACAGTTCTCTTTCTAACACTCGTTTGATTAGAACTCAATTGAGGTAACAGAGCATCTAAAAGCATCAGATGCTCAGTTGTCATTAGAAATCCAAATTTATGGAGGACATCACATAAGATATCAAGACTTTCACATTTTATCTCCGTGCTCATTCCCTGGGTAAAGCCAGCACAGTATATTAGCAGAAGGCCCAAACAACTAGGATAAACAAAATCTTACAGAAAAAAAAACACGTGGAAAATAAAGTGAAAGCAATATAAGAGTTGAATTACGTGCAAAAGCTTAACATAATCAATGAGTCTTTATCAGTGTTTAAACAATTTAGGGTGGATTACATGATTCCAACTAAGTTTATTCAAGGACACTTCAAGTGTTGGATTAAAAACTCACTGGGCTAGTTATTCCACTAATAAGCTGGGGCGAAAGAGAAACGACAACTGATTGAGCAAGAGATGGAGAAGTGACTTCAGAAACAATTGTCTTCAATGCTATGCTTGCAATGTCACGGTGCTGATCTTTCCCATTAAGCATTTTATCACATAGTTTACTCGTCATCTCTACAACTCGTGGTTCACTAACTTTCTTCACTAATGGAGCGAGGCTGCAATGGTAGAAAAAAGCATGTGAGTAGCCATAGAAAAACAAGAATGCCACAAGTGCCTCTGATTAACCAACACCAACTTTATGGCTCAACTCTGTTTAGAATTACCATATGCATTTCACCCAATTCTTATTTTAAAGCCAAGAGAGGAAAATAAATGATCCAAAGACAAAATTTCAAAGCAACAGCAAAGAAAGCCCTATTAAACAGGCCAATATATGAAATACTGAAATTTGCAATAAGTTTTAAAATTATACTTTTAGAAACTTCAAACAATAAAATACCCATGATCAATAACTTCAAAAATATCAATCGGAAGACAATTTCGAAGAAACCTCAATGAATGGGATCAGCCTTAGCAATAATCTATAACTGCAGTAACCCAAAATGGGCATATGTATGAAACAAAGGCTAAACATAAAGAGCTACTACATCTTTGACCAATCACGTTGGGGCAAGAGATAAACTTTTGTACCATTTCACCGCCAACCCAGAAACATCACCAGCTACATCATCAAGCTGCTGTAAGACAATATTCGACAACTTTATCTCCAGATCCGCATCAGCTTTAAATGCTTCTTTGTTTAACTCATTCAATAAATCAGATGTTGCCATATATCTGAAATCTTTATCCTTGCCTGTCATCTTCAAACAAGCGGAAGACGTCAGAACATAAGATAAAACACCAAAGTGGATTATACCACTCATTGATTAAAGTACTTTACATGCTCATAAATTGGATATTGCACAATATATATCAGGGAAGAAATCATACCTTTTCTAGAATGCTAGTCATCTGAATATTCGCCATCTTTGTAGAAGTAAATGAAGAACGTAGATGACTAACAAAATGTCAAAGGCGCAAAGCTCTATATATTACCACCTCTGCAAGAAAATAAAAGAAAAACAATATCGAAGAGGAAATTTAGAAAGCATAAACAAAATTGCTTGTTAAAGAACACTGCTCAACCAAATCATTCCAAAGATTTTTAGAACAAACCAGCCAATGGAAAGAAGGGCGCATGATTTCGATATACAAATTGCCTTACACGATAACACTACTGAAAAAATTTATACTATTTATGGCAATTCAGATCTTCCAGGACATCTATATAAGCTTGGGAAAAAAGGAATGACTTAAAAAGTGGATATTTTACTTGACCAATCCCGTCTCCAACAACACTATTTTCCTTTCTTGTCACACAAACACAAACATCTTCGCAGACACAATAATACAAAGAGTGAATCAGTAGCCAATTACAAGAACAATCTGCATAACCCATACCCCAGATACAATGTGATACAAATAAAACCCTACTCATAAGCTTGCATGTGTGTGCCGCAGAAAAGGGAAGGAAAAAAAAAAAGAAAAATCATAATCAAAATACCGCTGTGATAAAGCCAGAGCGTTCATTCTCCAGCACTAATTTCGAACATGAGAACAAAAAACGCGTACAATAGCGAGCTTCCATTGAGTGGCGGCACAGTGAAATCGATAGAAAGAGAAGGTCTATTGATTTGTTAATACAGGGAATAGACGAAGGGAAAGGCGGAAGGGAGGCATTGAAAACGAGAGAAAAAATCGAGAAAGAGAGACTCACCGATAGTAGGGAAGAAGAGAGTTTGAGCTCAATCTGAGACACAGTTATTTGAGGAATAGTGCTGTTTTTTATCTGGCTTTAGTTGCGTTTGTTTTTGTTTTTCCCTTGTGTATTTTTATAAGGGAGAAAAGGGGGTCCGTAGTATCATCGAATACTTAACACCGATTTTATTTTGGTTTTCTTAATTTCTTCTCTCTTTTTATTTTTTTCTATTAATCTAATTAAGCGATATTCATGAAAAATTGGTTTCAAATAAAAATCAAAGTGGATTAGAGTTTATCATGGGCTTATTTAGGGCTGGGCATGGTCGGATCAGGTGATTATTGGCTGATAATCCAACCAAATTTGTCATACATTAAAAATCATTACCAGCCGACTTTGTGGGTTGGACTCAATGGGTGGGTTAACGATAACAACCGACTTTTATATTACAAAAAACATCATTCTGTATTTACATTCTACCTAAGTCACGGTCCTGCTAAATAGCCCAAAGAATATCTTCCCAATAGTTCCCAAACTGAGTTGTCATGCCAACTCAGTTTGTCCACATGGCTTTTTTGAAATTTGATAAATTGTGAATTTAAAAATTTGTTTTATAATATATTCTGAAACCCATCTCTCACATTGAAACACGAGATTTCTGTGTAAACCCACTCTCTCAACACAAATGTGAAACCTTTTTCATCTAATATTTTGATTTGAAGAATGCAGACACTATTGAAGAACTTGTAGGCAATTTGCTAACGAAGCCGCTTATTAGGAAGCTTGAGGTTTATCATCTAACCCTAATTTGAAGGTATGTTGTCATTTTACATCCTGATTTTCATAGATTCTAAATGGGTTGCTCGATATGATACTCTGATGTTAAACGCATCAAACAAGGCTAGAAATTTCTAGGTTTTTTCTGCCCTATAGTGTCTTTTGAACCAGCTAATGGCGTACATTGTTCGTGCTTAAATATATCTGTAGTTGGGTAATGGGTTTAAATGTGAATGTCGATTTCGGTGACTATTATGCATTTGTTAACTTATTTGGGTTTCAATGTACATTGTTTGTAAAATAAATATTCCAAGTAATTTCATATGCTTACTTTATGGGTTTCAAAGTGCATGGGTATTGTCCATATATAACCCTGTTTTGCTGCTGCTTGGTGGATGACTTATAGTTAATTGTAGCTCATTACTTTGTTTGTGTTTAGCTTATTTCTTTGTGTTTAGCTGATTTATTGGTGTTGGTAGTTGATTTTCAGCTCCTTACAATGTAGTAAAACATTGAGCTTTCACTGCATTCGCACTAACAGAGGGTGCTTGAACCGCTTTTACTGCTCACCTTGATTTTGAATTATGTGGTATTTAGGTTTGTGGGTTTCAATGTGCATGGATATTGTCCATATATAACCATAGTAAACCATGCACATTGATTTTAAATTTTTTGGTCCCTGTTTTGCTGCGGCTTGGTGGATGATTTATAACTCATTACTTAGTATTCACATTGTTTGCTAAAACAAATTTCAGCTACTTTGTGGATGATTTATAGCTTATTCCTTTGTTTCTGTGTAGCTGATCCCTAACAGATTGTGCTTAAACCTGTTTTGATGCTCACCTTGATTTTCAATTTTGTGGTATTTAGGTTTGTGAGTTTCAATGTGCATGGCTATTGGCCATATATAACCATGCACATTGATTTTGAAATTTTTGGTCCCTATTTTATTGCAGCTTGGTAGATGATTTATAGCTCATTACTTTGTTTCTGTGTAACTGACCCTTAATAGATTGTGTTTGAACCTCTTTTGCTGCTCACCTTGGTTTTTAATTTTGTGGTGTTTAGGTTTGTGGGTTTCAATGTGCATAGCTATTGGCCATATATAACCATGCACATTGATTTTGAATTTTTTGATCCCTGTTATGCTGCAGCTTGGTGGATGATTTTTAGCTAAATACTTAGTATTCGCATTGTTTGTTAAAACAAATTTCAGTTGCTTTGTGGATGATTTATAGCTCATTACTATGTTTCTGTGTAGCTGACCCCTAACAGATTGTGCTTGAACATGTTTTGCTGCTCACCTTGATTTTTAATTTTGTGGTGTTTAGGTTTGTGGGTTTCAATGTGCATAACTATTGGCCATATATAACCATGCACATTGCTTTTGAATTTTTTGATCCCTGTTATGCTGCAGCTTGGTGGATGATTTATAGCTAAATACTTAGTATTCACATTGTTTGTTAAAACAAATTTCAGTTGCTTTGTGGATGACTTATAGCTCATTACTTTGTTTCTGTGTAGCTGACCCCTAACAGATTGTGCTTGAACATGTTTTAATGCTCACCTTGATTTTTAATTTTGTGGTGTTTAGGTTTGTGGGTTTCAATGTGCATATCTATTGGCCATATATAACCATGCACATTGATTATGAATTTTTTGGTCCCTGTTTTGCTACAGCTTGGTGGATGATTTATAGCTAATTACTTAGTATTCACATTGTTTGTTAAAACAAATTTCAACTGCTTTGTGGATTATTTATAGCTCATTACTTTGTTTCTGTGTAGCTGATCCCTAATAGATTGTGCTTGAACCTGTTTTGCTGCTCACCTTGATTTTGAATTTTGTGGTGTTTAGGTCTGTGGGTTTCAATGTGAATGTCTGTTATAACTATGCACCTTGATCTTGAATTTTTTTGTAACTCTTTTGCTATTGGTAAGGTGAAAACATTGTTGATGTTATTCAATGTATCTTTCTCATGGTCAAGTCAAACACTTGCAAATGGCTAATGAAGTTGTTGATAAGAAAAAAAAGAGGGCAAGATGGGTACCCTCTACAATACAAATCAAACTTGGGGGGGGGGATCGCGACACTAGTGAAAAGCTTGTGTCTATGGAGAGAACATAAAAGGTGGCTGAAGAAGACACCCTATTGGAATTTGTTCAATCAATGGATAGGGAAAACTCCTGAAGTGAACATAAGGAAAAATGACAACATCATATGTGATATAATTCGTACCTATAATCACAAACAAGATGCATTCATATTAGGTAAAAAAAAAGGTCCATCTAACTTCAAAGGACTTCGCACTGATATTTGGAGTATTGTCAGGAGGTGAGGAAATGGTCATCGCAAGACAAGGGAAGCATCCAGAATCAGAATTTGTGGCAAGGAGATTTGCTAACAACGTTAGGACAATGAAGACAGTAACTATTAAGGCCGCAATAGACAATGCAATTGCAAGAGAGTCAGATGTTGATGCACAAGATGTGGCACAACTGTTAATGCTTTATGTGTGTCTCACACTTTCTTCTCCACTTCAACGGATGGGATTGCATGGGGATTCATTCCATACATTGAAGATTTGGTGAACATGAAAAAGTACAATTGGTCGAAAGCAATTGCGATTAACCTCATGGATTCTATTAAGAAGTGTGCACAAAATCCTGAGAAGATTATCGGTTGTGTTACTATAATGTTGGTAAGTTTGTTTACATAGATGAATGTCTTGCTTGTTGCCAACTTATTTATAGGATATGGTGGCTAATTGTGTGTGGTGTGCGCTTACATTGTTTGCATACATTGTGTTTTCTATTTTCAAAGCTTACATTCCTTGTTATTTAACCAACTGATTTTCCCCATCATATGCAGTACTTGTTCTGCGAACATACCAAATTGTTCGTTCCAACAGACACAAAAGGTTTCCCACGATTCCTAAAATGGTAAGAATTTTTCTTGAGGATGATTTATAGGTAATGGTAGGTCATTACCAAGTGGTTACTGATCGGACCTCTATTTTGAGGTCCTAATACCATCCAAATAGGGGGTTCTAGTATCTTAAGTAATGTATTTGTGTTTAAATAAGTTAATTTTACTCTTATAGTTGCTTCTCTTTGGTTTTGTAGAAAATATGATTAAACCGACAAAGTTGGAAGTTCTCGGGACTCGAAAAAAATGCATAGAGATGAAGAATTGTCCGGACACCTTCATTGGATGTTCGGATAGTTGAATCCAAGGGCAAAAGGTCAAAGAATCATGAAGCTACAACAAAAAAATGAAAATCTGCACAAACTGTCCAAACACCCTATAATCTGTCTGGACAGTTGGAACCAGAAAGTTTAATCGTCCACACAGATTTCAACCGTTCGGACAGTTGCCCGATTTCTGCATTCCGAGAATGATTAATTGAGCTGGGTTTTTGGGTATTTCTCAAATGTAACCAATGGGAGAAAGCTTTGTAAGGGTAAATAGGTCATTATACTTGTAAAAAGAGGGGAAAACCCTAAGATTTGGGTTTTCTTTCTCATTCATTCATTCATTCTCCAACATCTAGCCTCCATAGTTTTTCTCTCTCTTTCTCTCTCTAGGGTTTTGCTTAGTTCTTGTGATCTTGATTGTAAACGTTGGTTTTCTTTATAAAATTGATGTTTATTCTCATTATAATGAGTGGCTAAGTTCCCTTTCTAGTTTCTAGTCCCGAACGGTGGGTGCAAGGTTTCAATTACTCAAGGTATGCTCAAAGAATCGTAGCTTCGATTTCTCTCTTTTAATTTCGTGATAGTTGTGTGATTGGATCTATGGGAATGACATATTTGATTGTATTCTTGGATTGTCTAGTCTAGGGATTACATCTAATGTGTTCGATTGAGAATTGTTAAACCCATTGCATGATTTCCTTAATTAATTGAGTTTTTCATTGCATAGCTATTAATTATGTGTATTGATGATGGGGTTTTGGGTTAATTTAGGAATGTGCATGGGAGAGTTATGGTTAATTGATCTTTGAGTGTGAAACTAGGGTGTTAGCCAAGCCGAGCCCCAAGGGGGAACATTAATCCATAATATTAGGTGCTTATCCCTTTGCGTTCATCGTAGATTAAGAGACCCGATGGCCTACATGTATGAATTGAAGTCGTATATCCCAATTCTCTTTGCATATGCATGATTGATAGTATCACACAATGCATTGTGTATGGTTGTGTGTGCTTGCAATGATACCTTGAGTATGAGAACTGAGTAGCCACCGGGACGGATTAGAGACTAGGTTTTTAATTAATTGTTTTAAATCCATTTCGTGCTTACTTTGATTAAAAAATTACTCATGCTACCGAGTCATTCGGCCCATTTCATTTACTTGCTTTTATTTGATATTCATTGTGTTTATTAGTGTTAGCTAGTCATTTGCATATCATTCACTTCAAATTTGCATTGCTTCCTCGTGGATCGATACCGGACTTACCGGTTTATTACTTGACGATACCCTACACTTGGGGTAAGTACACACACACTTTGGTGTCGGTCAGTTACATTGTTTGTTAAATATATATTTAAGCTGCCAACTAACAATGTACATAGTTTGGTTAATCATCTAAGAACATTGGTTTATAGGTTTCATCACTGACATGAAAATATTTCTTTCAATCTGCATGACAAATTTGGATATTTCTCTTTCAATGTGCATGACAAATCTGGTTTATATGTTGTTATTCAAAGTGGATTGCGGCATCATCGTCATGCACATAATGGAATGCTTGTTCGCAAAGAAGTCGATAGCAAAGGAAATGTCAAAGGAAAGCCTTCTTCGGTTTAGAGCTTATATCTTTTCTCCAACGTCAAAATATGTAATGAGATGGAATTTTTTTCTTGGCCATTCCGAATTAACACAGCCAAAGCATGCCTACATAATATGCCTCTGAACTCAAACCTGCAGCAAGTACAAACAACAGTGGATGTGCTGCTATCATAACACATCATGTAATCAATTTTTTCCTTCCTTTATCTCCATAAAAAACATTTTCTTCTACTTGAAATTGTGTAAACATGTCATTCCTCATCACAGATTTTGTCATGCAGTAAATCATACCCATCAACTCCTTCTGGAACTCCTTAAACTTGGACTCAGTATACAAGTCCAACATTTATTTCTCCATTAAATATGATGTTGCACAGTTTAGATGCTTGTGGTAGGAATTGAAATCTGCTACACTTTTCTTCTCAGTTTTGTTCCTCAATGCATTGTTATACTGCTCCACAAACTGTTTCAAGATTGTCTTTGAGCTTACATAACCATCAAAGAATGCGTTCATGCTCTCGCTTCTGTGTGGTAGACATATCAGCCCAAAAGAAATTTTTAACATAAATTGGAACCCACATTTCCCTCTCAGCATACATTGTTCCCAACCAAGAGTTAACTTGCAACTGCAAATTTTCAATCATCATATTCCAGCTCCTTTCAAACTCCATTATGCTTTGTGATCCATATACAGCTTCCCCCAGTGCATATGTTATTTGTTCATACTCATTGTATGATCCCAACATCTCAGGCACTTTCTTCAAAATGTGTCACAAACACAATCTATGCCTAGTTTTAGGGAAAACTATAGCAATAGCATTCTTCATTGCTCTATCTTGGTCAGTTATGATACCAACTGGATGAACATTATGTATGCAAGCAAGCCAAACACTAAATAGCCAAATAAAAGTGTCTATCTTCATTGGAAATTAACCCACAACCAAGCAATATTGACTGCCCATGATGATTGACACCAACAAACGATATAAATTGCATATCATACTTATTCGTGAGATATGTTGTGTCGAAGGTGATGACATCTCCAAATTCTCTACATGTTGCCATTCTCCTTGGATCAGCCCAAAAAACATTTTTAAGTCGCCCATTGTCATCCCAATCAATCAAGGAAAAGAACCCATCATTATGCGATTGTATCTGCATAAAATAACTCTGAATTACATTTGCATCTCCTTCACCAAGCCTCAAACGCCTTACTTTTGCAAGCAAGTTACGAGTATCCTGTTCCAAAAAATGTAAATTCTCATGTTCTCCAACCCCTATCACCTGAGCATTGTGACTTTTATTTGGACGAATCCCTGCAATGTCATTAATCTCAAGTTGTCGCTTAATATGTGTGTTAATCTTGCGATTGCAGCTAAAAAACCTTGAATGAGTTGGGCTCATTGCATGATTGTGCACATCCAGAAACTTGGTTATCTCCCACTTCCCCTCCTTCGCTATACAGGCACTCATCCTAGCCTTACAATCATTCTTGGCATTTAAACGAGGATTCACCCAATTCTCTGACTTTGAAATATACTTATTTGATCTACCACAACTAAAAGTGACATATTTAATCCTCTCATCAATGTCCTTGTTAACAGTCCTGCGTTTCACAGAAAATCCCTTCCTTTGTCCATATATCTTGTAATAACCAAATAGCTCATCCAGTTCTTCAAATAACATTCCAACGATCGGTACCTCTGAATCATCAAGAACAATGTCTCCCAACCCTTCAATGCTTGCATCTGAACTTTTCAGATCCATTGTACATCATCTTGTTTGAGCCCTGTATTCTTTCTTCCCCACACAATGTAAACCCATCATTCACCCCTTCCATTGTTTCACTTAAATCTACAAATGAACCTGTCAATTCACCAAATAAAACACAAAAATTAGTATTTGCACACCCTATATAACAATGTGCACACCTAATAAAACAATGTGCATCCTGGACCCAAAATTAAACAACATCACTAACAAAAATAAACACATATATAGTGTTCTCACCTAATTTAAAGAATGTAAACTAATGTATCGATACTTAACTTGGGACCAGTTCAACATTGGGACCAAATTTAAGCAAAACCAGTGTTCTCAAAAACAAGGTGTTGTGGATGAAATCGGGTATGCAAAACATACCTTCCTCAGCAGATGTTAATCTGTTATCCTACTTTGAGTTTTCACGTAATTGTTCTCAATTCTCACGAGCTTTCCCAAGCTTTTACACGAGTTTGCTCTCAGTTTTCACACACAAATCTTGCTCTCTTGACCTAGGTGTGTAAAGTAAGAGAGATAAGCAGGAATTATTTTGTCACAGACAGGAAAAAAACTCAGAATATCAGCTGCACCCTTTGTTTTGTCTTGTTTTAGGTTGGCCTCCAGCTACACATGCCATGTAAGCTGCCAACTATATTTGGGAACTTTTGGGATGGGTTTACTTGGGACAAATAAAGTTTTCGCTCATGGAAGCCACATTCATCTTATTTTGAAGCATGTGAAAAAAAAATTCCTTTATTCATCACGATTAATGCATGTCATTATAAAATAAAAAAGGGTTAATTGGCAATAGGTCCTCAAATCAAAGTATTATTTCAATAGGTCCATTATAATTTTTTCACCCATAAGTGAATAAGTTTATTCCATTAAAGACAAAATATTTAAAACTTCCTTTTTATTGACCATACTACCCTAAACTATTATTTTAATTCTAAATTTCAACAATCAAATATTTCTCTAACATTAATGTGTTTGGACATGCATAATGCACTCGTTTGAACTCTGATTGAGATGATTTTTTTGGCAATGGAAAGAAGACTCGATTACCCACATAATTGTGTCTAATATATTTTTCTAGATTTGAATATTTTAAAGGTCAAATCGAAATTCAAACGAGTGAGTTATGATTGTCTGACTACACTGATGTCGAACACACTAATATCGTAACACAACTTCGATGCACATATTTTGAGTCTCGATTGGGAAAAAAATTTTGTCATTCAAAAGAAGATTTGAAAGCTCACAAAGTTGTGTCTAATATTCATTTGGAGATTCGAACGTTTTAGGGGTCAAATCTATGCTCAAAGTTTACGAATCAAAGTTGTATTTATGACATCAGTGTGTTCGGATAATCATAACTCACTCGTTTGAGCTTCTATTGAGACGATTTTTGGGGTGTTCAAAAGAAAACTTGAAACCCCACGTATTTGTGTCTAATATTAATTTGGAGATTCAAACATTTTAGGGATCAAATATAGGTTCAAAGTTTACAAATCAAAGCTGTATTTTTGACATCAATGTGTCCAACGCTAGTGTATTCGGATAACTATAACTCACTCGTTTAAGCTCTGGTTGAGATGGTTTTTATGATGTTCAAAAGAAAACTCAAATACCCACATATTGGTGTCCAATACATATTTAGAGATTCGAACATTTTGTAGGTCAAATTATGGATCAAAATTTACACTGATAATTTTTTTATTTTTTTATCTTGTCTTGTGTTTTTTTTATCTGGGAATGGCTTAGTTTTGTTTGTCTCTAATTTGTGAAATTTTAAACATGTAGTGCAGATAAATAAACATGAAATGCAGATAAATTCACATGCAGTGCAAATAAATTAAACTGATATGCAGTGTTGATAAATTAAATTTATATGCAGCGCAGATAAATAATATGTAGTGCAGATAAATTAAATTTACGTGCGATATTTTTTTTTCATGTGAGAATATATCGATGAGTGATATTATTTGAAAGAGTTTTTCACGCGGATTGAGAATATGTAATTTTTTTCAAATCCTGTCATGTATTTTGAGAGATAAATTATTTTGAAGTTTCGTTTCAAAAAAGAAAAAAAAAAGTCAAAATTGATGATGGCATACGTGTAGAGAAAATGTGGGAGAGAAAGGTACGCATGCATAGAATTAGATAATTTTATTAAAAGAAAAGGGGGCATCTATGTCATTTAATCAACTGTGTCCTATTAATTATTATTTTTACTGTCTTTATTGAAATAAGTCTTCCTAATTGTGGAATAGGTAATTGCCCCATTAAAAAAATGTTAAATATAAATTTCTTTAAAATTCACAAAATTTGTTTTTCTCCAATAATATATCTTACTAGGTCTCCACCTGCGTGTTGCGGTGGGTATTATTATTTTGGGATGGATACTTTCTTGCATCCTCCAAATTAAGTATGAGATCAAGAATTTCATCGTCCGCCTTCTTCAAGACATCTTTGTCATCTTCCGATTGCTTCTAGAGACTACTATTCATATCTCTAAGCTTTGACTCAACCTTTTTCAGATGGGAAAAAAAACATAAAATACATACTTAACTTATGAATTCTATTTCATTTATAAATTGAGATATTATTTTTTAGGATATATATACGGGGAAATAATGTCATATTAGTCATACGTTGAAGCTCATTTGCTGAAGAAGAAATATGATTATTGAACTCCAAAATCTCTTGCTTAGAACTGGATGAAAAATCTCTGAGGGAATCATAGCAACATCATCTTATTTATTATAAAGGGCAATTACTAATAAGGATAAAAATAGGAAAACTTGTCCAATACGGATACCTAAAAAAATTAAAAATAAGGACACAAAACTTTAAATTACCTATACGCATGTCTGATTTTTTTTTTTTTAAAAAGATCGGTTCATTTTATGTTGTCACTTTTGCTCCTAACACACATATGCATACATCATTAGTTTTGACTTTTTTTTATTTTCTTAAACGAAATTTCAAAACGTTTTATGTCTCAAAATACATTACGGATTTTGAAAAAAAATTTATATATTCTCAATTAACGTGAAAAACTCTTCCAAATAATATCACTCATCGATATATTCTGAGATAAAAAAATCTCATATGTAAATTTAATTTATCTACACTGCAATGAATATATTTGCATTGCATATGAATTTATCTGCACTGCACTGCATTTTATCTGCAATGCATATGATTTATCTATACTGCATATAATTTTAATTTATCTGCGTTGCATATGAATTTATCTACACTTCATCGGACTGATGGAGAAAAAGTGTGATAGTTCAATCACTATCTTCCTTACTTAGAATGGCTTGAAGTTTTTTCTACAAAAGCTATGACAAGCGGATTTCATTCCAAGACATAACTTTCAGTATTTCTATTGCTCACTCTCTCCCAGTTTATGAGTTAGATTGTGGTTATCTTGCTTTATACTTTTTTGTACCTCAAATACCGTTAACTTCTTTGCATAACTGCATGCATGAAACACAATAACATCATATCTGCTTGTAGTTGCATGTTCTAGCTACTTATTGGTTAGACACACGGAGTTCAAATGGTTACATTTATATTTATTATGCATATTTGATTCAACTTTCTTTCCTTTAAAAAATGTAGCAAAAGGAACATAATTGTACTCAGTGTTGAAAGGTTCACGACATTTGTAGAATATATTCTTTTTCTTGAATCTTTAATTACTTTCAAGAGTCATGCCCTATCGCTTATTTGCAATATGCAATAGTCATTACACTCTAACACAGGGGACCCACGTTGAAAACACCATGAAGAGCCTCATTCCACCATTCGTAACCTTGAATACCCACTGCAAGAAGAGTTGTAGTGAATAAAATAAGATGAAAACAAGTGTTGAGGGTAGTATGGTTGATAAAAGAGATATTAACTAATTTTTCCTTAATGGAATAAATCTTATCCACTTATGCACCTTATGGGTTAAAAAAAATTAGAGTGGATCTTTTAGAATAATTAACCCTTATTATAAAGGATTACTTATTTGTCTAAAATTAAATGCAGTTTTGCCTCAACAAAAACAAATACAACACCTTCAATGCCCTAAACAATTCATTTGTATATGCATATTTTCTCAATCGCCTCTCAAAACAATGAAATAATGAATACAACACAGAACATACACTATGTTATCATATCAAGCTTCATTTCAGATTTGATTACAACAACCAACTGATTATAAGCTTTAGCCCATGTATACTTAGTCACCTATATATCGATCATTCATAGGAACATAACTTTGTACATGTATATAAATTTATATACACACACACCCCACCAAATTGATATGGACTGACATTTAAGTACCTAAAGGAGTATAATTTGTGACTAAAGTACCTCAAAATGTTCATGAGTAACAACACCATACTTGAAGTGAGTGGCACCAAAGTGTTTGAAATTTCATTCCTTTACAATGATTTTCCCAACCTTCCGAAGATGCACAGCTGCTACAAATGTCTATAGATAATTATAAAAAGGGATAAGTATGGATTTAGCCACTGTACTTTGCTTTTGGGCTCAAAAAAGCCCTCAACTTTGTTTTGGATCAAAAAACCCCTCGTACTAACAAGTTTGAGTTCCATTCATAGTTTTTAAAATCGTACCATGCATTAAATCGTCTAGGTTTAAGGTTTAAGGTTTTCGAAGTTCAACCAGTACAATGAAGGTTGAACCGCTGGTTTATAATACACATTATATTAATAAATATTGATATATAATATATAGTATATAATAAGTATGGATTGTAAATAATATATATAATATCATATAATTACCACAATTAAAATTCCAAATAAGATTCTTAAACTCTAATAACTATCAATTAAGGAGAATATTTAATTCAAAAGTAATTCTTTGATATTTGAATTTATTTTGAGTTAATAAAAATAAAAAAAATAAATCATAAAAATGAAAAGTGAAAATTGAGTCGTGAAAGTAATGAAAATTGAAAAGGATTTTGTTTTGAATTAAAATTAGTAAAAATAGACAAGTTATATCTGCATAATCATTTGGGCCAAAGTTGTATTTTTCATACTAAATAAAACTTGTTGGTTTTTTAAGGTATGAACGGTTCACGGTACGATAAGGTTTTGACGGTATATTGGTGGTTTGGACTGTTTGAATGCTTAAACAGTATTTTAGATGTATCATACCGTTGAATCTCACGGTTTGCGGTTCAACTGGTGAACCGTCGGTACGATACGGGTTTAAAAACTATGGTTCCGTTAGCCCTTTTATCAAATTGTCGTTAAATATAGCTGACATGCCAATTAATATATGACATGTCTTTGAATTAAAGAAAAATAAAAATGATGTGTAAAATGTGATATGGCTTGCTTGAGACAAAAAAAAATCTCTTTCATCTCCCTAGGGTTTCGTTGGAGAAAGAGAGAGAAGTGGTCATTGACAGAAAATACACCAGTTGAGTTTTTGCCTAATTTGAATCAGAGAGTGGACTTCTTTATTGAGCTTGAAATGGTTTTGGGTTGGTAGCCCTGCCTCTGTTGTAGTAAGAACACTTTCCTCTCTATTCTCTAACACGTCGTATTGCTTGAATCGAGAGTGTTGTCGCACCACCACCCAGATTCGTCATAACGAGATCTTAATTTGAGCTTAAACCCTATTTGTTGAAGATTCTGCACTTCACCAGCTCTTATACACCATGGTTGCCAGAGCTGAGGGTTTGTTGCAACGGCTACCATTTCCATTTTATTTGTGGAGTGCTTATCGGAATGCTTGTCGTACTTATAAATCCAAATCAAGATTACACGACTTCTACTACTAATCATGTGAATCCAAAGTGCTTGCCGCATTGAAATCAAAAATGAGTTCAAAATTTAGACTATGAATTAGTTAGAATTAATGTAATAGTTGTTGATTACTATGCAAGCACAACTTCAGTTGAAGAACCTAATTAATTAATCACATTTGGGATTGGGGATCCTCAATTTATGTTCCAACCCACAAATAACAGCTAAGTACATGAAAGGTCAATACTGTGCAGAAAACTCACCATAACAAAAAACAATCCTGACATGAGAATTGAGCTTTGGATTCTACTCTAGAGGAACATCTTATTCTTTGAAGAACGTCAAAAGCTTGTCCATCATACCCAATTCCTTGCATTTTTCTTTATTGGGTTTATCATAAATTGAAACAAAGACCCTGTAATACTAACAATCTGTTTGGTGTAGCGGACGACAGTTCTTATATAGTTAAACCAGTACAGATTTTAGATCAACAGGATAGGACTTTACGTTCCAAGTCCATCTCGTTGGTGAAGGTTTTGTGGCAACACTATGACATAGAGGAGGCGACTTGGAAATTAGAGATGACGTGGAGGACTTCTACTCTATAGTTACTCTACTGTAGGAGGCAACTTTGCATATGTGAGTAGGCAGAGCAGCTTCTTTGTTGAAAAGTTGCTTACCCCAATTGCCTTTGCATACAACCCTCCATTGCCATCCATTTTTCATAAAGATGCAATAGAAGAAGAAGGGGCAAAGAAGCAGAATAATCAGGCAATCAAAAGAGAAGCGACTCATTTCTTGCCTCGGCATAATAGAAGAGACCTTGTAGCAAGAATCTTTGACCTAAGAGTGTATCCTTATAACATTTTTTCTAGAAATGAATACTTTGGTAAGAAATTGAGAGATAAACATGTAATACTGAAATATGAAATTATAGCTAAAACATGTACATATTACCCAGTAAAAGGGAAGGGATTGGAGGATGTAAAAGGCCATTGAGAGTAGGGTGAGGAATAGCAACCCTAAAAATTGCAGCTCCAACCGACTGCAATTGAGAATGGTACAAAGGGTACTGATTGTTAAATATATGAGGTCATTATGTCTAGTAGATGAAAACAGAAATTGTATAGGACAAACTGAAGGATGATAATTAAAGTTTTTTGTCGATATTGTCAGTTCCATCTTATGTGTTCATGTATTTCACCCAAAGTTTGTATTGGATGGTATAGATGATGTTGATGAAGATGATTTTACTGCATTATAGTAAAAAATGCTTTTTTTATCTTGTAGTCATGCACACAACACAATTACCTTTGATTTGGAAATACCAATTTTTTTTTATATTCCTTGCATTTGTAGTCGTTGTCCTCTTTGGAAGGTTTTCTTCTACAATTTTCACATGATAAGTAGTACCATTCAAAATGGTTCTAGACTTCTATGATCTTTGTTAAAATAGTAACTATAACTAAGTTGTTAGCTTTTTCCTTTGGAATCATAGAAATTATATCATCAATAGTTTTTCGGTTCATGGACATCTAATCTTTTACTGACATATGGGCTAAAGAATTTGTTTTCAACAAAGCCTGGTGAACAGCTTCGTTCCCATTCCTATATGTGTGAATCATTTATCCAAAATATAGTTAATAGTAATGAATGATTACCTTCAAATATGTTGGGGATGTGTAGTAGAGATATACCTTTTTAGGATGGATCTGGTAATTGGTAAGTCAACATTCACGTATACCTTTGTCGCAATGGTGAAGGAAAGTCTGTATTCACCTGTAGTATAGTATGTTTATTTCAACAATGATGGACAAAATTGACAACTGAAACATCCAATTTAATTTTTTAAATTACAATGTGACATACCATATTTTTTTTACCCTAAGTCAAGGTTACAACAACCACCAATGGATGTTCATTAGTGGGCATGACTTCTTGCAGTTCTTTCAATTTTTCAGCCCATAAACTAACTTTCAACCTAAAATCTCTGTCCAAATAATTAAACAACATGCTAAACAGAATGTGATCCTTTTCCTTGGCTCTTGCAGGTTAGCTGGGAAGTTCTCATGCAGTCTTGGATGGGAAACGAACATATAAATTCCATCCATTCAGAAGTATAGGTATTACCTTTCTATCTCCAATTTGATAACCCTCTTACCAACAAAGTTATCGTTAACTTGTATTGTTTCAGTGAGACCAACTATGGTGAGGAGGCCAAAGACATCTGCATAATGTGTGTAATGTTATCCAACTAAGTAGCCCATGATGAATATTGTGCTAGAATATTTTGTCGAATTATGAATTGAAAATGTAACCACCTGTTAGAATCCTTTTGTTATTTAGTCTGTTGATGATTTCTTCTGGATTTTGGAATTCGAATTTATGTTCTGCAATGGGATTTGTAAGCTCTACTGTGGAAGCTTCAATCTTTGTTGTTGGGAAAAAGATGATAGCAAGATTGTTGGTAACAGGTTTGTACTCGGGTTTGCTTTCGGCCACTCTAAATTTGGAGATAGTATATATGTTTCCTTCTTTCAGCCTATCTTTGAATTGATCAATCAGCCTCTTTCAGATCATCGTATGCATTAGTGTCCCCTAGATTTGATTCTCGGTAAACAACGTCAAGGGTTAAAAAATATGGATGCACAAACATTGTACATTACCTTCACATCAAGTAGGACCATATTGATGCCAAAAAGTTTGTTGTTGTGCTGATTAACCAACTCCCATTCCGCGTAATGTGAACATTGATGACCCAATTTATACCAGTTGGACGGAGATCTTCCAAGGATTAGGGACCCATGTTCTCGGCTTGCAAGTCTGTTGAGTACTCCTAGAAGCGGTGAAGGAGGGGAATGTGCTTTCAATTAAATGGTAACATTAAAAAAAGAGTTTTGTTGAGAACTCCTAGGAGCAGTGAAGAAGAAGGGGCTGGTTCATCCCCTTGTTTTTTTTATAGAAATCGTACGAAGCATGTATTTAATAAGCAAAAAGTCTCTATAGCCTTGGAGAGTGGAAAGGTCATGTTTCAAAGTGACAACCTTCCACCACTGCCGACGTGGCAGTATGAGAATTCATAGTTTATCATGAGCTATAGTAATTAAACGAAGAAATACATAAATCAAATGAACCATGTATTTAATAAGCTTAAAAGCACAAATTAGCTCTCTTTGGTGGCTAATATGGTGGAGGATTCAAGAAAGGAGTATCATATGGTGGTTCAATCTACAAGACCTCATATGGGCTCTGTTGGATCGGTTGGTACTACCTGGTGTCCACCGCCTCAGGGAGTTTCCAAGCTCAATTGCGATGCGACGTTGTCCTCACAATCATATGGATATGGGGTGATTATTCGTGATTCTTTTGGGGGTGTGATTGGATTAGGTTATGGCAGAAGACATGTGGGATTGGGGGTTTTTCATACTGAGGCCGGGGCTATTCTTTTTGGCTTAGAGTTTGCTCTGTCTGTTGGAGAGAGGGATATCTAGGTGGAGAGTGATTCCCTTGACGTGATTTCAGCTATTCAAAATGTAGATTTCTCCTTGCAGCCATGTGGTATAGTTCTTCAAGACATTCAGGCTAAAGCACAAAGTTTCCATAGTTGCTTGTTTGTTCATGTTAAACGTTCTGCCAATTGTGTGGCGCATAATTTAGCTAGATTAGCTAATTCTTCTTTAGAAAATGTCTATTTACTGGAGGAATGTCCTCATTCAATTCTACCTTTTGTAGAAGTTGATATTCATTAATGAAATTCTTTTTTCTTCTCAAAAAAAAAAAAGCTTAAAAGTCTCCTACGTTGTTAAAAGAATAAGACGCGGAATTGTAAAACGTTCTACCACTACCGACGTGGCAGCATGAAAATTCAATGTTTAGGATGCGAGCCTCCGCTATTATATATAGTATTGATAGTATTAGACTAGCATGAGACCCGCGCTTTGCAGCGGGACCTGTGAATTTTGACAATTGGTTTAGTAGTTTTTTTCCTTATTATTGGTTTCATAGGAGTTTAGGTATTTTATTTGTGGTAACCTTTGCGGACGATGCTTTACTTTTTTAATGGAAAACAACCGTAGTTCGATAGATGAAATTATGTAAATTTTACTTCCCTTCATGACTTGTCTCCCTCAGGTTATCATGATAAAAATATTCTGAAAAAAACATAACATTTTCATGTTTGTCAAACATATTAAAATGCTCAACATACAATCATCTACTGAAATTCACATAACTTGATATGCAATTTAACATTGGAGATAACATCAACATTATTCTCATATGTAATTGGTAGTTTGCCAAAATGGTGCCAAAGGCAAAAACCACGAATCTCCTGGGATATATGAGTAGACAACTTATAGTTACTTGAAAGCAAAGGAGCCAAAAGAACTTAATTATTTATACCGAGAAACAATATTGGCTATTATAAGTAAAATGTGAGTTAAGCTACTCAAGACTAATATGTTAAGCTACAGCATCCTCTACAAAATAATCAAAGCATAAAAACAAAATTCAAACCAACAAAAGAAAAATTGGGAGGGAGGTGGATTATTTATTGGGGATACGAAATTTGGAAACTCTGTACATGAGAGGCAAAATCTTCTCTGCTTTATATTTTACAGACGGCATAACAGAGACATGAAGCCAACTCTTGAGACCTAAAAGTGCACCTGTAATAGTTGAGCCATGAAAAGCATTTTAATTAAAGCTTAAGGGTAAATTAATCATATTTTGAGCGATAAACTACCATGCTATAATATTAAAGCTGAAGGGTAAATTAATCATATTTTGAGTAGTTTATAATAAATTGCTTCATAATCCCACTTGTGATTCTCTATTAGTCCTTGACTACCTAATCATCATTCAGTTTAGGCCTGGACTTCTCACCATA
This sequence comes from Tripterygium wilfordii, assembly GCF_013401445.1. NCBI lineage: Eukaryota > Viridiplantae > Streptophyta > Magnoliopsida > Celastrales > Celastraceae > Tripterygium > Tripterygium wilfordii. Next base: position 6,071,701 of record NC_052248.1, on the reverse strand, counting down.
TTCTTCTTCCTCTTCCACATGCGTTTCCTCATATTATTAAAAGAACTAAAAGTTTTAATCCACCAAAAAAAATTACTGTAAACATCCATGATTTGCAAAGATAGGTTTGAATTTCAGTACGTACCTGTTTCATATTGTAAGCTTCCATACTGTTATTGTAATCACTTTTTTGTTCTCGACTTTCCCTACGTTGGGAGGTTTATAGTGAAAGTTCAATGAAGGTTGAATTAATTTTTCACACAAAATTAAAAAAATAAAAATGGCCTCAACATCTTTTTTCATCAAAAAAGGTGATATGGAAGGGCAGTGGCACCAACGGCAGTTGCCATGCTGAAGCAGAGACTAATAACCCACCTTGCAGAAAACAAAAGCAGGGAGAGTTTGAATACAAAACGTAGAGTCTGAGCATCTTCAAAAACGACAAAAGCAAACTATAATTCACACAAAATCAAAAAAGAACGAAGACATTCGCGAACTCAATCACCTTAATCTCACGTACCCATAGCAAAAAATACCCAATCACCCGCGGGAAGTGGATCTAAAAATAGAATCGCAATGGGTAGCATAACTTCTAAATACAACCAAAAACTCAAACATTGGCTAACAATAAAAATATCAACTAATAAATATAATTGACATGCCTTCTCCTCTGGTGGTGGTTGCTTCTTCCATTGGGAAGTACCAATTGTTGTCATAAGAGGCACTAGACCCCCTTCCAATGCATAAACCTAAAATAGCAACCTGACATTAATCATAACAAAAATTTTTATGCAAGCTCACCAATTACCAGTCCTGAAAAATCAAATCGAATCGAACTCAGTGTATTAACATGTCCATGAAAATATAAGAAGAAATCTATATTTCTGGTTCTGAAAGGTGAAGAAGCAGAAAGTGAGAGAACAATTGCTTGAAAGCAGGCATACAAACTTTCAATTACTTTTGCTGGGAAGGGGTGAGACAAATCCTGAAAACACCAAACGCAAAAGGTAGTTATTAATATTGTCACAGGAAGTTATTAACAATTTGAAGAAAATAGAGGAAAATAAGACATTTAGTACAAAATGACGTTAGTCAGCTTAATACAATAATGCAGACATTAATATATTTTGGACATTGAATAAAAAATGGAAGAAATTAATGACAGCAGGCCTATGCCTAAGAGTCGGGGTGAATGGGTAAAGTAGGTCTCAAAAGCAATCCATATCCACTCGTCACCGTAGATTCATATCTTGCATCTTTGGTGGCAAGTGTTGCCTGGAAAGAAAAGACCCCAACAAAATTCAGTCACAGGATTAAGGTGGAAAGGATAAGCACGGTGCATTCTTGGAAATTTTTTACACAAAAAAAAACCCCACCAGAAGAGACTTACACTTTGGTTATTTTGGCAAAATTATCCATTCTCATACACCAACTGTGACACCTGCTTTTGCAACTATCATTCTCCTCCATCAAAAGGTTGTTGATAGCCATCAGCTTCCTATTCACAACTTGGAGGCGTGAAGATTCCTTCCTCTGCTTCTCTCGGCATCTGAAACCAAAATTAAAAAAAAAATAGTGTATCTTTTTAAATTGTAAGACTCTTGATTCTTAAAAATTATACAACTAAAATCATCTCGGGTGCTAACTTGATGTTTTAAGAGTGGAAAGATGTCATTTTTTTCACCTTTCATGGTAAAAGATATCGAGCTAAGTTTATCTTATCAAGAGAATGAAATTTAGCCACATTTGCATGACCTGAGCAATAAGCGCAGGCGGGAAGATTATGTGGCATGATCATTGAAGTAAAGAAGAAGTGAATGGATTGTGAAAGCCTTGTAGGTAATTAAACATAAACAGAAGTAGGCAATGATAAACAGAGAACCTAACCTTATCAAGAAACTATTACCTTGTTAGATCTCAAAAGCAAGAAATATACCAAGGATAGACGCAGATATGCCGAAGAAGATAGAGAAAGGCGCACATATAGCATAGTGCAGGTGAAAGAGAAGAAGAGGTGTGCTAAGCTGTCTGATCATAGTGTTAAATGAACAGAGGCAGATGATATCTAAATTCAAATCAATTGCGAACTGATTAACAATATATAAATCAATTGCAAACAAAATTATAACCAATGTGCTTATAATACACTTGATTAGACTCCAAATGCATGAATAGAGGCAGATCACAATTATTAGGCTCAAAAGATCCAGAAATATAAAATAAGGAACTAAAAAAAGCAACTCTTTTAGGTTGAAAAATTACTCTCTTTTTCTCTTTTTTCCCCCTAGTAGATGTTTTGTTTATCATAAGGAAAATTACATTGTCTTGCTAAAAGTATTCAGTTACCTCAAGAAAGATTCTCTCTCAAAAACAACATGATTAGTGTGTTGTCTTTATAAGATTACTCACTCGAGCGGTCCAAGTCTGAGAAGTTTCATCAAAAGCTTGCTTTGCAAGATGACATGCTCTAAATAGCAATTCACCAGGTTAAAATACAGGCCCCAACAAAAAGGAGGAAGATAAAAAGTGATATCAAATCAATGAGAAATACATGATCAATCAATGGTTCAATGGAAGAATACTCAGGTGGAAAATATGCTAAACCTTCAAAGAAATCCACAAAGCTTTTAGTTCTAGTGTAAGGACAGCCAGTGTCTATTTCTATTCATCTTTAAACCACTGCTGTAACCCCAATCCGTAACAGAAAATAATACCGTGAATCGAATTTCCCAAAAAAAGATGCAAAAAATCGATAAAAATCAAGGACACACCCCTATTAATTTTTTTTTTAACAAGTAAATTTTATTATTGCAATATTGGCAACTTGTCCTGTCATCACTCATTGTCTCCAACTCACCGCTCCCCAAGTGCTCTTAAAGCAGAAAATGAAGACAATCAGCATATAAAAAACATGCTTTCAGCTCTACGCCGCGCCACCGCCCTCACATGGGTAACGACCAGAACCCGAACAGTTACCGGTACGGGCTCTCTGTGCAACCACGATCTTCACCCTCTAGTACCTAAGCCGCCCCCTTTTTACCTCGCCCAGGAGCGCCGAATGTGCGACTATGACCACATCAGGGCAGACGTGAACTGCCCACGCTGCGCGAAGCATATGCCGGTTCTGTTCTCAAACAGGCCGCTATCAATCACGGGACGGGAGGCTGGAATATATCAGGCACTGAATTTCTGCCCTAGCTGCAGGACGGCCTTTTACTTCAGGCCTTTCAAGCTGGAGCCCTTGCAGGGAACCTTCATCGAGCTAGGGAGGGTCAGGGAGGAGATAGTTGCTATTTCGGGGAAAGATTTGGGCAGGAAAGTGGAAGGAACTGAAATCTCTTGTGCTGTTGGTGATGATGATGATGACGACAAGCATTGTTCCGGGTACACGGACGGGGTTATGGGGAAAGGTTGTGGCGGTAGTGAAGGTGAGAAGTTGCCGACGCCGAAGGAGATGTTGAAGGGGCTTGATGAATTTGTAATTGGGCAGGAGAGAGCCAAAAAGGTATTTTTGTTCCTTCCCCCTTTTGTTCCTTCTGAACTTTAGATAATTTTATTTCGCATCACTGTTTTTGGTTCAAATTTCTGCAATTTTGTAAAAATGGAATTCATAAACGCACACACAACGTTTGGTTTAATTCCAAGATCTCGGATGGAGTCAGTATATTAGGGAGACATGATTTTGATGAGAGTGTGCGTTTTGATATACCATGTTGTTGATGCCTATGCTTTGTGCTGTGGTGGCACCCCTTGATACCCTTTTTATTTTTTCTCATTTTCTGCTAAAATATTGCACATTTATCTAAGGAGTTAAATTGGTTTGTGACGTTTGTCAGACTTGGATGGATTTTGTTTAGTTTAGAACTTGTTTGAATGTTATTAGATTGTGGTTTCCATATATGATGTCCATTTAACATGTTTATTCTGGTGATTTTAGGTTCTTTCAGTTGCTGTCTACAACCACTACAAGAGAATATATCATGCCTCCCAGCTCAATGAGTTAGTTGTTAATGCTCTCTCTTTGACTAGTTTGATAATGTCTTTCAAATCCTTAGTCAAGGGCTTGTAGGGACACATTTTGGTTCGGTTTACCAACATATAAGGTTTTTCAGAAATGATAGTGTGTTACAGTGGTTATCAGAAGTTAACTATCATGGGGTTTTATTATGCTTTGTTTTCTGAACATGATAATTAATACCAGGTCAGGTGCCAAATTGAGTGATAATGAGTTTGTGGAGGACCAAAGCGAGTTTGTTGAGTTAGAGAAGAGCAATGTTCTTTTGATGGGTCCCACTGGTTCTGGTATTGTCTACTTCTTAAATTATTTTATTGTTTTTGGAAGTGGATTCAACATTGTTTTCTTCCTTGTGTGATGTGAGATCCCACTGTTTACATGACTATTCCTTTGATTTTTTGTTATTTTTCCTTGACTATAAGGATAGGGAAAACGTTACTTGCAAAAACTCTTGCTCGAATTGTCAATGTGCCATTAGTCATTGCCGATGCAAACACGCTAACACAGGCAAGTTCATTCTTCGTCATGTCCACAAGCACCTTCATGCCAATTCGAAAAGAAATGGACATGGGGATCCTATGCTTACATGATCTTGGATAACTCCTTATATATGCCCGTTTGCATTCAAAGAAAGCACTCCTAAATCCTTATGTGCTTGCTGATGTATATACATGCAAAGTAAATATGGAAATTTTCTGGCAATAATTTGCTTCTACTTCGTTTTAGCACAGACCAAAAATTTCAATTTAATTACGTAAAATGTCTGATTTTTAGTGATTTTTATTACCTTAATTTCCTGTTGATAGTTTAGCTGAGTTTCACTGATGAAGTGGCTTTCTCCCTCTCTCCAGGCAGGTTATGTAGGCGAAGACGTGGAATCAATATTGCAAAAGTTACTAATGGTATGATTCACATTTTAATAATTCCTCTAGGATATACTGTCTCGTCAAGGGTATAACAGATTTAATTGTATGGAGCTTAAAAAAAATGCATGCTATGATTAGACTTTTGAGAGTTTTATTGTCTGCTACTGGCCCTCTCTTTATCTCCCTGGTGGTTATACCACCGCAAATCCGCAATGTGGTTGTAGGGGTCTGTGGTTCGAGGGCTTTGTGTTGATGATGAGGATGAGACTGTTTAATAAAAGAAATTTATAGTCTGCTGATACCTTGTTCAATGTTGTTACTCCATAATATCAAAAGAAAGAACTCTGCCAAAAAAGGAAGGAGTAAACAATGTAAGAATTGGAAAAAACTAGACTCAAGGCTATCTGACAACTATGGTTCTCAGTTCTCACGTGTCATGCAAAATTTTCTTTGGAATCGAGATTCAGGTTGCTGAATTCAATGTTGAAGCTGCCCAGCGAGGTATAGTCTACATTGATGAAGTTGACAAGATAACCAAAAAGGTATTGCTAAGTTCAGTCTTGTAAATTTTACACTTTAATTATTGAAGTTCATAATTTATGTAATTCAATTATTTGTGGTTCAGGGTGAGAGTTCAAACACTGGTAGAGATGTATCTGGAGAGGGTGTTCAACAAGCATTGCTGAAAATCCTAGAAGGAACTGTGAGTGAATCAGTTGTAATTAGTTTTGTTGTTTATGAATTTGAGTCCTCTGTTTATTAATATATGTGAGTTTCTAAGAACGATTACTGTGTACACCACTCAATTGCTGGGTTTTGGTGTTTTTTCGAATTGCATGCTTCAACTGATGTTTTGTCAGAGTTTTTGATATTTATTTTGCTTTTCTTCTCCGCTATGTTTTGAAATCTCTTATTTTAGTTGTCTACAATGAGATAGTGATGAAGATTGAAATGTTATTCCTTCCTTTCAATTTTCTTATGTGAATCCAAGCCTCATAAACGCTGATTGATTGAGATGGTAACTAATTTATTGAGTGTTTCTTCTGTCGTTAATTGGAACTTCATTTTCTCCACTCCCTCTTTCCTTTTCCTATTTTTTGTAGCCATTTCTAACGTTAAGTTCTTTCTGCTGCTTATCAAATGGACCAATTGCCTAACACTTATCAAGAGTGCTATGTGTTTGCGTTAAATTCTTAAGAGACTAATTTTGTCTGATTCTATTTGATTGGAAAAGCTGTTTACATGGAAATGTTCTTGGGCCGTGACTTTTGTTGTAAAAGTAGGGCTGGGGGTGGTATGTTGCAAGATGGAATGATGTCCTTACAAAAAGAGACAAGGTCTTTGCATGTGCTATTTCTAAGAATAAATGATAAAATTTCATTTGGTAATGAAAAGTTTTGAAAGATGTATTTTTCTATTGACTATTTTAATAATTGTCGATCATAAAACTTGTAGCATCACTCTTTGTTAATGACTAAGTGCATTTACTCTCAGGTCGTGAATGTTCCCGTTCCTGATAAAGGAGTTCGAAAGCATCCTCGTGGTGATAACGTACAGGTATGCCAACATTATGCTTTATGCTATTCAGGTTCTCTATTGATGGGAGCTGATGTTTAGTTAGTAGACGAGTTAACGTTTGATTTAAGAAGGGGGGCTAACACTATTACATTCAAAAGTGGTGACAATAAGAGCCAAATTAATTTTGCGTGAAGGATGGATAAAAAAATTTGCTAGAATTGTTATCGTCATGTAGTGCAAATGGGCAATCCCCGATGAGGACCTCATCACACAACATAGGTGGTGGTGGTAGATACCTGCATTAAGAAATGGCGTTGTAGTAAATCTCTCCTGGAGTCTAAAACGAAAGGTATGAGTATGAAAGGTGACATATATAAACCCTTTAGTGAGAAGTTGCTCTCCCTCCTCTCTTTTTGAGAAGGTAAAAAGATACAGAGGAGTTTCTTTAGGAGAATCTAGGGGTCAAGTATCCAGAGGTAAAGTAACATGGTGGTGGGATGAAGAGGTTAAAGCAGCTGTTAGGACAAAAAGAATGTTGTGGAAACTAATGTAATGTCGAAGAAGCTATGAGATTTACAAACTTGCAAAGAAGAAAGCTCAAAAACAGGGATATTTGTTATAGAGCATATAGCAGGCTATGTAACAAGTTAGGCACGATGGACGAAGAGGATATTTTAAATCGGTAAACATATGGGAAATGAGAGTAGTATTACTAGAAGCAAATAAATAAGGGTGAATGATGCGATGATTGTGAGAAACGGGGAATTTGCTTGGGTGTCCTATTCAATGGCTCATGACTGGGAGCTTAAAAGAATAGATTATTTCAACATATCATCCTATGGAACATGATAAGAATAATATTGTGCATCGAGTGGGTGTGGGTCGATCACTCCATAAACAGTTAAAGAAGAGTTGCTGGCACTGTCCTACATCTCAATGCGGAAGAATCATACAGGGATTCATGATTTGTTAATGCTAGTGACTTGTGAGTTGCGGGACTATTTGGCTGGAGAGATATGACTGAGCATTTCGATGAAGTGAATCTCCTCATTGTAATATTGATTATTCATGGTTTTATAATTTTTTATTGGTTCAGAGGGATGGGTGCAGAGGGATGATAATGCAACGGAAAGAGAGTTGAATTGCTTAAAGCCTGATGAATTGATTGGCACTTAATTGGTTCCCTTCAGTTTAATTTCATTTTTCATTCAAAAAAAAAAAAAGTGAACTTGCAACGGATAGAGTGTAACAGATGGACAATGAGAGACTGAAGGAGTCCCCTATGGAGGGGAATGTGGAAAAACATCATTCAGTTTGGGAAGGTCTGAGTTGTCTTATCTCAATTATGAGAGGAAAAGGGGATATTGTTCAATTTGGGAAGACAAATGGAAGCTATCAAGCCAATTAAAACCAAAATTCCTTGTCGTATTTGTTTTAGGAGAACTCTAAGAGGACAAAGAGTGGTGCAGAATTTGTTAAGTACAAAATCCTATGACCACTTGGAATGTTTCTCTTCAACAAGGAAGCCATGAATTGGGACACTTTTGACAACATTTTAGAAGAAGTTATAGTTGTGCAACACACTATGATGTTGAAGATTTCTTGTCATGGAATGGTGGTACCAATAAAATTAAAAACTTGTTACACTATGCTTCTTTTTGTTGAGGGAAGCAAATTTGGATGAAAAAGGTGCCTTCTAAGGTTGCTTCGTTGCAGAGGAAGTGTGGATGCGTATTTTAGCACCCAGGTATTGTCCGCTCTGGGGTATGATGCGGGTTTTCTTACCCTCCCCTCACGGTTTTATCTATAAAATATTCTTATTTTCTCGCATCTCTCAGTGCTAGAACCCATAACCTCTTTAGTTATGGAAAGTCAACACACACAGGAACCTATTTGGGGAACAACCATAACATTTGACAACCTGCAAAAAAGTTGCAATGACAATATAGCCGTTTTATTTGAAAATGCAAGAAGAAACAGTGTCGCACCTACTTCTTCATTGCACAAGTAAAAACAAACTTAAGGAGTTGGCTTTGAATTTACTTGGAGTGAGATGGGAATACTGGCTCTATATGACCAGGTTTTGGTGTTCAAGGGATTGCGGCAAGTTTTTAGAGATTTTGATATTTGATGCAACCCAGTGTTCTTTTTCACCTGGGAACACTACCAGAAACTCCGAAGCACAATAGCTCTTGGTAAGGATGACCTTGCCAATGTCCTTATTCATCCTGCAAATGAATGAGCGCAAAATGTGACTTTCATGTCTGTGTTGTTTAAATAAGTCGGGTACTATTGATCTAGACACTAGTGTTATTGTGTTATGTGTTAAAAAAAATAAAATTTCTTTCTTTTATCCATTGTACTTGTACTTCGCTTTCTGGGTTGCACTCGCCCCTTGATTAAACTTATTTTGCGTTTGAAAAACAGAAAGGAATCCAGTGGGAGTGACATGGGTGACCACCGGTTGATTGAGAAAAAAAATAGAGTAGTTGCTTCTATACTGTTGACCTTGTTTTGGATGATCTGGAAAGAGAGAAACAGAGCGCTTTTGAAGGAGTGGATACTTATATTGATCTTCAAAACAATTGTTGACTCCCATCTTTTCTAGGCCGCAGGTCTTCCTACATGACTATAGGAATTGTTTATACGATTTAGGTGAAAAATATCTGCTCTGGATGGTAATTGATTGGCCATCTTTTTAGATGATTTGTTGTCTCTGATTGGCAACCACTTGGTTCCTTTTTTAATGCTATCTTTTTAAAAAAAAAAAGGAAATAGAGAATGCTGACTAGGTTTTGCACAGATATGTCTAGCCCATCTCTCAACTCCCTATTAAGATACAAGCTAGATGGGCTTGGCTTTATTTTGTACTACGTCAGAACATCAATTTCCTGATTGCTTGATTCTCAGGAGTTCCTTCTGGCCTGTGTGTTGAATCATTATCAAAGGCTTAAAATTCTTTTTTATTATTACCGATAACTGCAAATTGACAACAGAAAATTAATCTTGTTTTTCATTGCTCATAATTATCTCAGTTCTTTTCAATGATAATAATTGGTGAAGCTGTCATACTTGCTTCAACAATACCATAACTTGATTTGGCGGCTCCTCTATTAGAGGTGAAAACATAATTTGCTGTTGTGATTGCAGATAGATACAAAAGATATCCTTTTTATATGTGGTGGAGCATTTGTTGATTTGGAGAAAACCATATCAGAAAGGTATTTCCATTATCCAAATTAAGTTGTATCTGAACAGAAAACCTTTTACCAAAAACGTCCTTTCTTTCCGTAGACGACAAGATGCTTCTATTGGCTTTGGAGCGCCAGTTCGCGCTAACATGAGGATCAGCGGACCAGCCAATGCTTTTGTGGCGTCATCGTTATTGGAATCTGTGAGAATCAATGCCCAAACAGCCATATGAATCATTTTCTTTTCATAGTAGAATATTCTTTGCATATCTTATCATTTTTTAGTTGAAATTCTCTTTCCTATATAATAAACTTTACCTTCTAGGTAGAAAGTGGTGATCTTATTGCGTACGGCCTAATTCCTGAGTTTGTCGGACGCTTCCCTATTTTGGTGAGCCTATCAGCTTTAAGTGAGGACCAACTTGTTCAGGTGCATTTTATCTCCATGCTACTATATAATACTGCTGATTTTGTTTTCTTTCACTATGGTATCCACTATCCATTAATAAAGCTGCGAAATACCATTCCTTTTCAAAGCTAAAACTGCTTGGAGGGTTGAATCTTTTTTTATAATTAAACCATTTTAACAAAAGCAATAACTTATTCTCCTTTCCTTATGGAATAGATATTTGGCACTGCCAAAAAACAAGAAAACAGATGAAGAAATGGTTAGATGACTGACAGTAAGATATGTCATCACTTTTTTCGTGTTAGGTCCTCATGGAGCCAAGAAATGCTCTTGGTAAACAGTACAAGAAGATTTTTAGTATGAATAATGTAAGCTTGTGACTTGTTGCACCTTGTCCTGGAAACTATAGCTGATCTAGCAATCCTCTCTCCAATATCATATTAATTCTAAGACATGTCAGGTTAAGTTACACTTCACCGAGAATGCACTGCGATTGATTGCAAAGAAAGCTATGGCAAAGAACACTGGCGCACGAGGTCTGAGAGCCATTTTAGAGAATATTCTTACAGAAGCAATGTTTGAGGTATGTATAGATTTGGCAGTCAGGTCTATGGATGGATCATTGGATGGAGGGTGCCAGTTGAAGTGTTTTCTTAACATTTATTTCCACTCAAAATTATGTCGTCGATCATACTGAAGCAGTGTCAATTAAAGTGGCCAATGTATTGTAATTGGCAAACATACTGACAGTTTCAATTTGTAAAACGCTTCTTGGGAGGAAATGTCAATGATTTGAAATGTATTGAGCCAATTACTAATTTAACACTTGATACTAAAGCTGTAGGCTCATTTATCTATCCATAATAAAAAGTGAATATGCAGGTGTATGTTATGGCTGTGTCATTCCTTATTGGACTTCCTTCTTTTTTTGTTCCCTTTTTTGTTTTTCCAATTTTTGGATGTTTGTACAGATTCCTGATGCCAAGACAGGACCTGATGGTATAACTGCTGTTTTGGTTGATGAAGAGGCCGTTGGGTCTGTGGATGCTCCTGGATGTGGAGTGAAATTTCTTTATGGAGATGGTGCTGTGGAGCGGTTTTCTCATGAACCTGGGTTGAAGATTCTTGGGTAAGTTTACTTCGTTCCTCACAAGAAACCTTTTCTTGGGTCGGCTACATGAATCCATATCAGAAATTATTGAGAATCTCTCATTTGGACTCGTGTTGATGTTTCGTAGAAAACATTCTGGAAACTTGAGATATATTTCAAACCAAACATGGCCTTAGTCTTGTTAATATGTGGAGAAACAAAATTCACTTGACATCGAACAAACCTTTCGACTTAAAGAAAATTCAATGTATGTGGTTTATGGATTTCCAATCTCACTTCTATCATTGATGTTCTTTTTAGATAATTATTAATCTTGACTGCTTCATTCATTTGTTAGAATGTTGTTTTCGTAAGATTGGATGGTATGATCTGAGCAGATGAAATGGAAAAGATGGGTAATTCTATTTTTGTTTTTGTAAATAACTGTGTTTTAGTGAATGATTTTGTGCACACACATATATGCTATTCATTTCAGCGTCTTCCTAATTTAATTTATTGAATGAAATAATTTGCTTCTGTTTGCTGCAGGGGGAGAGCGAGGGGGCGATGAAGGGCCAATTAGAAGTTTCAATCAGGAACTCTGAGCATGTAAAGAAAAGGGAGAAAAAAAAACTCTATTTGGTATGTGTAAATTCTCTGTAACTTGTTCGCTTGGTATGAGAGGATAATTAAAACAAGCCTGCTTTTGACGGTGAACATTTTGATAAATGATGTGAAGTCGCGGATAATTTGCATGAATTTATTTCTTACTCAAAACAAAATTCGATGTCCTCATTATCTTGAGTTTTTATTTCACCAGTAATTGGGCAATTGCAGCTTGAATATTGGACGATAACATACTAGTTTATCTGTGAATTCTGTAGAACTAAATCGATTTTGAAAGACACTGGGACAGAAGACACATAATAGTTGTCATATTATTTCTTAGATCTTATTAGGCCATCCATCGCACTTGACCCTGCAAATCCAAGCAAGAACCATTAGTTAAAAAAGTGCTTTTTGACCCAATATTTGCGGGTTCTTTCCTTATCATAACTTTCTTTGTTACTACATACTTATTGTTGTGCCCATGCAAATCCAAGCAAGAACCATTAGTTAAAATATCTTATAATTTATCCTTAAAATTAAATTTGATAATAAATAATATTTATAATTTATACTTATAATAAGTTATACTGATACCAAACATTTCGCAATTTATTTCACACTTTATAAATTAATGTTGAATTTGAAAAAATAACGAGCTCTTTTCTATTGCTCTACAAAGCGGGTCCATTGTTTTCATTTTATTAGTGGAGAGATGTGTGAGATAATTAAGGATCTTTTTGATAGATAATTTTAATAATAGCATATATTTTGACAATATATGTTGGTAAAAAATGAAAGTAGATATGATTATTAAAATATTGATAGCTGTTTGGTTGTACTTTTGTTAGTAGCATATTTGTTGTTAAAATTGTTGTGTAAATTACGTGCAGGGGTATTATACATTTAAGTTGAAACATATTGAAGTAAAGATAAATAATTAAAATATAACTGGAATAATGCATATCATATAATTAAAGTAAAGATAAATAATTAAAATGACAAATGATATGCGAAGATGGCGGTTTGTTTTCAATCTCAGATTTGGAGGCGACTTGTCGGAATTTGGTGCCGCAAACGACGGATAAGCTTCGGTAGCTACCGTCGTGCTTTCTCGACGATTTCATTGACGTAATTAGAAATCAAACTTTGGGGTCGTCCTCCTCATCGAGGTGGTGACGTCGCAGCGGAGTTGCCGTGGTGATTACAGTAGAGGAAGATGAGAAAGAACAGGGGGAGAGAGGTGAAGAAGATGGGGTATTTTTCCTCACTCTATTTAAAATCAAGGACATAATTAGAAAATTGTGTCCAAAGTGTCTCAAAATTGTTTAAAATGAGTCAATTTCAAAGATGATAATATATAGTTAACAAATTGTCTCGGTTTTTGAGACATTAAAAATGCCGTATGGTTGGTGTAAACCATATATGGTTCAACAACAATATTGTTGTTCAAAAGGGTCCACCAAACGGGGCCTCATGGTGCGTTTGTTAGACAATTTTGAGAGTAGCATACATTGTAGCATATATGGTAGATAATAAATTGTGGTTTTAAATGGTAACAAATATGGTTATTGAAATGCTAGTATTATTTGATTGTACTTTTATTGGTAATATGTATGGTATTAAAATTGTTATGGAGAATTACGTGTATGGATATTATGCATTTAAGTGCTAATATATTTAGATAAATAGGAAACAATTAATAAGACTAATAAAAACATTTAAATTAATTTAATTTAATAAAATAAAAATAAAATTTAGATATTTTTTCTAAAAGAAAAGAAAAATAAAATAAAAAACTCAAACAAAATGATGTTGTCTTGTTCCTTCTCCCACATGCTTTCTACTAAAGAGTCTAGAGAGTTCCAAACTGGTCAATTCGTTAGTTCCAACATCGTCAATCTGAAGACAATTCAACTCCCTCACCCTCATCAATTGTTGAAAATCCCAAGCCTCTACTCACATCATAGATATTGTTTGTTTTGGGTTGTCCAATTCTCATGAATACATCATATCCGCACGAAGACAATTCTACTCCCTCACCCTCACCAATTGTTGAAAATCCCAAGCCTCCACTCACATCATAGATAGATATTGTCTGCTTTAGGTTGTCCGATTCTCATGAATATATCAGATACGCACGGCTTTGTTTCTCCCTAACTAGCACCAATTGTTGAAAATCCCAAGCCCCCACTCACATCATAGATAGATATTGTCTGCTTTGGGTTGTCCGATTCTCATGAATATATCAGATACGCACGGCTTTGTTTCTCCCTAACTAGCACCAATTGTTGAAAATCCCAAGCCCCCACTCACATTATAAATATTGTTTGCTTTGGGTTGTCCGATTCTCATGAATACATCAAATCCGCACGGCTTTGTTTCTCCCTAACTAGCAAGTGGACTAAGACCCAACTCACTTAACTAGGGAAAAGATCTCTTATATGTGGTGGGACTTGGGCAAGCTTATATACCACATGGCTGGATATCACCCAACCAATGTGGTATTCTAATACTCTCTCGCATTTGTGGGCTGAGTTATGCCAGACCCAACCAGTGGATAGGTAGAGGTCAAGCCCGTTTAACTGGATCGAGACATGTTCCGATATCATGTTGAAAATTCCAAGCCCCTACTCACATCATAGATATTGTCCGTTATGGGTTGTTCGATTCTCGTGGATACATTGGATTCGCACGACTTTGTTTCTCCTTAGCTAACAAGTGAACCAAGGTCCAACTCACTAAACTAGGGAAAATGCCTTTTATATGTGGTAGGGATTTGGGCAAGCTTAAATATCACATGGGTGGATATCACCCAACCAATGTGGTATTCTAACAACAATCACAAGCTCTCTCGTAATGCCTCACTGAAGATCCAGAGACATCAAGACCAGATGAAGCATGAGAGAAAGATCCCGAGACATGTAGACTTGAACGAAAGTCACGGAAGCTATTCTTTACCAGTTTCATTAATAAGAGATTGGGTGGGGATGCTTTGGGGTGTCTCGATGGCTAAAACCCCGACAGCGAAAACCCCGACAGCCTCGTACAATCTTCGGGTTCCCTAATGGAGAGAAGAATATGCGCTTGAGGAAGATGCAGTGTAAGGATAAATTGGTCAGTTCAAGAATCAAGTGAGGATAAATTGGTAATTTTATGTGCAATTGTGTGAAAATAGTCTCAGAATTGTCCATTCAAGAACAATTTGAGAATTGTCTTAAAATGATCCAAAATGGTCTTGGAATTTGAGCCTCTGTATTGCTATTTGGTGCTAGTAGACAATATATGGTGTCCCTAACGGACCCTAAGTATGGGAAAATTAGAGATAAATCTGTCAACTAAAAGTTTTGTTCCAATAAGGACACTTCAAGAAAATTTGTTCCATAATGTCCATCAAGTTTAAAAAATATTCCATAAAGGAAAAAAAGTAAATTTTGTTGGTTTGGTGGCATGATGATACAAGAAGGTTGAGTTTGCCTTGCGGGATGCGTAAGCTCCGTCAAAATGCGATACTCTTGGGCTTGGGCAGGAATGTACTCCATAGGAGGAGGTGCATGAATGTTTTGCCCAGAGGGAGCATATTGTAGCACTTGTGACATTTCAGGCATATTGTAATACGTGGGATGCACATAATTATATGGGGGGGGCATATTGGGAGGTTGATAGACATTTTGCGGGGCAAATTACGCCGCATTGTCTTGTTGAAGTGGTTGAGGTGTATTTTGCTAAACATGCTCAACTTGAACATTTGGCAAATTTTGGGCATTTGGCACATTTTGGGCATTGCCAATTGGGCCATCTTGCCCTTGCACTGGATTCATCAACTCATCAATATTCACATGTTGCAAAAGACGACGCAATGCATCAAGATTCATATCACCCCCACGTACACTCCCCACTTTACTCGCATTTATATCACTGCCTCTTTCGTCTTGATTAGACCCATGCCCACTAACATTATCTATGGGTTGAGACATGCTGGCAAGAAGCAAAAGCAAGTAGCACACAAAAGTAGCAATCAACCAAGTCAAGTAACATAAGATTTTTCTTCAATCAACGAACAATCAAGAACAATATCAAGCAAGAACAAGAGCAAAGATAAGAATAGAACAACAATCAATCTTAGGAACAATAACACACCAAGATGTAGCAAGTAGTGATAGAAAGGAAAAAAATGCGCAAAGCTCTCTCAACAACGTATCACTACCAAACAGCAAACAAGGTGGCATCCATTGCCCATAGGAATCTAAGTTAGCCTCATCCACCAATTTCTCACAATTTTTTTTTTCTCTTTTTAGCAACTAACTAAACTACACTAGAAAGCAAGTAAAAGGGAGGAACGAAGTTACCCTTGAAGCGTGACGTGCTCCTTCCTTATTTGATGGCGTTTAATAGCATATATCTATCTACAAGCCACCCAGCTCCGTCTTTGACACTCGCTTCCCATACAACGGCATCAAAAACTTGACCGAAACCAAAGTGTGTGTGTGTACTTATCCCAAGTGTAGAGTATCGGCAAGTAATAAACTGGTGAGTTCGATATCGATCCACGAGGAAGCAATGCCAATTTGGTGGTGAATGATATGCAAATGACAAGCTAACACTAATAAATGCAATGAATATCAAATAAAAACAAGTAAATGAAATGGGCCGAATGACTCGGTAGCACGAGAGATTTTGTAATCAAAGTAAGCACGAATTGGATTTAAAATAATTAATTAAAAACCTAGTCCCTAATCCATCCCGGTGACTACTCGGTTCTCATACTCAAGGTATCATCGCAAACACACACAACCATACACAATGCATTGTGTGATACTATCAATCATACATATGCAAAGAGAATTGGGATATAAGACTTCTATTCATACATGGAATGGATTACTCAATTAATTAAGGAAATCATGCATTGGGGTTTAACACTTCTCATTCAAGCACATCAAATTAAATCCCTAGACTAGACAATCTAAGAATAAAATCAATATGTCAATCTATTACACCTAATCGCACAACTATCACGAAATTAAAAGAGAGGAATCAAAGCTACGACCCTTAGAACATACCTTGAGTATTTGAAACCTTGCGCCCACCGTTCGAGACTAGAAACTAGAAAGGGAACTTAACCACTCATTATAATGAGAATAAACATCAATTTTATAGATGAAAACCAATGTTTACAATCAAGATCACAAGAGCTAAGCAAAACCCTGGAGAGAGAAAGACAAGGAGGCTAGATGTTCAAGAGCGAATGAATGAGAAAGAATATCAAATCTTTGGGTTTCCCCTCTTTTTTACAATAGAAAATACCTAACTACCCTTATAAAATCATTCCCCATTGGTTACATACATGATTTGCCCCAAATGCCCTTGAAATTTTGGTGTAGAAAATTGCAGGTCCGCAATAGGTGTCCGGACACTCGAGCATCACTAAGGGTCTTTGGCTTGCTTCTGTTGCATTTTGTGAAGGAAGTGTCCAAACACCTAAGGAGGGTGTCCAAACAGTAGGTGTTCGGACACTTCATATATCTCTCAATTTGGTGAAGTCTCTATCTTGATTTGTGAAGGAAGTGTCTAGTCTGTACATCAGGTGTCCGGACACTTGATGAATTTTCAGCTCATTCATTTAGCTCCAAGCATCCCTAATTCAATCATTTAAGCCCGATTTCTTGCAAAACCAAAGGGAAATAACTGTAAGGGTAAAATTAGTTTATTTAAACACAAATGCATTAATTTAGATACTAGAACATCCTAATTAAATGGTATTAGGACCTCAAAATAGAGGTCCGATCAGCAGACTGTTACAAACCTCGAAGAACTGGACGTGAAAATTTCAAGGAGATTCCGATTAAACGTATATGGTACCTGCCACTGATTCCCAGGCTTTAACGAATTTTTAGTTCAACAATGACAAAAAAAAAAGATGAGGTGGCATTATGAGCATCAAGGCAAGGCCGACATGTTGTGTCATCCTTCTGATGGAGAAGCATAAAAACACTTTGATCAAGCATATCAAGATTTTGCTTCAGAACCGCGAAACATAAGATTAGGTTTATGTGCAAATGATTTCACTCCTTTCGAAAAATCTGGCAAGAACTACTCATGTTGGCCAATCATTTTGACTCCTTATAATTTATCGCTTGGGATGTGCATGAAAAGGGAGTTTCCTGACAGTAATCATTCTGGGTCCTCAAAATCCAAAGAGGAGAATCGATGTTTATCTCCAACCCCTGATAGACGAGTTAAAATTGTTGTGGTGCGAGGGTGTAATAACCTACGATGTAGCCATAAAAGAAAATTTTTTCATGAGAGTTGTGTTGATGTGGACTATCAATGACTTTCCAGCCTATGGTATGCTGTCTGGATGGATGACATAGGGGAAGTTAGCTTGCCCTTGCTGCATAGAGCGTTCAAAGGTGTTTACCTTGAAAAATGGAAGGAAAAATTCATGATTTGATTGTCACAGATAGTTTTTACCTATGACGCTTCCATTTAGATGAAACAAGGATGCATTTTTCAATAATTGAGTAGAGAAATCAGAATCTCTTCCACGTTTGTCTAGGGAAAAAGTGTTTGCACGAGTTTGGAACTTTCC
This sequence comes from Tripterygium wilfordii, assembly GCF_013401445.1. Classification (NCBI taxonomy): domain Eukaryota; kingdom Viridiplantae; phylum Streptophyta; class Magnoliopsida; order Celastrales; family Celastraceae; genus Tripterygium; species Tripterygium wilfordii. Next base: position 6,053,435 of record NC_052248.1, on the reverse strand, counting down.
AAAGATTACTGAGACTGGGCCATTATCATTACCAGGATATGGCCAAGAACATAATTGGATAAAGAAGAGCATCTTCTGGGATCTGCCTTATTGGTGTAATAATCTGCTACGACATAACCTTGATGTCATGCATATTGAGAAGAATGTGTTTGATAACGTTTTGAACACTTGTATGGATGTTATGGGGAAATCCAAGGATAATTCTAAGTCCCGAATGGATCTTTCGAATTATTAAAAATGTGGAGCTTCAGAGTTGGTGGAGCATGGAAATGGTAAATTATTCAAATTGAAAGCACAATTTTGTCTCAACATGGACCAGAAAAGAGTTGCTTGTGCTTGGGTCTCGAGTTTGAAGTTGCCTGACGGTTATGCATCCAACCTTGACCGATGCGTAGACATGAGAGAGGGAAAGTTATTTGGGATGAAAATTCACGATTGTCATGTTTTCATGCAGCACCTACTTCCAATTGCATTTTAGGCATTGCCCAAGCCCATTTGGATTGTCCTTACTAAGTTGAGTCACTTTTTTAGAGATATATGTTCAACCACGTTGCGGGAGAATCAATTGAGCATCACAGAGGACAACATTCCTGTGATCCTTTGCAAATTAGAATGTATATTTCCCCCATCTTTCTTTAACTCTATGGAACATGTCTTTGTACATCTATCGTTCGAATCAAGGATGGGTGGGTCAGTACAATACAGATGAATGTATCATTTTGAATTGCTATTATTATTTCAATTATTTGATGACACGCTCAACTAAATTTCGCAATAGGTACCTTCATTTCTTAAAGAAGAAGGTTACAAATAAAGCTCACGTGAAAGGATCAATTTGTGAAGCATATATCGTCGAAAAGACATCGATGTTTGGTTCATATTATTTTGAACCAAATGTGAGCTCTCGACGATCCAAAGTTCCTCGAAATGATGATTGGTGTACATTCAACCTGGCATACCCTAGAATTTCAATCTTCAATCAACCTGATCGTCTTGTTGGACCAGCTAGTAGGCGCAACCTCATTGACAGAGAATACAATGCAGCAACATTATTCTTATTTCTGAACTGTGACATTGTCCAACCTTTTATAAAGTAAGTTATTATACATTGTTACAAAATTTTTGAGTAATCATACTCTTACTAAATTTCTAAATGATATTTTTAATTTGTTGTAGCATGTACACGGATTTCGTGCGAACATCAACACCGACATTGAATGATGATTTAGCCGACTATCAAATTGAGATAGGTTTTGCATCATGGTTCAGACAATACGTAAGTATTAGCTTATTATAGTAACATAACACAGTTTTATTAAAATAAAATAATATCTGTTGATTAACCTGTCTTTTATGTTTAAGGTTCATAAGCCACAAAATGGGATAACTGATGACATAGTACGAAGTGTGGCAAGAGGACCATTGAGGAGTGTTAAGATTTGGCATATGTGTTATGTCAATGGATAGAAATTCGACATCGATGCGAGGAGCGAAGGCAAGTCAAAGATCAACAATGATGTAGGCATGCGGGGGACCAATTATGGACAATCAGAAAATGACTACTATGGAGTACTGAAAGAGATTGTTCAATTGGAATTAACAGGACTACCGATAAAGAAAATTATTCTTTTTAATTGTGAGTGGTTCGACCCAACTCCTAATCGAGGTATGCGAATCCATAAACATAATGATCTTGTCGAGGTTAAACGTAGAGGAAGGTACAATAAGTTTGATCCATTTATAATTGCACAACAAGCGGAGCAAGCTTACTTTGCTCTTTATCCAGAAGGGGTACGTGATCCACAAGATTGGTTGGCCGTGATTAAGACAAAAGCCAAGCACACAATTACTGGACAATCAAAGCAAGTCGATGATGCCTTTCAAGATGATGAAATTCCAGTTGAGCAAGTTGGACTAGACACTGACCAATTGGATTCTCTAATAGACAATGAAGCTGAACCCGAGGAAGTACCGGACGAATACTCTGCAAGAGAATTAATGATTGAGGAAGAGAATGATGATGATGATGATGATGATGAATTGCAATCGTATGATTCAGAGATAGAGGAAGAGTTGGAAAATTATGAAGAATGTTATGAAGATGATTAATAATGTGTACTTTGGTTATTTTTAAATACTTTACTTATTATTTAAATGCTTGTAGACAAAGAAAAAATTTTAAAAAATCATTATATAATTCTCTTATGAATTTAGAAGTAAAAACAAATACGTTACTGTATGTTACTTATTATTTAATTTCTTGTAGACAAAGAAAAAATTATTAAAAAATCATTATATAATAAAAAATGAAAATTTAGAAGTTAAAAAAGTTCGTTACCTATTATTTAATTTATTTTATACAAATTCAAAATTTTTTAAAATCATTATACAACAAAAAATCTTATTATGAAGAAAAATATTATAGTCTTGTTAATTTAGTGCCAGAATATCAATTTCCATCGCTAATGTTATTTGAATAGCGACGGAATAAAAACTTTCATCACTAATGAAATTTGAAGGCAAAAAGATATTTTTCGTCCCTCAACTATGGGATGAGTTTCATTTTTGTCTCTAAGTTTTTTTTCCTCCCATTTGCGTCCTTCGACTATTGAAATGTATCATTTTCGTCCTTTTAAGTGAGATTGAGGTTGGGAAAAACCTGATCTGACGAATAATATGATGTCACGTAGGATTTTTCAATGGTCGGATTTAATCGAGGGATAAACATGGTATTTTCCCATAGTTGGAGGACGAAAAAGGGAAAAAAATATAGGTAGGGGACGAAAATGAAACCCGACCAATAGTTAAGGGATGAAAAGTACTCTTTTGCCAAATTTGAATAGCGACGGATTGTCAATTTCTGTCACTAATGAAATTTGAATAGCGACGGAATAAAAACTTCCGTCACTAATGAAATTTGAATGGCGACAAACTATTTTCTGTCTCTATTATTAAGCAAAAAAAAGGTTAGAGGTGATAAAAATAAGTTACTTTGCACGAAGTCTTCCTTATTCTTTATTTTCTCTCTTTGTTCTCGCTGCCCACCACTGCCCTCACCGTCCACCACTACCCGCAACCATTCACCACTACAATAACGGTCAACCACTGAAGCCAATGCCCACGACTGAGATCACCATCCATCGTCGACCGTGTACAACCAGAGAATAGACGGTAATCCTTGTGTTACTTTTGTTGGCTAAGGTAAGTGAAAGTTCGATCTTCTTGCTTTCATGATCCTATGCATTGATTAATTGAGATTATAGACCATTTGAATCTAATTGGTCCAAGTTCTTTTCTGCAATATCAGATATGGAGTTTTTTCATACTAGGGTTCCTAGATGTCCTATTTGGGGATTTTTCGATCTAATCTCTTATTGTGTCTTTTTCACTGATAAATTATTTCTTTCGATCTAATTCATATTATATGACTTTTTCGTTGGATTCTTATTGTGCCTTAATTATATTAAGGCGCCTCCTTCCTTGGTCCCTTTTGCTGTTGTTTTTACGTTTGGATTCTAGCTTTTGTAATGGCTTCAAAAGTCATGCCAACAATTTATGTTTGGGCTTTGACTTTAGAATGCAATATTTGTTTTGAAATGCGTTACAGAGAAGCATAATTTTGTGTAAAAAAACACTTGGTAATATGACTCAAAACTCATGCCAACAATTCTCTTATGCATTTTGTTATTTTTGTATACAGTAGCCATTGCACTCCAAGTAACTGCATCTTTTCTTACCATGTTATTAAATTTTGGTGTTGTTTAACTGTAGATGTGTAGGGAGAAAACCAATGATCGTAGTCATCTTCCATCTAGTCGAGGTTGAGGTCGTTATCTTCATCAACCTAGATCCAACAGATTGCCAGTGGAGCATACTTCGCCTCACAGCACATTGCATCTCCCTCCTCTGCCAATTCACTTCACCCGCATATCGCATTCTATCCACACACGATATCACCTCCTCATTTATACACCTCTGACATGTGGGCGCAGCATCCATCATCGCCCTTCTTCCCTCAAAACATGCCCCCTACCCCACCTCATCCCAGCATACTGGGCCGATAAATATGGATTATAAAATCTAGATATGACCACATACCGACTCAGTGTAAGTACATTTTTCATTACCTAGCTTATTTTTTATACATCAATTACAGAAATATTGATGCTACTAATATGTTCTTCTTCTTAATTTGTAGTTTTGAGACTTCTTCCATTCATAGGAGGATGACTAAGATTTTGAAGAGCAAGTACAAGCATCTTTGCAACACATGGAAGAGTTCCTCAAGAGCAAAAGGATATATATTTTGAGGAGTTCACAGTAAATATAAAATATCTCACAAAAAATTTTCCTTTGATTAATATATGATCATTTATGCTAACTATTGTTCTCTGAATTTTATATTTTGCAGAAAAAGTTTAGATGGGATCTTGCAAATGAGTGTGAAGTAATAAAAGTGTGGAATAGGAAAAATGCGGGGTTATTCCAGGGAATGATGGAGAAGGTTCGGAAGGGGGGATGACATTGGTGAATGGATTTCTGAGAGCATTAGAGGTCAACTTTGCGAGATTTGGGGGGATCCAGAGTATGTGAAGAAAAAGGAGAAGGGAAAGATGAACCGCTCCTTTAATGCTGGCGGGCCCACTCATACTGGCGGCTCTATTTCACATTCAGAGTATTATACGAGATTGGTTAAAATTATAAATTTTAATAAAGTTTATATTTTCAATGATGAGTCTAATATAAAATAAAAATTGATTTATCTTTTAACTTACATTGCAACAAGAAGAATTAGGTTGGGAACCCACCAGTATTGGGCTCTTTCTTCGTACCCATCAGAAAAAGGGTATGCAAGATCTCGTCAATACACGAGCAACACAAGTTGTGGTAAGTAATATACACGAGCAACACAAGTTGTGATTGATGTTCACAAAGAAGCCCAACATTAGCTTTGAGTCTTTCTGCCAAGTGCATTATAATGTTAGCATGCATGTTTTTTTTTTCTTTATCTGATCCATTATGGATGTGTATGTTGCAAGGGAGTTTGTTTGTATAAAAATATTATGCTTTCTGTGGAGATGTGAGTAGTGGTGAATAGTTTGTGTTCACTATACTATTTGTGTATTGAACTTCAGGGTTTAACCCTTTCAAAAGAAAAAAACAACCAATTACTTTATTACTTGATTATAAACTTAGACTCACATTACTTTCTTACTTGATTTTCTACTGATCTTTGTTTCTACTGTAGACTCACATTATTTTATGTAAAATTATGTTATTTGATTTCTTTTAATTTACAGTACCGTCATTCTCAACTTATACATAAGGTAGATATACAATTTGAATATATATAATATAATATTTAGTTTGTGATGATATTTGAGCTATGCTAGTAACTTTTTTCATCAGGTATTTCATATTTCACACATTGTTATCGAACCCCTGTCATGAACTAAATATTATATTAATTTTTTACTTTTAATATAGGATGACTACAACTGATGGCTTCTTGATTGTTGAGCTCTGATGTTGGTAGTGAGCCAGCTTTTCAGCCGGCGGATGAGACTTCGATATTCATAGAGGCGATTGGGGGTCCAATAAGAAAAGTCATGTTTACGGTCTTGGATCAGAGTCACGTTGTTTGCGCTACTCATCATCTCCCTCCTTTGGAGCACAATCTCAATATAACCAGTAGGAGATGGAGGAGCTTGTGGCTCGGATGAACGCCGAGTTACATGAGCAACTTTTAGATCAACGACACACGATTGTTACCCTGGAGCAGCGGTTAGAGTCAGAAGATCAAAAGATGATTGAACAGAAAAAAGATGCTAGCAAAAAGTCAGATGATGCAGAATATATGTGCTCGATTAGCTATGCAAACCCTTGCTGTTGGCTCTGTCGATGACCGCGATAATGATGATGTTGTGGATGATGATGAGGATGAGGATGAGGATGAGATTCTCGGGTAGTTGAATTTGTTTTGTTCAACTTGGGTGGTTGAATTTATTTTGTTTTTGTTCAACCTGATTGGTTGAATTTATTTTGTTATACCTGTTTTAATTTAAGATAATTGACAATCTGTTATGAAGATATTTTTATATAATTTTTACTTATTTTAAATTATTTTTTGTCATTTTAATATAAGTATCTTAATTTAATAATATTAATTATATTATTGATAATAATTTAGAAAATATTAAAATGCAGAAATTAAATATTGTAAAATAATTAAAAATATTAGAGACGGAAATGTTTTGTCACAAAATTGATTCTATTTTTCAATTTTCAATAAATACATTTTTTTAGAAAATCAAAATTTTTAGTTTCGTGTCGAAATTTCGTTACAATTTCATCGCTGAAGTTATATTCTATTATTATTAAAAATAATAAAAGAAACATTATTTAATTAATTAGCGACGGAATGTTCGTCGCTAAAATTAAATCGTAATAGTATTAAATATAAGGAAAAATTATTAATTGATTAGCAACAGAATATCCGTCGATAAAGGCGAGGCAAAATTAGCGACAACATATAGTCCGTCCCTAATTTAGCAATGACTAATCCGTCGCTATATGTCGTTGCAAAAGTTTCCATCGCTACTCCGTCACAAATTCGGTCGATAAATTTTCGTCACCAAATTCCATTGCTAAAATTTTGAGATGAGCATTTTACCAACGAAAATATTTTCGCCGCTAATGAGTTTAGCGACGGAATATCTACATTTTGTGACGGAATTTTCTGTCAAAATATGTCTTGTTTCTTGTAGTGTCTTGCAAAGTCGCACACATAGGACCTTAGCGGGGTTCACACTCATAGGGCAGTCATTTGTTGTCGGACAAAAATGAGGTAATATAGTGTGTAGTTATAGGGAATGAGGTACTACCTGGATACAATAAGGAGAAGAAGACTAGTTATGCAAGATAGTTGAGAGCAAACGATTAATTAAATGGCAAGCAGTAAGAACAAAATTTCCCCAAAAATTTTGAGGGACATTCATATTAAAAATAAGGTATGATCCAATAAATGATGATACTTACGCTCAACAGTACCATTTTTTTGAGAAGTGTGAGGACAACTCATCTTATGAATAATGCCATACATTTCACAAAAAGATTGAACAATATACTCTTTATATGATATGATAAAGCATTATCAGAACGAATAATCTTAAACTTCTTATCAAACGATTTCATTATAAAAAAGAAACAATGTCGCAGGTAACTCACACTTGTGTTTTAACAAAAATTTTCAAATCATAGAGAATAGTCTCTCAATATTAACCAAAAAAGGGAATGAGTGATTCTCATCCACATCTCAGCCTCATTCCACCCTCTAAATGTCAACCAAATGTCTCCTAAATGCGCTAGATGTTTGCTCTTGAGTCTGCACGATGACATAGTCAATGATTGCCATACCGAACTTATTGCTAGGAAAGTTTTGTTGAGGTTATTTTCTTACTAAGTATTTATCATCATCTTTACAACTTATCAAGCTCATATCCTTTTGTCTCGAAATTCATTTTGTAGATTTGATTCGGTTATACTTAGGGATGTAGCCAAGATTTGGAATAAGGAGGCACCGTGACAATATAACACCCGAAGTTTGTTTTTGAGCTGTTTATATGTCGTATGTTAATATTTAGTCCAATAAATATAACTGGTTTGCAAGACTAGAGCCTTAATTCAATTGTATACATTATTTCATATTAGCAAAAAATGACATATAACAAGCAAGTATAATAAAAACATATCTTTACAAGCATTAGCTTTAATGAGTAATCATGAAATAATGTAGTTAAGTAACTACAATTTAACTATAATTAATTCAATTATGGATTAATGATATGTAAAAGGAAATTAATTTTTAGGGTTATTTATATCTCCCTTGTTAAAAGCACCGTATCCAGTTACTAGTTTTAATGATTAATTGTGAAATAATAGAATAAGTAACTACATGGATTACTAGTAAATGATTGAAATAACTATGATTAATATTTCATTATAGAATTATATATTAAATTATCATCTAGTTTATATTACATATATATACAAAAAAAATTTCATACGAACACCCATAAGTTATATTAATTTACGTACCTTAATCTCACCATTGATTTAGAAAATGTGATACCCAAAGCAATGGGGCACGTGCCCCATTGGTTTCTTACTAGCTCCGTCCGTAGTTACTAAATTTTTTATTTTTCGTTTCATTGTAGATTGGCTTTGTTGCTTCTTGTCAATGGTTGTGAAATTCAATGCAAATGGGAATTTCCTAAAACTTTTAAATACAACGTTGTTGCTTGGGGTCTTTTTTTTAAAGCTTTTTTATTAATCAATCCAGATTCTTCTATATAGAGATTAAACGCTTTCATGAAAATTTGCAACACCAAAGAAAAATGTTAAAACCAATTTATAAACAAGGGCAAAGTGATGACATCAAAGATTCAGCCTTTCAATTGAACCTGGGTGGTGCCAACCAAATAAAATACAAATCAGGAGTTGATTGGTAGTTGCATCTATACATATCATAGCTTCTGTAGATGCCAAAAATGGTATGGCCCCACATGATCATATAACGACAAAGTTAATTGGACTACTTTGGTCCATGGGTTTAATCATCTCAGTTAGGCCCAAGATCTAAGGCCCATCTTGCGGCCCACATACTATTTATACGTCATTACCAAAGTAGCATAACAGCTACCTACCATCAAGACCCTTACGTTCCCTGACATCTGTTTGCAGGGATTGTACAGTCTGTTTGATCTCTTATATTTACTGTAACTACCACCTAATAAAGTGACATCAAGTTTCAATACATCCATGTGTTGGCGACCGTGTGTAGACGCCAATACTGTAATGGCGCTGGCTCAAACAAACGCCTCCTCGTGAGCTGATCTAGCTGTAAAGCAGCTCCTATCACATCTAGCCTACAGCCAGTATTTACGGTATGACAGACTCACGTGCCTAGGTATGGTTTCCTTTTATATATGTATTTGCTCATTAAGTACCGCCTACAATTCTATCCATACTTTCGTCAACACCTGTTTTCATCATTCCATATTGTTACTGTATCTTCTTTCCTGACATCTGTCAGACCTTGACACAGCCGCAATATTGGACCTTTCATATATTTCCTTTTGTACAACTTGGTCCAATGAAACAAGTGGAATGGACACACAAATCTCAAGGTTGATCTTCGTCCTTCTATTAATACCCCTCCCTTTTTCCATTGAGAGGGAGAACGTTTTTTCTACCAAAGAAACTCAAGAACAGTTTAACCTACCCTTGACAAAACAACATACTCAGACAAAACACCAAAACGATAGCTGGTCTCCCATCTCCGACAAGTACTAACTTGATCGTCGGAGCCTCCACGACCGGCACCCCCCAAGCCGATTAAGGAGCTTTCACGGTTTGCCTTGTTATGAAATTGCAGGATTCAAACTGCGAACGGACCCCACAAGAAGAGAAGTTGACCTTTCAACGATTGTAGAAATCTGCTCCTACAGCTTCCATGTAAATTTTGATGCCTTTTTTTCTTTCACCTTAACAATTATATTTGGGATTGTTAGAATTAAGGTGTATGGACTGCTATGTATATTATGGTGTATTATGATTTTTGCTGTGTATGACAGGTGGTATTTATATGTATAGACTATTGTTAAGTAGTAGTTGTATTATTATTCAAATGTATAAGCCCTATTCAACGAATGTATCAAACGAGACAACAAAACAAGGCTTCCTTCATATCTTTCTTTCTAATCTCTCTCTGTCCACTCACTGTTCATATTTCAATTTGGTATTGGAGTCAAATTATGAACCTTTTCCTTCACACGAGACCTCACAGTTGGCCACAAAATAAAATTCAGCTAGTCAGTCAGCCAAGAAATACCACACATGAAAGGGGCTTCAATGCTCGCGCGTCAATCACATGCGCCTGCCCTTCAACATCGTGGACGACACGTAAGGTAGCGGCTTCATCTTCAACTGCTAGTATAGTGGTTGACTCCTTCTTATGCCATATATATGCTCGATAGCCTTGGGCATGTGACTTCATCATGGATATTTGTGTATGCATATTTTAACATCCAAGGTATTGTCCGCTTCGGATACGATACGGTAAAAATATCTGCTCGATAGCCTTGGGTATGTGACTTCATCATGGATTTTTGTGGATGCGTATTTTAGGATCCAAGGTATTGATTTTTGTGGATATTTATTTTAGCATCCAAGTCCGCTTCGGGGTATTGTCCATTTCAAGGTATGATGCGGGTTTTTTTACCATCTCCCTCACGATTTTATCTAGAAAATATTCTTATTTTCTCGTTTCTTTCAGAGCTAGAACCCTCTTTAGTTATGGAAAATCAACACACATCTTATATCTAGGCTGAGTGGTAAGATGTGTGCTGACTTTCCATAACTAAAGAGGTTATGGGTTCTAATTCTGAGACATGCGAGAAAATAATAATATTTTCCAGATAAGATGTGTGTTGACTTTCCATAACTAAAGAGGTTATGGGTTTAAAACCGTGAGAGAGGGTAAGAAAATCCAAATCGTATCCCGAAGCGGACAATATCTTATATCTTCTTCATCATGGATTTCTTTAAGTTTTTATTCTTGGTAAACATGAATATATTTGAATCATTTCCTTGTTAGTGTTCCCTTTTGTGATTAACGGCAATTATGGATAGTGTTGAGTTGTTATTGTAGTTACATAAACAAAGGACATCCTTCCTCTTGGGGTTGTAGTTTCTTGTTTGGAAACTGGTATGGATGCATATCTCAATTGGTAGCTGGTTTGTTTAGCATAAGTGTGATCCGTTATTGACTTGCGTATTGATAGTTGATGAATTTGGCTCTCTGATTTTGTTTGATATTATTGAAACTTGGTTATTAAATTTGTTAGTGTGGACTGTTTTTGTTTTTTTTTTTTTTTTTTTTTTTCCTTGTTGTGTGGATTGACGCCACATTGGTTCTTCTTGGTTATTCTATCTCCATGGATTCTGGATCCATGTCTGGTTAGCGTGAGGTTAGTAGTTCCAAAATTAGTGATCTTATTTAAACTCTCCGCAATTTAACTCCGTCTTCTACTACTACAATAGTCCACCCATGTAATATTGCTTGTGTTGCATCGTCGTCTCCTTCCTGGGTCCTCAACTCTGGAGTTAGCTCACATATGTCTGATAACTTATCTCTATTTACTGAATTAACATCTATTCATCATCATGTTGTTCTAGCTGTTGGCTCCACTCTTTCTGTAACTCGTAAAGGTGTTCTTCATCCTCATTCATCTTTGTCATTATCTCGTTTTCTTTATATACCTTAATTTTCATTTAATTTATTAATTACCCATTAGTCAGGTGACTAAAACCTTAAATTACTCGGTGACTTTCTCTTCCAGGGGTTGTGTTTTTCAGGATCTCAATATCAAGAAGACAATTTGTTTGGAGTATGAGAAAAAGGTCTTTACTATTTAGATCTTGAGAGTTTCTCCACCTCTTCCTCCTCAGTGTTAATCGTTGTTGTTTCCCCTCTTCAATGACATTTCTATTTGGGACATTCATCTTTGGCTAGGTTCAAGTTAGTCATTCTTGGTTTGAGTCATGTTTCTACTTTCTAGTTTAGATTGTGAAGCGTGTCAGTTTGGTAAGTATCACCATAGTTCTTTTCTGAGTCAGAATCTCCCGTTCGTTGTTCTGGTTCTGGTTCTGCGGCCGAGAAAGATTGGGGAGAGAAGGTGTCAGAGAAGGTCCTATCACTTTACATGTCTATTTCCAGAGGGAAAGTCATAGGACCGCAAAGCAACTGTCATGGCCGCATTCCTGCTCTCCTCTCCCTCCCAAGGTTCCAATTCCTTTTTATTCTAACAAATTATCCTATAACGAAAAGAAATGAGAGTAAGGAGGATTTTGAGATTCTGCATTGGATGTTGTGATTCATTGATTGATTAATTGGTGGAATGATGTGTTTGATTGCAGAGTTGGAGGTTGTGATATTAGGGACGGGGACTAACAGGGCATTTCGTTCATAATTAAATGAGTGTGAACGTGAGGTTAGTATGACCATATTTGGTATGAAATAAATAGTGAGTGAGTCTGATTGCGAGAATTTTATTAGTGTAATATTCATATTACTCTTTTTTTCCTTTCTAAAAAAAATAAAATAATAAAATAAGGGTAAAATAATCTTTTAAATATTAAAACACAAGCTCACTTGTGGAGAATAACTATTCTTACCATTTTGTTGAATTTCGCTATTCTCCACAACGGGAAATAGAGGGTGGAATAAAATTCTACATCAATTGGAGATTAAATGAGGTAAGATTTTGAGGGTTTCAAGCATTATTCTTTTTTAAAACTACTTTCAAGTACTAGACTTAAAAATTACTTCAAAAATTTTTTTGAAAGTTCAACCAAACATAAATGCTCTATGAAAAATTTTATAACTTTATGCTATTCCCATTCTATCCATGTCAATATATTTTAGTGGTGACAAAAAGAATGTGAGGTTTATTTGTACCCCATTAATTTATAAACACCCACCGACTTAATTTGGTCAACTTACTTTTGACTACTTATTTTTCTAGGTATTAGATTATCACACCGCACCTCAAACCAAACCTTAATGAGCTGAGACTTACAACATCCAATTCTTGATCTAAACCTCCCAAGTGTCCTTTGCCGTTCAAAGTCAACCGGTCCCTTGACTAATACCATTCATGTGAAGATGAGTTGAATCAAGATCCCTTGACCAATACCATTCATGAAGAAGCCCCATTGATCCTCAATCTTCTCCGTGATCTTTCTCCTTCATCTTCTTCTTTATAGTGATTACTGCTCTAACATCAATCCCCGCCCTTAAGAAGAAGAAGAAGATAGTAATGGACCATTTTGGTTCTCGGTCTCCACGACTTTGTCTTCACTGCTGATCACATCCCGGACTGAGCAGAGATGGACGGTAGTGCAATGGAGATCCATCAACGGAGGATCTCAGCGACAAACCCATCTAGATAGGATTGAAGACTTCCACGCGTGATCTTCTCCTCATCAAGTTGTGCCGCACGCTAGTACTTTCGCGAGCTTGGGGTGTATTTCAAAATTGTTTGAGATTTTGAGCTTTTGATTACTTTGGGTGTGATTAGAAAAATCTTAAATTTTGAGAGGGTGCAGTTTAGAAGGGGTATCTTTATAAAAGAAATAGAGTGTGACTAAAGGTCCCCTTCTTTTTGTCCTAAAAAATACCCAACAAGATTAAATGGGCTAAATCAGGGTGAGGTTGTAAATTGATTATAGGAAGCCCAAGCCCGCGGACAACATCACTATCCATCTGGCACACCAATCCACTCCAATTCGTTTGCCTTGTCATTCTCATTCCAATACCTAAAAATGGCTAAATCGTAGATTCAAAAATTGAAGCGGAGAGAAGAAGAAAATCTAAGAAAGCAAAAATAGATAAGCTGTTATGGCGCCGATGAATCTCAGAGTTATCCCGGAGGACTTGGTGCTCGACATTCTCACTGGGCTTCCAGTGAAGGCGTTGAAGAGATTCAGATGCGTATGCAAAACTTGGTGTGATCTTTTCGGAAACCCTGATTTTATCGACAAACACTGCATCAAATTAACCACTCTCAAAAAAGAACGTTTCTTTGTCAATCGTTATAACGAAACAGACGAGTATAACGCAGCAATCTCTATATTCGAGAGTGATGGTGACAAAGTATTGAATTTCACAGAGACTATTCCCATGCCATTCAATAAGGTATTCTTAAATTACTCAAAAATCATAGGTTCTTGTAATGGCATAATTTGTGTGTCTGACGATTTTGACAAAATTGCTTTCTAGAACCCGGCCACTAGAGAGTACAACCTTCTCCCTCCCCTTAGCCCTCCCATTCGGCCCCGTGTTGTGTTGTTGATGTGGACGCGGACTGGAAGTGGATACTTGGGTTCGGTTTCAATCGAAGAACTAATGACCATAAGGTGCTATCATTTGTCCTTACTTATGATGAGGCATATGACGTATCAGTAGATGAACCTCAGTTGTATTCACTAAAGAGCGATTCTTGGAGAGAGATTCCTTCATTCCCAGTTTTTGTTGGTGATTTTTCAAGCCATAGCGTATGCGTTAAGGGAGACTGTTACTGGTTAGCTTACAGGGATGATCCTGTATATAATTTTGAACGTACTCCTGTAGGGGTCAAAGTCAACCTCAGCAAATTACATGGCCCCGAAGCCCAACGACAACAACATAAAAGCCCAACAGAGGCATGGGCCCCAAAGCCCAACGACAACAACATAAAAGCCCAATAGAGGCTAGGGCCTCGAAGCCCAACAACAACCAGGCCAGAGCATACAGTCTAAAAAGGACTTGGTCTTTTAAAGGCAATACAAAGCCGATGCAAGTAAGGCCGAACCAATAACTAAGGGACGAAGCCGAAGATCAGGCAGTTCCTCGTTAAATGGTAACAGCCGAAACTGCTGCAAACTACCTCAAACTACCTCAAACTACCGTAAACTCCTCCAAACTGTCATGAACTTCTCCAACTGCCACAACTGCTGGTAACAGCTCAAGAAAGGCATAAAAGGAGTTCATTAGGCTGAGGAAAGGGGACTTGGGTTGGAGGGAAAAATTCTGACTTTCTCACTCACTTTGTAATCACAAGTGATAAATAAAATATTATATAGTTCTGCACCGTGGACCTAGGCTCAAAGCCGAACCACGTAAAATCTCTTTGTTTTGTTTTACATTTACCAACTCACTCCCAACAATTCGATTGTCGATAATTTACATCAACAACTCCATATATACTCTCCTTCAATTTGGCCGATGAAAAGTTTGAAAAGTTTGAGCTGCCAGATTTTGGCCTTTCAAATGATGAGCGCATTTCAAGACTTGTAATGTTCAATGATTCTCTTGCTGTTATCCTTTACAAACTGGCTCATCGAGGAAGATTGTTTGATATGTGGGTGATGGGAGAACATGGTGATGACGTCCGAAACAGGTCTACCCTATTAGACGGATCAGCCAAGTCAGACTGAGCAGGAATAACTAACTTCTCCTTTGCGGGTACGTGATCTCTTCCTTCCTTCCTGCACAAGAAGCGAACGTAAGCTTTGGTAGGGCCCCGAGGGTGTACTCGGGGCCCTTTGTGGGTGAGGATGGCTCGTTGCTTCGAGCGTTGCCTCTTGCTCAGTAAGTATTTTAGAGTGCAGGAGTTAGATTGATTACCTGAGGGCAGAGGTTCCCCTTTTATATGAGTTTGAAGTGTTTGCGTTGTAGTAGGAGTCAGACTCTCTCTCATTGGTTTTCCAGAGGGTTTCTCGGATGGTAAATTTCATCTGTATCCCTTTCCAAAGGGGAGTAGGACTCTTCTATAACTAACCCTTGTTTACCGAAGTAGCCCCTTTCGTCATGCACTGAGATGGACACTTCGGTTGAACCGAAGCATCTCATTGCTTGTAGTACCGAAGTGTATACTTCGGCTAAGAACCGAAGTACACCCTTCGGTTCACCTTCAGCCACAGCTTTTCTGGCGTTCTTTCCGCCACGTGGCCTTCATTGATTCATGAAGGTTATTTTAGGAATATCAATTGCCCCCTACACTTGTACCGAGGCATCTTAAATGATGAACTGGGTATGAGTGTAATAATGTTTAGACGTCGGTTCATCTTTGCGGATGAGATAGAAGGATATGAAGCGTCACCAACTTCTGTCCATTAGATCAGATCTTTTACCTTGTATAAATACAAGATTTGTTGTTCTCTTCGACTTTTACTAGTCCTTATTACTGTTTCAAGAGTCATCCATCAGACCGATCGACCGAAGCCTCTTTCATTCGACCGAACATACTTCTTTCCAGTCCCTTCAGTCTTCATCAGGTCAGTCCCCTCTTCCTTCTCATTTTAAAGTGATGTCTTTAAGTTCCTCCTCCACCTCGTCCTCCTCTTCGGGGGATACATCCCCCTCTTCCTCTTCGAGTGAGCGGACTGCATCCGGCTCTGAGGTGAACATTGTTGATTCACCTCAGACTGGTCTTACTGAAGCTTCGGTACTTCAGTCGGCTCACCCAGAAGTTGCTGCTTCAAATGAGATTCCTCCCAATCAACAGGAAGGGGGAGACGAGGCTGATTCTGAACTGACCTGTTTATCGGGTTCGGGATTAGATGATCATGGGGTGTCCAACATTAGGAGAGAGTACGGTATCCCCTGGCCATGTCGTCACATCCTTCCAGACGAACACCCCCTTCATCCAAAGGAAGGGGAGTTCGCCGTCTCATTACACTCTTTGAAATACGGTGCTAGGATTCCGTATCCACCTACGTTGACCAGCTTCTTCCGTTTCTTCGGTATTTGTCCAACCCTCCTGACCCCAAATTCTTGGTTCTTCCTCAATACCATTATCAACCTTTGTGCCAAGTATAAGGCACCCTTCAATTCTTTTATCATTCAACACGTCCTTAGAATAAGTAGACATGGTAGGGAGGCCGGGCTGTACTACTTTCAGTTTCGGCCTCCCATTGAAGCCCCTCACTACCAAGCTTCCATTAAGGATTGGAAGAATGGTTACTTCTTCGTGAAGGCCCCTCTTCATCCCGAAGAGAACCTTCCATTCCGAACAACCTTCGGTATTCCACTCGTTCTTCAGTTCAATAACCCCCTTGAACTCAGACTTGAAACTGATAGAGAACTATTAGATCGACTGAAGTCTTACCTTCCTCCCAATCCTTCGGTCCCTCTATCATTCAGTAGAATTGATTCAGCTTATGCATATTCTTCGGTTATTCTCCAAAGAGGTGTGCTATATTTGGTCCTTTTGGACTTAGAGAAATTTTCTTGTCCATATTGCCTTTGCTAATATGTTCGGTCATCATTTTTTGCAGATATGGCGAGCATGGAAGATTATGTGAATATGTTCAGTGCGGGGGCTTCGAAAGGCAAGAAGCACGGCATTGGAAAGGGAAACCGAAGGAAGCCGAACCCAAAGCGTTCCCGAAAAAACACAACCGGGGAGACTTCTGCCGCAGCGGATGTTCTTAACGCTCCAACCACTGTTCACAGTTCGGTCAGAGTGACCCAACTAGGCTCGAATCCTTCCCGAACCTCTGATTTTGCCAACGTTCCTCTTCCAGTGACCCAACCTCCTCGAAGGATGGATATTGAAGACCTCACCATTCATACACCAAACTGGGATGTTCTGGTGAGTGACTCTGCCAGTAACCCAACTATCGCGGGTAGGATGGTTGCAAAGGCCCCGACTCCAGCTGACTTCAGTCGATATGAGGCTCTGGCTTTGTCAGACAAAGTGTCTGAGCTGAACGTCGCGGCCATGAAGGTATGCTCAAATGGAGTTAGCTTCGGTTCGGTCTTCTTTACTTGGACCATTTTTATGAATTTTAAATGTATGTGAAGTAATTAAGTCCACGTTCTTGGACGTGTAGGTAGTTTCGGTTCTGGCCACATTGCCTGGGGGAATAGCGAATTTGGCTCACAACGAAACAGCTGCTATTGAGCGAGCCGAAGCAGCTGCGTTGGCCAAAGTAAAGGCGGAAGCCGAACTAGAGACATTTCGGGCCGAACTTACTGAGAGGACCGAAGCTCTAAATGCGGCCAATGCCAAGGAGCTGAAATATCGGAAGGAGAAATCCAGGCTGGAGGCTAAGGTCACTAGGCTTTCCCAAGCTGCTGAAGTTGAACGAGTGAAAGCTATTGCCGAAGGCAAGGCCCTGGGGGTTCAAGAATTCAAAGCTTCTGAGGAGTTCAAGTTGACTCTTCGTCAAGAAGGCTACTTCGGTGGTCGTGGTGCCTTTAAAATGGCCAGGAAGTCTGTAATTGAGGCTGGGCAGGATCCAAGTGTTCTTGACAAGCTTTGCCCGGTTTTTGTTGGAAATGACGGATTGGAGGAGTCCAAAGAGGAGATATATGTTGAACTTGCTAGGGCTGAGGAAGAAGTTCGTCGACAGGCTGAAGATGACGAGAATTCTGAAGAAGATTTCGAGGATGGGGATGAACATCCTTCCACTATTGATCTTACCATAGTTACTTCGGATGAAGATCCCCCTCATGTCATCCCTACCGAAGGTGATTCTCCCATTCAATCAGCCGAGCTTGGCGAAGTTCGTCCCTTTACGCCAGAGGGTATTCCTCCTCCAAATCCTCCTGAACCTATCTTGCCAGAAGCTACCCTGCATGAGCCTTCAGACACCGAGCTGCCCCCTTCAACAGAAGACATTTAACTTACAAAATCCTCTTCTTTCTCTCTCTCTCTGTTTTTTTTTTATGTATGAACAATTTAGTACCATTTTGTAATAATATTTCTCTTTTTAGTTCTTTCTATTCTGACTTGTAAAATTTTTTTTTTTGATGCTCGAAGAGTACTTTATTACCTAACGTTAGTCCTTTGACTGAAGTAGCTTCTTTTGATGAAGAACCTTACATGGCCGAAGTGTACTTCAGGCATGGGGTATTTTTTTGTAGCTGAAGTGTTGGCTTCGGATGAAGTCCACTTCAAGACTTAAGCATACCCTAAGTGTTTATGGGCCAAAGGGCCTGATTGGACCGAAGGGTCTTAGTGGACCGAAGGGTCTATATTTTAGACTTAGAATATTTTTCTAAGTTTTGGGCCAAAGGGCCTGATTGGACCGAAGGGTCTTAGTGGACCGAAGGGTCTATATTTTAGACTTAGAATATTTTTCTAAGTTTTGGGCCGAAGGGCCTGATTGGACCGAAGGGTCTTAGTGGACCGAAGGGTCTATATTTTAGACTTAGAATATTTTTCTAAGGTTTGGGCCGAAGGGCCTGATTGGACCGAAGGGTCTTAGTGGACCGAAGGGTCTATATTTTAGACGTAGAATATTTTTCTAAGTTTTGGGCCGAAGGGCCTGATTGGACCGAAGGGTCTTAGTGGACCGAAGGGTCTATATTTTAGACTTAGAATATTTTTCTAAGTTTTGGGCCGAAGGGCCTGATTGGACCGAAGGGTCTAATTGGAGGACTGATTGTGACAACTTCTGAACTGTTGTTTTATTGAACTAATGAAAAAATTACAACTCTTTAAAAAATTATTGTTCAACTAAATAAAATATCTACGTAGATTGTCAGCATTCCAAGGACGCATCTTCTTCCCAGGGTTTTCTGGGTCTTTAATTCGGTATGTTCCTTCCTTGAATGCTTCAATTACTTTGTAAGGTCCATCCCACGTCTCCCTTAACTTTCCGGGGTTCTTTCTTGCGGCCTCCTTCTTTCTTAAGACCAGGTCCCCTAGGGTGAATTTTCTTTCTTTGACCCTACGGTTGTAATACTGGGCAGTCCTCTGCTTATACGCAGCAGTTCTGATTCGAGCTTCTCCTCTAACTTCCTCCACCAGGTCTAAATTATTCAGAAGTGTTTCATTATTTTCCTGGATATTGAAGTTAATGATCCTTGTAGTTGGGATTCCAATTTCTACAGGTATCACGGCTTCGGAGCCAAATGCCAGGGAGAAGGGTGTTTCTCCAATAGAAGTCCGTGCTGTGGTTCGGTAGGACCTTAGCACACTCGGTAGTTCTTCCACCCATCTTCCTTTGGTACTATCTAGTCTTGTCTTCAAACCTTGGAGGATCACTCGGTTTGTCACTTCTGCTTGCCCATTAGCTTGTGGGTGACTGACCGAAGTGACTCTGAGATCAACCCCCAACTCTTCACATACCTTCTTCATCTTTCCTCCGACAAATTGTCTGCCGTTATCAACAATAAGGGCCCTTGGTATCCCATATCTACAGACAATGGTTCTCCAGATGAAGTCTATTACCTTGTTCTCAGAAATAGTTGCAAGTGGCTCCACTTCTACCCACTTAGTGAAGTAGTCCACGGCTACTATCAGATATGTCCTTTGACCCGATGCTGGTGGGAATGGTCCAAGAAGATCCATACCCCATTGAGCAAATGGACAAGGACTCTGAATAGGAACCATCTGACTAGGAGGAAGGTGGGGTACGTTGGAATGCCTTTGACACTTATCACATTTTTGAACAAGCTTTTTGGCGTCTGACACCATTGTAGGCCAGTAGTATCCACAACGTAGCACCTGATAACTTAATGTTCTTCCCCCTATGTGACTTCCACAAATTCCTTCATGCACTTCCCTTAGGGCATAATCAGCCTCTCTGGGCGCCAAACATCGCAGGTATGGAAGTGTGAAGGACCTTCTGTATAATTCTCCATCAATCAGAGTATATCTTGCTGCCCTTTTCCGGAGACTCCTTGCTTCATTCCTATCTTCAAGAAGTTTCCCTTCAAGTAAGAATTCTCTGATCGGGTCCTTCCAGCTTGGTTCAGCTTCAACCGGAATAACTTCTAGTTCAGCTGAAATACTTGGTTGAGGAAGTACTTCAATTCTGACCGAAGTAGGCCCTTTGGCTGAACAGGCTGAAGCTAATCGTGCAAGGACATCTGCTTTTGCATTTTCCTCTCTAGGTATTCGATTGATCTCTACCTTGGGAATCTTGGCCAATAATTTCTTGACCGCAGCTAAGTACTTGACCATGTTTGAGCCTCTCGCCTCATAGTCTCCCTTCATTTGTTCAGTCACTAGCTGAGAGTCGATGTTGATCAACAAATTCTTAATTTCAAGCTCGGCAGCAAGTCTCAATCCAGCTAGTACTGCTTCATATTCTGCTTCATTATTTGACGCTTTGAAGTGAAAATGAAGTGCATGTTCAATACATATGCCCCCCGGACCGAAGAGGAGTACTCCAGCTCCGCTACCCTCTTGATTAGAAGAACCATCAACGAAAAGGTTCCATTTTGGGTAGTCCTCTTCGGTCAGTGTTATCATGGTTGGTCGAAGACATTCTACAACAAAATCGGCTAAGGCTTGAGCCTTAATCGCCTGTCTTGGTTTGTATTGAATGTCAAACTCACTCAACTCAATGGACCACTTTATCAATCTGCCTGATGTATCCGGCTTCTGAAGTATGTTCTTCAATGGTTGATCAGTCAGAACTACTACAGTATGAACTTGAAAGTAAGGCCTTAATTTTCGAGCAGCAGTGACCAAGGCTAAAGCAAACTTCTCTGCTTCAGTATAACGAGTCTCAGCATCTATCAAGACCTTACTGACATAATATACTGGCTTCTGTATTTTATCGTCTTCCTGTAAAAGGACTGCACTTACTGCATGATCAGTCGTAGCAAGGTACAAGTACAATACCTCTCCTTCTTTTGGACATGTTAGTAGAGGAGGATGTCCGAGGTATTCCTTCAAACCCTCAAATGCCTTCTGACACTCTTCAGTCCATTGAAATTCCTTGGCCTTTTTTAAGGCCTGGAAGAAGGGTCTACACTTATCACCCGACCTAGCAAGGAATCTCCCAAGTGCTGCTGCTCTTCCCGTTAATCTCTGAACCTCTTTCGGAGACTTCGGAGGCTCCATCTGAAGAATGGCTTCTACCTTCTCTGGGTTCGCTTCGATTCCTCTACTAGTGACAAGGAAGCCAAGGAATTTTCCTGAGCTTACTCCAAAGGCGCATTTATCTGGGTTCAGTTTCATTTGAAACTTATCTAAAGTGTTAAACACTTTTTGAAGATCTGAAGGGTGATCTTCCGCCATTCTACTCTTCACGACCATGTCATCCACATATGCTTCTACTGATTTTCCTATCTGCTCAGCAAAGACATGGTTTATTAACCTTTGATAAGTGGCACCAGCATTCTTAAGTCCGAAGGGCATAACTTTATAGCAATATGTCCCTTCTGGAGTTATGAATAAGGTGCTCTCCTCATCTTTTGGGTTCATCTTGATTTGGTGGTACCCCGAATAAGCATCCAAGAAGCTAAGGAGTTCATGGCCCGAAGTTGCATCCACCAATTGATCAATCTTGGGAAGAGGGTAGCAGTCCTTAGGACAGGCTTTGTTTAGATCTGTGAAGTCAAGGCACATACGCCACTTTCCATTCGCCTTCTTTACCATGACCACATTGGCCAACCAGTCTGGATATTGCACCTCTCGGATGAAGCTTGCTTCAAGTAACTTCCCCACTTCTTCCTTGATAGCAGCTTGTCTCTCTAGGGCGAAGTTACGCTTCTTCTGTTTGACCGGTTTAGTCCCCGGTATGATGCTCAAACTGTGGGAGATGACTTCCCTACTAATTCCTGACATCTCGTGCGCACTCCATGCGAAGTTCTTTATGTTAGAGAGGAGGAGCTTGGTTACCTCCTCAGCTAACTTTTTATTTAACAGAGACCCTAGAAATAACTTCTTTTCAGTTCCTTTCTCCACAGTTATTGGAAGAAGTGCTTCAACCAGTGTTGGCTTTAGTATATTCTCTTCTTCCCGAACATCTACGCTTCCAACTGATATGGAGGTCTTCTTCTTGTCCTTCAAGTCCGTATAGTACATCATTCGAGCTAACTTCTGATCTCCTCTCACTTCTCCTATCCCATTAGAAGTTGGAAACTTCATTTTGAGGTGGTAAGTAGAGACCACCGCCCGAACCTTGTGCAGCAATGGTCTGCCAATGATGGCATTGTAGGGGGATTGAACATCTACTACAAGAAGATCGATCATATGCATAACTGTCCTTGGATAGGTTCCCAGAGTAACAGGTAGGGATATGACTCCCTTGGGAATTATGGATTCCCCTGCGAACCCATATAAAGGAACCGAAAAGTTCTTCAATTTTTCGTCTAAGATCTTCATCTCTTTGAAGGCGTGATAGAATAGCACTTCCATTATCCACCAGAACCTTTTTCACCGTGAAATTGGCAATGACTGCTTCTACGACTAGGGCATCATCATGTGGATCCTGGATATCTTCAGCATCTTTTTCTGAAAAAGTAATTTTTTCTTCATCCCTTCTTGGCTTCTTTCTTTCCTTACTTACTTCATTTATTCGAGCATAAGCCCTTCTTGCTGAGGAGCTTTCTCCTCCTGCGGCCAGACCTCCTACAATAACTCCAATTGTCCCAGTAGTCCCCCTTTGGTGACGAGGAGACCTATCCCTTCTTCTTTGTCTCCTTCGGTCGTTATCCTTATCATCACTATCGGTTCTTCTCCTCTTTTCTTCTCTATCTGAAGTGAACTGCTTCAGGTAGCCTCTCCTAATGAGGCCTTCAATCTCATCCTTGAGATGCCTACATTCTTCAGTGTCATGACCATGATCCCTATGGAACAGACAATACTTATCTGAAGTACGTTTTTCTGCCGGGGCCCTCATTTTCTTAGGCCACTTCAATATATCCCTGTTACTTATTTCAAGAAGGATATTATGCAATGAATTATTAAGAGGAGTATAGGAACTATACCGAGGGACTGGACCCTGGTCAGTCTTCCTACCAGACTGATCATCCTTCCTCTTGTCATTCTTTCCTTCTACTCTTCCTTGCTTCTTGCTTGGAGGGGGTAAGTCTTTCTCAGTCTTTCCCAAGGCGCTCGAGCCTTTTTTGGCAGGGGCCGAGGAAGAATAGAACTGGGAAATTTTCATCATGTCCTCAGACTGCATGAATTTATCCCCCCTAGCGTAGAGTTCTCCCATGCTCTTCGGGCGCTTCTTCGTTAATGAACGTACATATGCTTCATCCCTTACCGTTCTTACTAGGGCCAAAATAGCTACCTCTACTTGGACATATGGGATCTCCAAGCATGCTCTGTTGAACCTAGCAAGAAAAGATCGAAGTGATTCTCCTGGCTCATGGTCTAGATTCATCAGGTCTAAACTTGTCTTTGCTGTTCTACGTGCGGCGGAGAAGTGAAGGGCAAGTTTCTCGGACAAGTCCCCAAAACTAGTTATACTATGTCTTGGTAATTGATTGAACCATGTTCTTGCTGGCCCGAAAAGGGTTGATGGGAAGATCTTACACATTATGAGTGCATTTGCCCCCCGACACTCCATCATTGATTTGAAACCCTGGATATGGTCACAGGGGTCAGTCAACCCTTCATACTTCTCCAGTTTTGGAACAATAAGGTGATGTGGCATTTCAGCTTCAAGTATCTCCGAAGCTAAGGGTGTTAACGTACTGTCCCACACTCCCTCCATTGGGGACACTCCTTGTAGTGCTGCAATCTTTTTGTTCATTTCATCTAGGTGTCGACCGACATCTTCATTGTAGTTTGTTCCCCTTCTAGTACTTTCTCCAACAGTACCCTCGGGGTTCACTCTCCTGGTTGTTTCTTTAGATTTATCGGAGTGCGAACTTCTTACTTCCTCATTATCCCGAATTTCTTGGTTTTGTGGGGGAATTTCTTGTCGACCTCCAGGCTGATTCGCTTGTGACTGCTGGTTCATGATTAGTTCGGTCAACATTTGCACCTGATGAGAGAGTTGTTGGAACTGTTCCTGAGTGTAAGGTACTTGGGACGGTCCAGCTTCCCGGTTATGCCGGTTGGTTCGGTCAGCAGCATCCCCCTGGCGTTCTACCTCCTGACGGGGGTGATCACCCTGTTCCCGGTCGGGATCATTAGGGTCAGCAACTCGACGGCTTGTTTCTGAAGTAGTAGCGGCGTTCCTTCTCGATCTGACCATTGTGAGTTTCTTTGGGAAAGTGTACCTTCTTTCCCACAGACGGCGCCAAACTGATGACGTCCGAAACAGGTCTACCCTATTAGACGGATCAGCCAAGTCAGACTGAGCAGGAATAACTAACTTCTCCTTTGCGGGTACGTGATCTCTTCCTTCCTTCCTGCACAAGAAGCGAACGTAAGCTTCGGTAGGGCCCCGAGGGTGTACTCGGGGGGACCTCTCCGACGCTCAAGTCAGTACAGTACTAAACTTGGGAGGATGGCTCGTTGCTTCGAGCGTTGCCTCTTGCTCAGTAAGTATTTTAGAGTGCAGGAGTTAGATTGATTACCTGAGGGCAGAGGTTCCCCTTTTATATGAGTTTGAAGTGTTTGAGTTGTAGTAGGAGTCAGACTCTCTCTCATTGGTTTTCCAGAGGGTTTCTCGGATGGTAAATTCCATCCGTATCCCTTTCCAAAGGGGAGTAGGACTCTTCTATAACTGACCCTTGTTTACCGAAGTAGCCCCTTTCGTCATGCATTGAGATGGACACTTCGGTTGAACCGAAGCATCTCATTGCTTGTAGTACCGAAGTGTATACTTCGGCTAAGAACCGAAGTACACCCTTCGGTTCACCTTCAGCCACAGCTTTTCTGGCGTTCTTTCCGCCACGTGGCCTTCATTGATTGATGAGGGTTATTTTAGGAATATCACATGGAATAACGGAGTCTTGGGTTAGGCAATGGAGTATTGAACCCTTTGTGAGGCCCTTAGGATTTTTTGGAAATTTTGGTCTGTTTTTGGAAGGTTATGACCAGCAGCCATTATTGTATGGCAAGAATACTCATGTGTTGAAAAATCTCGGACTTTATGCGCCTGAAGATCAGACGCACGTTGGGAAGTATGTGGAAAGTCTAATTCCAATAGATGGTAGACAATAGTATGATGATCAGGTTAAAGCTTTATACATATAAACTTTTGTTCCTTTTAGTGTAGAGAAATTGTGGTCTGTTATTTATCAGGTTACTGCCTTTGGGTAGGCTCATATGAAAATGGTGCTAGGGTTGTGGTTTGGTTCATAAGCTTTTGGGTTGTCCTTCTGTGTTTGCGTACCTTGGATGTCTGCTGTTCTCTGCTTCTGCAGTTCTGTTTCTCCTTTCCTGGTGCTTTCCTTCCTTGCTCTCCTTTGCACGATTGCTGAGGCTGTTTTGGGCTGAGCTTTCCTTGTTATTGTTGGGAGGGTTATCTCTCTTCCATGGTGTTTCTTTGACGCATTTGGCTTGGGCTCCTGTTGAACATGAGACATCGGATTTTTCTGCTTTGATGGGTTTGGCTCTCTCCTTGCTCTCCTGGATAGTAGATTGGTTTTCTTGCGCACACCATTCTAATTTAGGTTTTCTATTGACTGTTAATTGTTAGTCCTTGTATCACATTCTCCTTTGGGAGTTTCCTCTCTAAATGCCTTTTGCTTGTAATTATCTCAATGAAATAGATGGTTTGCCTGAAATAAACGAGTTAAAACTTCCCCAATTGTGTACTTGATTTACTTTACTTAATTGTGAGAATGTGCTATCTTGTTGTGGTAATTTGACAAAGGTAGCTGCTTTGTTCATTGTTGAGTAGAGATTGTTGATTGCTAAATCTACTTTCATATTCTTAAGGTGCAAGGATCGATGCCCTACTAGTACTACTTATGAACAAAAAAAAATTTCTCAAAGCATTTGGCATGGAAGGTAATATCTTGGCCACATATTTGAAGAAATTTGAAGTAAAGCTTGGGAACAATTATGTCTGAACTTGTATATAGAACATTAAGGGAACAGAAGTGTCCGTTTTTAACTAGAGATTGAAGACAACATGAACAGCTAATGTATGCACGGGAAAATAAAAAATAAAAAAAAAAACAGTTCGTCATCCGCATTTTGGACAACCTTACAACAATATCCTCAGAAATTCATCTGTCAACTAGAAAATGATCCCACTATGAGTCAATCTACACCCACAAATTGCTCAGTGGGATTTATATGGGAAGACAACCTTAACTTGAGCCAGTCAAGAAATTACATGCCATTCGACAACTCCTCTATTGATAAACAAAACTTGATTTAGATATAGAGGATTAGGAATATATAAAATGTTAAACTTACATGGAATATTCCTCCATAACCATACATAATCAAGGTGGCAAGCCAGGTTAGTATGCCACCTCGATATTTGGAAAAAAAAAAGAGTATATTCAAGCGCAATGCGAACTTCCCCCTCCTCATCTCTTTTTCTTGACAGATCCGATCGGGTGTTCATAATCTGGAGCAAAAAGGACCTCACTGACCATGGATAAGGAGGATGATCTTTGGTTGTCGTTGGTATCCCACTACCTATGGCTGGAGACCGGTGGAAGGTATGGAGGAGTCAGGGCATGGATGTCGCTGTTGGTTTTGAGAAGGGAGAGAAGTAGAGAGCCGAATAAAAGTTCCTTCTGCATGGCATTGAAATCTTCTGCCCTTGAGATACTATATCATGAGTATCAAAGCCATAAAACTTCACTCTCTCTCAAAACCCTTCCTCATGAGGCTATTATAAGATCCTGGAATTTCAGATCATTGAAGTTGATAAATGTATAAAAGTCTATATATAAACAGTGTTATAGGTAGATATATACATATATAAGTCTATATATATAGTTGTATATATGTGTGTGTGTGTGGTACGAAAGTCAAAGTAATAGTTATATATATAGATATATATATGTATGTGTGTATATATATATGCAAAAGTCCAACGTAATAGTTATACGTATAGATATATATGTATATGTATATAAGTTTCTGACATTAATCTTTGTATTGATATTTCATGTATGCAGCCCAACTTTCCTCTAAAGTCTTCAAAATACGACATTCGTGAAACTTATCAGTAACTTTTCACTTCTATAAAAGGACCAGACACTGAGACAAAAAGAGAGGAGTCTCTCTGGAGAAAGAAAAGAGCAAGAGAAGAAAAAATATCAGAGAGTGAGCTAGAATCATAGAGAGAGTTCTGGAGTTT
This sequence comes from Tripterygium wilfordii, assembly GCF_013401445.1. Lineage (NCBI taxonomy): Eukaryota > Viridiplantae > Streptophyta > Magnoliopsida > Celastrales > Celastraceae > Tripterygium > Tripterygium wilfordii. Next base: position 6,025,916 of record NC_052248.1, on the reverse strand, counting down.
CATTTTCTCTTTTACAGCAATTCTATCACATACTCTTTCTAGAATTTTGTGAGATAAATTGCTGGTTGTGTAACCTAGTATGAGGAACTAATCCTCTTACTAGGGTGATGATGGATCCACTCTATTATGTTTAAATAAATTTGGTTTGATTAATTGTTAGTTTATTTATGCTATGTATTCTTTATTGATAATTAAATCCTGATGCTTAGCTATCATCTAGGGTTGATTACCATGATGCAACTTGAGACATATGCCCATGTCCAATTTGAGACCAGCTTCTTGCAGTTGACACCGGAGTTACTCAGACATAAATGCCATATGCTAGGATCTCTGTGATCGCTACATAAGTTACCATAGGTCCTAATGCATTTTTTATTGTCCTAGCCAATCCATATACCCATGGATGGTTGCAGTTGAGAATAGACGTGGTAAGTCAGATGCCCATGACTATTACATAAATTAGGAGACTTGATCTTTGACATGCATGACTGAAATGAGAATTATTGGCTAAATAATTTAAATACAATAGAGTTGGTGAAATCGGATCCCTAGTGTTTGTCTAGTTGTGTTAATCTTTATTCATTTTGTTTCTACTGATAATTACGAAGAGTTGGAATTGCATATATTTAATATTCAGTCCTTGTGGGTACGACACTCGTATTTACCACTTCTATGCTACAATTGATTCGTGCACTTGCGAGTATAATTTGGGTTTGAAATCGCTATATTTTTAGTAGGTCTTAAATTTCATATCAAGTTTTTGGCGCCGTTGTCGGGGACTGATTTAATATATTGTTATCTAACTTTTGTGTATATATATATTAATATTAGTATCCTACACCTCCTTAATGGAAGGTTTTTCAGTTTTTTTTTGTGGATGGCTTAACCGCCCCATCTAACTATATATTATTGGCTGGTTCTACTGCTACCGCCTATATCTGTTTATAATAACTGTCACTAACACTTACTAACTTACTAACATTTAAATTTCTGCCACTAACAATAACGTTTATTTATTTATTTCTTTTACAGTATTATTTATATTTGTGGTTGGCTTTACACTGCCCCACCTTTATATATATATATATGCTTATGTGGTCGGCTGAGCCGCCTAATATAACTTTTTATTTCTGTTAATACTTATGGTTGGCCTATATGCCCCATTTTATTGTTTTTTATATTAATTTCTTATTTTGTGTATATTCACTCTTTTAATTTTGTTAAAAAAAAAAGGATTATTATTGCTTACATTTTCTTTTATGCAAGGACGTCGATCTCAAAGTTCAAATCTTCTTAAATACAATCCAGAGATTGAACAAACTCTTGCACAACTGAGAAGAGAAGTAAGAGGAAAAATGGCAGAAGAGAATCCTGAGAATGCTCTTGCTGGAATTGCAAATCCACCAATCAATGAACCTGCTCGGAGGCCAATGAAGAATTCATTTGTACCTCAGAATATGGAGCAACCATCCAGCATAGCATTTCAACCCAATGTTCAAGGCAATGTCACATTCTCTCTAGTTCTACTCAATGCAGTCCCACAATTTCGAGGCACAACATTTGATGACCCTTACCTACACATCAGAGAATTCTTTGAACTCTGTAAGACACAATCTGTTCAAGGTTTGACGTCGGAAGAAGTACGACTCATATTGTTTCCATTTTCTCTCAAAGACAATGCAAAACTGTGGTTCAATTCTTTGACCCCAGGATCGATCACTACATGGGAGGAAATGGCAACAAAATTTTTGAAGAAGTTTTTCCCAGCCCAGAAGACGAAGCAATTAAGAAGGGAAATTCAAACATGGCAGCAAAAAGATGGAGACTTATTTTATGAAGCTTGGGATAACTTTAAACAGCTACTGCTCAAGTGTCCACACCACAACTTGTCACAAGATGATCAAGTTCAAGCTTTTTATGAAGGACTCGACGCAACAAACACAAGCATTGTAGATTCAGCTTGTGGAGGCATATTAATGGAGAAAAGCAGTGAAGAAGCTTTTGAACTATTTGAAACTTTAAATGAAAATTCTCAACAATTTTCATCTAGAGTAAAGCAAGGGGTAAAGCTTCCAAAAGGTGTGTATGAAGTTCACACCAGAGCAGAAAATCAACCTCAGATGCAAGCCATGGAGAAGAAGATTGACATGATAATGAATGCAATTTCATCTTCCCAACAAGCAGGCCAAGTTGAGATGTGTGCCATTTGTTCTCAATCTAACCACACCATGGAGACATGTCCTATGTCTTCCAACTCTGAACAAGAACATACCAATTATGTGGGGCAAGGTGGTTTCCAACCCAACAACAATCCATTTTCAAATACATACAATCCAGGATGGAGAAATCACCCAAATTTCAGTTGAGGAGGACAAGGCCAGAGTAAGCAATACAATCAGAAGATGACGCAACAAGTCCCTGCCGAACCAAAGAAGTTTTCTTTGGAGGAGCAAATGGCTTTTCTAGCTTTCAACACCAACAATTTTATTCAGAAAACGACGGAGCAAAATAGCAGGTACGACCAACAATTTAGCAACATACATGGATCTATTCAGAAACTTGAAGTTCAAGTTGGTCAAATTGCTAAGCGATTAAGTGAAAGAGAACTGGGCAGATTGCCGAGTCAACCAGAAGTCAATCCAAAAGGAAAGGAACAAATCAACGCCATTACCACCAGACGCGGAACAACTGTGGGATTTTTAGAGAATGATGGTGAAGAGGCCAAGAAGAAAACAAAAACTGATGAACAAAAGCCTGATGATGCAACTCAGCCCAAGCCGGCTGACTTATCAAAGCATAAAATGAATGAATCTCATGTGCCCTTCCCTAGCCGGTTGGTGAATGAGAAGAAGATTGACCAGATGCGGCGAATAATGGATATATTCAGAAAGGTGGAGATCAACATTCCTCTCCTTGACGCAGTTCAACAAATTCCTTCCTATGCAAAATTTCTCAAAGACGTCTGCACCAGAAAGAAGAAACTGGCACCATACGAGAAGGTTATGCTGTCTGAACAATGCAGTGTCGTTCTAAATAAGAAGCTACCACCAAAGCTGAAGGATCCAGGGAGTTTCACTATCCCTTGTGTTGTTGGGCAAGTTTCTTTCGAGAAAGCTTTTCTAGACCTGGGTGCTAGCATCAACCTGATGCCATATTCAGTTTTTGTGCAACTTGGTCTCGAAAAGGAATTGCAACCAACTTCGATCACTTTGCAATTGGTGGATCGGTCAATAAAATTTCCACAAGGTATCATAGAAGATGTTCTTGTCAAAGTTGACACATTTCTCCTTCTAGCAGATTTTATTATCCTTGATATGGAGGAAGACAGAAACATACCAATCATTTTGGGGAGGCCTTTCTTGGCCACTGCGGGAACTATTGTGGATGTACAAAAGGGTTGTTTGTCCATGACTGTGCAAGGACAAACGGTGGAATTTAATCTGTTCGAAGCTACTCGACATCCTTCAGATATAGGGGAGTGTTTTAGCATTGAAGTTTTTGATGGCTCAATTTATGAATCATTTTTGGAGCATCAATCTACTGACCATTTGGCAACTTGCCTTGCGTTTCCTGAACTGCAAGTTGAAGAAGATGGTGAAGTTGCAGAATTTTGTGTATATTTGCAAACACACGAACCAGTGAATCATAGGTGGATCCGTACATTTGAAGCTCTCGGTCCTCCACTTCCGAAAGTGGTTCCTTCAATTGCAAATCCACCAAAGTTAGATTTGAAGCAACTTTCGGAGCATTTGAAGTATGTTTATCTTGGTGCTGAAGAAGCGTTACCTGTCATTGTAGCCGCTAATCTTACCAATTCGGAGGAAGAAAGTCTCTTGCTGGTGCTACGGCAATACAAAAGTGTTATTGGCTGGTCCATTGCTGACATCAAAGGCATCAGCCCTACTATGTGCATGCACCGAATTTTACTGGGAGATGATTCAAAATCCTCACATGAAGCACAAAGACGCCTCAATCCAGCGATGAAGGAGGTAGTTCGATCTGAAATATTGAAGTTGTTGGATGTAGGAGTCATCTATCCTATTTCCGACAGTCAATGGGTCAGTCCTGTTCAAGTGGTTCCCAAGAAATCGGGAATCACGGTGATTACTAATGACAACAATGAGCTCATTCCAACAAGAAAACAGACAGGGTGGCGTGTTTGTATTGATTATCGGAAGCTGAATTTTGCCACAAGAAAGGATCACTTCCCTTTACCATTTCTTGATCAGGTGCTGGAAAGACTGGCAGGTCATTCCCATTATTGCTTTCTTGATGGCTACTCTGGCTATAATCAAATTGTGATCGCACCGGAGGATCAAGAGAAAACAACTTTTACATGTCCTTTTGGGACATTTGCGTACAGAAGAATGCCATTTGGGCTTTGCAATGCACCAGCTACTTTTCAACGGTGCATGACAAGTATATTTTCTGACATGGTGGGCCACATTATTGAAGTATTTATGGATGATTTCTCCGTGTCGGATCATCTTTTGATACTTGCTTGTGCAATCTTGCCTTGGTTCTGGAGAGATGCCAGAAGACTAATTTGGTGCTTAATTGGGAGAAATGCCATTTTATGGTTCACGAAGGTATTGTTCGTGGTCATCTTATTTCCAAGAAGGGGACGAAGGTATTGTTCGTGGTCATCTTATTTCCAAGAAGGGGATTGCCGTTGACAAAGCAAAAATTGAAGTTATTTCTAGATTGCCACCTCCGACTTCTGTAAGAGGTGTGTGATCTTTTCTCGGACATGCGGGGTTCTATCGTCGTTTCATCAAAGACTTCTCGAAGATTTCCAGGCCATTGTGCAATTTGCTATCCAAGGATGCCACTTTCCACTTTGATGATGAGTGTTTGCAAGCATTCCGCAAATTGAAGCAATTACTTACATCTGCACCTATCATGATGGCACCAGATTGGAGTTTACCATTCGAGCTCATGTGTGATGCCAATGACTATGCAATTGGAACGGTATTGGGGCAAAGAGTCAACAAGCTACCACATGTCATTTATTATGCAAGTCGTACTCTCAATGATGCCCAACTCAATTACTCAACAACAGAAAAAGAATTGTTGGCAGTAGTTTTTGCATTGGAGAAATTCCGATCATACTTGATTGGATCCAAGGTGATTGTTTATAGTGATCATGCGGCTCTCAAATATTTGCTGTCTAAGAAAGATTCAAAGCCGAGGTTGATTCGCTAGGTGTTAGTACTCCAAGAATTTGATTTGGAGAGAAGAGATAAAAAAGGAGCAGAAAATGTTGTAGCGGATCATCTTTCTCGTATTGTCCAAGCAAATGATGGTGAGAAGACGGAGCTTCCATTGAATGAAAATTTTCCGGATGAACAGCTTTTCTCCGTACAAATTAAGATACCTTGGTATGCTGATATTGCCAATTACCTTGCAAAAGGTGTTATTCCCAAAAACTAGACTCACCAACAACGGAAGAAATTTTTCTCCACAGCCAAGCATTATTTCTGGGATGAGCCTTACTTATACAAGCATTGTGCTGATCAAATCATTCGGAGGTGTGTGCCACAGGAAGAACAACGGAGTATTTTACAATTCTGTCATACATTCGCCTGTGGTGGTCTTTTGGTACCCAGAGAACTTCTGCAAAGATTTTACAATCAGGGTTCTATTGGCCAACTCTTCACAAGGATGCCCACATTTTCTGTTCCACCTGTGGAAATTGTCAGAAACTTGGCAACATTTCTCGCAGGAATGAAATGCCACTCAACAATATTTTGGTGGTTGAAATCTTTGATGTTTGGGGAATAGATTTCATGGGGCCATTTCCCAAGTCTCATGGGAATGAATATATACTAGTGGCAGTAGACTACGTGTCCAAGTGGGTAGAAGTTGTTGCAAGCCCAACCAACAAAAGTGAGGTGGTAATCCGGTTACTTCAAGGTGTAATATTTCCAAGATATGGCACTCCACGTGCTATAATCAGTGATGAAGGGAAGCATTTTCTGAACAGGAGTGTGTCTACACTTCTTGCCAAGTACAATATCACGCATAAGATTGTCACTGCTTATCATCCTCAAACCAGTGGACAAGCAGAGATTTCTAACCGAGAAATTAAACGAATTTTGGAGAAGACTGTGAATATCAAAAGAACTGATTGGAGTATAAAATTGAATGATGCTCTTTGGGCATATCGCACTGCATATAAAACTCCAATTGGCATGTCTCCGTATCGTTTGATTTTCGGCAAGGCTTGTCATCTTCCTGTAGAGCTCGAGCATAAGGCATTCTGGGCAATAAAAAGGTTGAATTTTGATTACGATGCAGCTGGTGAGAAGAGGAAACTGCAGCTCAATGAACTTGCCGAGCTACTTGACGAGGCATACGAAAATGCGAGGATTTATAAGGAAAAGACAAAAAGATATCATGATCAGTGCATCACAATGAAAGAATTTTTTCCTGGTCAAAAGGTACTTTTGTTTAACTCTCGTCTAAAACTTTTTCCAGGGAAGTTAAGTTCAAAATGGTATGGCCCATTTCAAGTTGTTCGAGCATATCCCCATGGAGCTGTTGACATTAAAAACTTGGAGACGGGAAATGAATTCAAGGTTAACGGTCATCGCGTCAAACCTTATTTGGAAGTTAATTATGACACAACAATGTCTAGCATTACTCTCCAAGACCCAGGTAATTGAGTGTTGGGAACACTTCGTCTTGCCCAGACGATAAATACAACGCTTATGGGTGGCAACCCATATTTCTGTCTTATTTTTGTTTTTTTTTTTTTAATATTATTATTATTTATTTGAAAAACAAAAGTATTTTGGTCTTCATCGAGCGTTGAATTGAACAGCGGAGCGTGATGGTAAATAGACTGGTGATGTGACAGGCACCCCAAATTTCTTCCATACTTGTAGTACGTTTTTCTTTATTATTCTCGATTCATCGAAATCTCAAATCAATTGTTTTTTTTTGGAGTGTGTCTTTTTTCTCTCTCTAGCAAAGATAAGAAAATATGCCGAGACGCCCACGCACCATCTTTTCAAAATCCCAATCCAGGTTTGCATTATTCAATGAAGCTGAAATCATTCCTGAGTGTAGAATTGATGAAAAGATACAGCGAGACGTCATCAACAGATGAGCGATGCACTACCTGAGGGAGCATTCCTTGTTGTTTCTCGTAGATCCAGATCCAGAAGATAATTTACTAGTGTATCCTCAAATCATTCGTTCTTTCTATCACACTCTCATCGAGCTACCACGAAGTGAGCGAACTGGGAATCAACCTGTTTACCAGGTTGTTATAGCTGGTGTGACTGTTCAATTCACAACAACAGATCTGTGTTGCTGCTTAGGGTATCCACCAGCATATGATAAGACCATTGGATTTCGACAACCAATCCTTGCTTCAAAGCAGGAAATGATTGATGATATGTGTAGCGGAAAGAGGAATAAACACACCAATGCTACACGCCGAGCCTACTTGCCACCAAAGATGTGGTTGTTGGATGATGCTATCAGGGAAAATCTGTGTCCTATTGGCCATGAGCAAGAACGACGGGGAAAATTCTTGTCAGTTTTATACTCTATGTATAAAGGGTATTGGTTTGACATTGGGAAGATCTATCTGGCCATAATTTTCACAGCCAAATCTTTCGTCGAGAAGAAGCCAACAAAGGTAGGAAAGTTATTTTTCCCACGGCTTATCACAAGGTTGCTTTCGTACAAAAGCATTCGACCTCCTTTGCCTCAGGCATCTTCGGGATATCAGGTCACCATGCTGGAAAAACAAGACATGGCGTCAAAGCATTAACCATTTGAAAACATCTTCTTCTAGAAAGAAGCAGCCCCAAGAAGAACCCTTAACATCACCACCTGAAGAGTCCTCCTCAGCAGTTGCAGTGTCTCAACAACCAGATCGAGTGAGTGTAGCGATATCCCGGCTCGAGATGGGGCTACAAACATTAGAGGCTGGACAACAGAGGCTGGAGCACATGTTGATCGTGCTCATGGATATGATACGGCATTGAAAACATCGCAATCCAATGATCCAAATTTTTTGCATCAGGTTGTATTTCTCTGAACCACAGTTTAGCATATTTAATTTTCCTATTTAGTTTTTTTTTTTTTTGTCTTTTCCCATTGAGGACAATGCGAAATTTTAAGTGGGGGAGGAAATGATTGTTAGATATAAAAAAAAAAAATGTAGCTAGAGGAGGCAAGTGCTGTGCTACCTTAGGTGCAAGCTTGAAACACTTGTAGTTGATCTCTTGGAGGGATGCCAACTCAACCAGCTAAGTAATTAGTAGTTTGTCCAGGAAACAACCACCGATAAGGTATTTGGGAGTCCTAAGCATGGACTGGACGAAATGTCCATAATTGTAAAGCTCCAAAGTGGAGATACAAAGGACTGTTGACCTTGGCTTGGGTTCCATTGAGCCAACCAGAAACTCTTAGAGAATGACAACCTATTGTAAGGCCTTGTTAGCCTTTTACCCTTTGCTACGGGGTATATCTCTTTAGTTAGGTTGATAGTAACCTAACATCCAGTCTCAAGGATCCTGGTGTTGAGACAAATTCCGTTTGTTTGCGGTGCTTTGGGAATATTGAGTCTTAGAACCGTTTGTTGTTAAATGTTTATTCCGTTTAGTTATTTGAAATATATATATATATATATATATATATATATATATTGTTTGTGATTTGGAAGTTATGATTTTACCGTATTTCTGAATTGGTCTAAATATCTCTGAAGTATGGATAATAATTTGAGTTGAAAACCCATAATCACTTGTGGATTATTCTGACTTTAGTTTTGTCTCACCTATTCTATTTAATAATTGGATCAATTGCACAGAATTACGTATTTGTGGGGTATGATATTTGAGATTAATTATGAATATTGTGATTTTCTAGAGTTGATTTGGAATTCTTTGAATATTTATATCTTGGGATATATATATATAAAAAAAAAGTAATTATAAATAACAGGCGTGTCTATGAGTTTCTCTACTGAGTAACCGGGCCTCTTGCCTCAGTAAGCAGTGAGTGTTCGCGTAAAAAGGTAGAAAAATCAAGACATCAACCTATGTGACAAGCGAAGTTTTGTAGCCTTTTTGACTCGAGTTATTAAACCCGTTGGGGTGTCTTTACACCTAATGCCCTGCGCCAACTGGATTGGGAGTCATTGGTTGAACGCTTGTTACAAGGGTCAATTAGAAAGCTTAATAAAACTGAGCATTGCACAAGTCACATAAAAAATATATATATTATTAAAAAAAATCACTTGATATTAACTGTTCATTGAGTCTGATGATTCTTGTGATATTGCAGTGTTTGTGTTAAGCTTAAATTAAAGCCACATATTTATGTTAAATTCGCTACGCATTACACCTCACGCTAAGAAAGAATGGGTGGTATGAAATTTAGTCAGAATGATTTGTTCTAGTGATAGTGGTTGATGGATTCTTGAATATATTCATATTATCGAGATACTTGGATTATTTACAGTTTTTGCATGAATTTTCCGAACGCTTGAATTACTAGGGACTAGCAATAAGCTGGTTGGGGTTGTGATAAATGTATAAAAGTCTATATATAAACAATGTTATAGGTAGATATATACATATATAAGTCTATATATATAGTTGTATATATGTGTGTGTGTGTGGTACGAAAGTCAAAGTAATAGTTATATATATAGATATATATATATGTATGTGTGTATATATATATGCAAAAGTCCAACGTAATAGTTATACGTATAGATATATATGTATATGTGTATAAGTGTCTGACATTAATAAATGATCTTTGTATTGATATTTCATGTATGCAGCCCAACTTTTCTCTAAAGTCTTCAAAATACGGCATTCGTGAAACTTATCAGTAACTTTTCACTTCTATAAAAGGACCAGACACTGAGACAAAAAGAGAGGAGTCTCTCTGGAGAAAGAAAAGAGCAAGAGAAGAAAAAATATCAGAGAGTGAGCTAGAATCATAGAGAGAGTTCTGGAGTTTCATTTTCTCTTTTACAACAATTCTATCACATATTCTTTCTAGAATTTTGTGAGATAAATTGCTGGTTGTGTAACCTAGTATGAGGAACTAATCCTCTTACTAGGGTGATGATGGATCCACTCTATTATGTTTAAATAAATTTGGTTTGATTAATTGTTAGTTTATTTATGCTATGTCAAGTGTTAATTAGCTATTCTTTATTGATAATTAAATCCTGATGCTTAGCTATCATCTAGGGTTGATTACCATGATGCAACTTGAGACATATGCCCATGTCCAATTTGAGACCAGCTTCTTGCAGTTGACACCGGAGTTACTTAGACATAAATGCCATATGCTAGGATCTCTGTGATCGCTACATAAGTTACCATAGGTCCTAATGCATTTTTTATTGTCCTAGCCAATCCATATGCCCATGGATGGTTGCAGTTGAGAATAGACGTGGTAAGTCAGATGCCCATGACTATTACATAAATTAGGGGACTTGATCTTTGACATGCATGAATGAAATGAGAATTATTGGCTAAATAATTTAAATACAATAGAGTTGGTGAAATCGGATCCCTAGTGTTTGTCTAGTTGTGTTAATCTTTATTCATTTTGTTTCTACTGATAATTACGAAGAGTTGGAATTGCATATATTTAATATTCAGTTCTTGTGGGTACGACACTCGTATTTACCACTTCTATACTACAATTGATTCGTGCACTTGCGAGTATAATTTGGGTTTGAAATCGCTATATTTTTAGTAGGTCTTAAATTTCATATCAGAAGTCATTCTCTTTTCGAATAGAGAAGTTTCATGAGACCAGCAACGGCAATAACTCAAGAGTCTCAGACACAGAGTTATCCAATTGCCAATCACCATAAGCAGTAAGTCAGAACCAAACACTAAAATCAAATCAAAAGGACTCTGAAGCATGAACATACAATGTTATTGGATTATAACCAACTTACCTTGACAATAAGGCTACAAAAAGGCTAACAACAGTTAACATCTTCACCAAACATCTCACAACTTATTCCAGAGCTTTAAGCTTAGCTTTTTTTTCACAGCTTAACAGCTAGTGTTGAAAAACAACACAACCGCTTTACCAAACGGGCACGTAATTGGAAAGTTCTTGTTGGTTATGTAGAGAGTTTTAACATGAAGCGTCTTGGTGGTCATGAGTTATTAAGAAGCTCTTGGCTTAAGAGAGAATTCATAAACAAAAGCATCAAGAGAATTCATAAACAAAAGCATCTTTAGTTTCCTACATCTTTTTAACATATTTGATAGGGCCTCATCTGTCTTTCTCATAAAGCAAAAACATGGAAGCGGAAAACATTACTTAGGCTCTGTTTGGCAGAGCAGAAAACTGAATTTTCAATGTTAGCGGAAATGCTCTAGGAAATATGCTGAGCTTAAAGCTGTGAAATATGTTGTGAGGTGTTTAGTGAAGTAAAAGTTGACGCTAGCGGAAAACTGTTTAAATAAAGTATTATAATATTAGATTTTAAAAATTTAACATTAAAATTTTATATTAATATAAATCTAATAAATATAATTCTTAATTAAAATTAAATTTAAGTGTTAATTAATAAATATTTTCATATTAAAATTTTATAATGAATTTTATATAATTTTAATTATTAATTAATAAATATTAATTAAAAAAATAGGACCCACATTTGATGTCACTATAAATAAATTTAATATAAATATGTAATATTTAAATACATAAAGAATTATAAAGGCATGGGTCCCATGCAAAAAGACATGGGACCCATAGTTAAAAAATTTTAAAAAAATAAAAAATAACATAAAGGTGGGACCGATGCAAAAAGTCATGGGACCCATGCAAACTGTTTGGGAGCTTATTAGAAGCTAACGGATCCGCTGTCACCGCTCTGCCGTTTGGCAGAGCATCGAACATCAGCGTTCCGCTAAGCGGAAACGCTGCGTCTTCTGCTCTGCCAAACAGGCAGTTAAACTCAGTGGCCAAAAACTTGAAGCGGAAACAGAGGCGAATATAGTTACACCGGTGAATCATCTAATCTTGAGTTCTTAATCCTTGCAATTTTATCCCTTGACGATGAATCAATGGGAGATCATAAGGTCGCACCAATGATTGTGAAATATTCAGTCTCAGTCCTACAAAAGATTAGATCAGTCAATCTAACTTAACTATTCATCAGCTTGTAAATTAGCATGTACATATGAAGTCATTTCAAGTTTTCAACATCTAAAAGCACAAGAGGGTAAACGATAACAACAGAACTGAGCGTAAAAAATATCAGATGCAAAAGGATTTCCATATGCAAATTGAAGGGGAACATAGCTAAAAAATGTTAAGTTGAAGCAAGTTTCAAGCACCAAAACTAAAATCCCATCTTAAAATTGCATTATTAGTGTCAATCCAAAAAGATTTTGAAGCCATGTACTGTTACAAGTGGTCATTTTTTTTTAAAATGGAAAATGCCCAGTCTCAACAATTAAGACTAAACACCATCCAAGACATTACAAAATTTGATGTAATAGACCATGAACACACATACAATGCAATAAGATATGACCTACTTACTTTGACAAAAAGATATAACATAATCAAAAAATTCCATTCATTTACACTCACTCTTTAAAAAAAAAAACCCTTTGAAATTAGCATAGTAACAACAAAAGCCTTCCCCATGTCATATACCATAACAAATTATCATCACAAGAACTATTGAATATCGAAATCCACAAATAAAACCTGCAAACACCAGCAATGAATAGCTCTTTCAGCCGAATAAAAGTTCCTTTTACATGCCATTCAAATCTTCTGCCCTTGAGATACTATATATATCATGAGTATCAAAGCCATAAACCTTCGTACTCCCTCGAAAAAGGGGAGGGACGACCAAACCTTGCGGGTGATTCTTTGCTAAAATCAAATCAAACAAAAAAAAACATAATTTAGAGATAAACTTACCAGTTCAAACATGTCTCTAAGTGTGAAGAGGCGCCAAAGAAAGAGAGATGGAGACGACAATCGCCGGCAGTGGTAGACCCATGAATTTGAATCAATGGGGGCACAAAAGTATTGCGGGGATCTGGGGGCAAAGTCCCCAGTATTTTTTTTATGGGTTATATATGTAATCGATTTACGATTATTGATCGTAAATACAAAAACACATTAATAATAGTTCAAAGCAATAAGAAGATACATTTTAATTATCAAAATTGTTCTCTACGAGTTTTCGTATTTTGAAAACGCGATATTACAACATCATTAGTAATAGTTTCAAGCAATTCCTTTTTCATGTAACATACAAAACAATCATTCAAAAATTGATCACTCATTCGGTTGCGCTAATCCGTCTTGACAATATTCGATCATTTCAAAAGAGCATATTTCAACATTTGTTGTTGCTATAAGCAAAATCAATGCTGACTTTAGAAGTCGATACATTAAAGGATACTAAAGATGCTTCCTTGTAGACACTAGTAGTCTAAAAATATCACCAAGCCCTTCTAACCTTCCAAATCTGACATTTGCGGGGCTTGGATGTAGGTGAGCTTGATAAATGACAAAATAATTTAGGACCTAAGATTTATGAGATTGGGTTGGGTCTAAGCTAGTTAGTGGGTTGGGTAAAAATTAATGGATTGGGGGTCTCAAAATTTTTGATTTGATTGGAGGCTTTGGCATGTAATTATAGTATATTTAGTATTAAAATTTTGAATAATGCTTGAGACCCTTAAAATATGACCCCAAAATACCACCATTTAATGTGGAGTGTTGGATGTGAAGTGGGTCTACATATTTGTTTTTAATCAATGACTATTTTAATACACCGTGGATTTGAAGGACTTTTGATGGTCAAATTTTTAGGTCTCTAAGATTGTCCTAAAATTATTTTTTGAATGGCAGCACGTGCCATCAGTCCCTTGCACTTCGATCCGCCATTGATCGCCAGTGGCATGCTCCAAAACTTGTGAGTCTTCTGTAAAATATCAATCTATATATATATAACTGAGGATCCACAAGGCTTCTCCTTAATTCATGGTACCACGTGGACGTCTTTACAAAAAAGCCTACATAGACAAAAGAAAATTTTAAAATATATTAAAAAACTTTAAGACCCACAACCACACACATAAATATATTGCAAAATTTTAATACCCATAACGACATTCATACACTTTAAGACCCACAACCACACTCATACGGTTAATAGTATTCAAATAATTTTAAAATTATATTGAATTGTATGGGAATTTAATGTTTCATAGGAGTGGTTTGATGTTGTTTTGGTTCCTCAAAGGTCATGTATTGTTAATTATGAGAGTCTTTTGATATTACTCAATTAATGAAATTCATTTGTAGTATTTAGTTTGAAAACATTTTGTGTGTTTTTGGCATTAATTACCATCATTTTGTGGGAATTTTTGTGTGTTTTTGATGTATTTTGTGTGTTTTTGTAGTATTTAGTTGATGTTTTGTGCATGTTTAGAGTTTGGTCAGGTTTAGTAGTCTGTTTGGATTGCAACATACACAACATGAGAGGCTTTTCTCATGCTATATTGTTCTAATGTGTAAGTAAATTCAGCCCATTTGGTATTGGAACATGTAAGTGGTGACAGGAAAGCACGGTAGAATTCAATGAGTTGTTGAAGGTCAAAGTGATTATAGGCACAAATCTACCAGTCATACATAACATTTCAAAAATATAAATTCAAAAATCTTATTCTAAAAATATTAAGAATTTTATTCCAAAAATATCATTTCAAAAATACTACTTATGCTACATTGTGCTTCTCGATATTAAATATCACTTTGTAGAGATTGTTGTACTACCTATACAATATTGTCTCATAAACATGTCTTTGGTGACCTATAACACTTTGTAGATACTAGCGACGCAAATAAAAATTGATAAACTCTTAGCATACTTATTCCTTATGCATTAAATTTCTTACACCCTATTAGAAAATTTTTTTCTTAGCAAATTAAAAAACAAGTATTGTACATATTTTATCTTCATCTCACAATCATCTCTATTTTCTACAAGGACAATGCTAGAGACCCCCAAAATATCACCCCCAAAAGTCCCCCAAATCTGTGTGACATTAAAATAACCATTGATTAAAAATACACATGTAAGACCCACTTCACATCCAACACTCCACATTAAATGGGGATCTTTTGGGGGTTACTTTTTTGGGGTCTCAAGCATTATTCTTTCTACAATTAAAGCTCTACTGCTCTTCATGTTAACAAAGTATCGAAAAACTTTCACATATCTCTATTTTCCAATCAAAATACGTGCTGCGCGAAGCGCGGGCATGCAACTAGTATGGATAAAAATCGGATGCGTAACGTCGCCTGTAATTCAATCGATACATAGTAACTTGACAGGTTTTTTTGACTACACTGGTCATTAAATGGGATTTAAGCAGTTTTTTTACATCATGAATAAGGGGAATAGGCATGCAGAAGGAAGGATAGAAACATGGGGAATGGAAAAGTCGAGTACGGGAATTAACAATTCAGCCATAAAGTGAATTTAATTAAGTCAATTAAATTTTAAACATATAATTTACGTGACTAAATACTACTCCATAGTTTTTCATCTGATGACGTGGAATGAATCAACACCGATAGTTCAAAAAGGAGGGGAAGAGTCCAAACAGAAACATTATTGAAAGCCCAAGCCCATAGACACATCGCTATCCATAGACACATCGCTATCCATCTTGCACAACGCTTCAATTCGTTTCCCGTGTCATTCCAATTTCCAAGCCCTAGATTCAAAAATCGAAGCGGAGAGAGGAACAACATCTAGGAAAGCAAAAATCGATAAGCTGTTATGGCGCCAAAGAAACTCAGACATATCCCGGATGACTTGGTGCTCGACATTCTAACTACGCTTCCAGTGAAGGCGTTGAAGAGATTCAGGTGCGTATGCAAAGCTTGGTGTGATCTTTTCGGAAACACTGATTTTATCCACGCACACTGCATCAAACAAACCACTCTAGAAAAAGAACGTTTCTTTGTGAATCATTATGACAAAACAGACGACGAGTGTAACTCAGTAATCTCTATATTCGAGAGTGATTGTGACGAAGTATTGAATTTTACAGAGACTATTCGCATACCATTCAATGAGGTTTTCTTGAATGACCCATTTATCATAGGTTTCTGTAATGGCATAGTTTGTGTGTCTGACGATGTGAAAAATATTGGTTTCTGGAACCCGGCCACCAGAGAGTACAAGCCTCTCCCTCCCCTTATCCCTTCCATTGAACCCCCTGATGATGTTGATTGGAACATGCACTCAAAGTGGAAACTTGGGTTCGGTTTTGATCAAAGAACTAATGACTATAAGGTGCTATCATTTGTCCTCACGTATTTTGAGGTATATGCCGTATCAGTAGATGAAGCTCAGTTGTATTCACTAAAAAGCAATTCTTGGAGAGAGATTCCTTCATTCCCAGTGTTTGCTGGTGATTTTGAACGAGGTAGTGTATGCTTTAAGGGAAACTGTCACTGGTTAGGTTATAGGGATGGTCCTGGATATGTCTTTGAAGAAAATCCATATATACTCTCCTTCAATATGGCCGATGAAAAGTTTGAAGAGTTTGAGTTGCCAGTTTTTGGCCCTTTAAATTATTACATTGTAAAATTGGTAATGGTCAGTGGTTCTCTTGGTGTTATCCTTTACACACTGGATCCTCCAGGAAGATTGTTTGATATTTGGGTGATGGGAGAATATGGAGTAACGGAGTCTTGGGTAAAGAAATGGAGTATTGAAGCCATTTTAGGACTTGCGACCATTTCAGGGCTTGCGTGGCCCTTGGGATTTTTGAGAAATTATGGTGTGTTTTATGAAGATGATGGCGGAGAGCTGGTATTGTATAACAAGAATACTCATGTGTTTAAAAATCTTGGACTTTGTGGGGCTAAAAAAGAGCTACAGATTGTAAAGTATGTGGAAAGTCTAATGCGAATAGATGGCAGACAATAGTATGATGATCATGTTAAAGCTTTATTCGTATAAAAACTTTTGTTACTTTTAGTGTAGAGGAATTGTGGTCTGTTATTTATCAAGTTGCTGCTTTTGAGTAGGCTCGTATGGGAATGGTGCTTGGGTTTTTGTTTGGTTCATGGGTTTTTTGTTGGTACTTCTGTGTTTGGGTGCCTTGGGTGTCTGCTGTTCTCTGCTTCTGCAGTTCTGTTTCTCCTTTGCTGGTGCATTGCTTTCCTTGCTTTCGTTTGCACAATTGCTGATGCTGTTTTGGGCAGAGCTTCCCTTGTTGTTGTTGAGAGGGTCATCTCTCTTCCATGGTGTTTCTTTTGACGCATTTGGATTGGCGTTCTGTTGAAGGGGCGACAGTGGATTTTCTGCTTTGCTGAGTTTGGTTCTCTCCTTGCTCTCCCTAGATTGATTTTCTTTTGCACATCCGTTATTGTTTTTGGTTTTTTATTGACTGTTACTGGCTAGTCCTTGTCCTTTGGGGGCTTCCTCTCTAAATGCCGTTAGCTTGTACACTCATCTATAATTATCTCAATGAAGTAGGTGGTTTGCATGAATTAGACCAGTTTTCCGGTTAAAACTTCTCCAATTGTGCACGTGATTTCCTTTATTAGATAGTGAGAATGCAGCAAATACTGTTTGGACCTTTTGCTTGAGATGTTGAACTAGTTTTCCATTACTTCTTGTGGTAATTTGACAAAGGTAGCAGCTTTCTTCAGTGTTGATTAGATTTTTCTGGGTGAACTTTTGCGTAAGGAGGAAGATAACATGTAATCTGCTTGTGTTGTAGAGATTGTTAATTGCTAAATCTATTTTCTTATTCTTAAGGTGCAAGGATCAACGCCCCTCCCTCAAAAAATGAAGGATATAACATCACATCACTACTTATGAACCAAAAAAATTGCTCAAAGCATTTGGCATTGAAGGTAATATCGTGGCCACCACATATTTGAAGAAACTTTAAGTAAAGCTTAAGAACAATTATGTCTGGACTTGTATATAGAACATTAAGGAAACAAAAGTGCAGGTTTTTAAATTCAATGAATAATGGCTATGCTGAAGTGCGGTTTTTCAATTATTTATGCAGTGTAGCTTTTAGTACTAGTTGCAGCCTTGCAATTTTCACACATTTAATCTTCCTAGCTTCTCACACATTTGCAGTTGTAGATATGTGACATAACTAGCAAGTGTTATGTATGGTTTGTGAGGTGGAATTGCCATTGCAGAACTGTAAATGCTTTGTTCCTTTAGCGAAAAGACTTGAGATTGAAGACAACAAGAACAGCTCGTGTATGTTGGTGCTATGTTCTCTTTATGCCACAACAGCAACTCCTCCTGTTCTTCCCTCAATTTTACGACCATTACTGTAGAAAACTGGCAATGCCCTTCGAGAAAAGCCAAAAACGTGCAAATGGGACTTTTAGTAACTAATTACGGAGAAACGAAAATGGTGTTATGGGCCGAAGGCGGAGAAAGACCCAATCGGACAAACTAGGGCTAGGCATTAATCGGGTCGGTTTATTGTTGGCCAAACAAATGACCCATCTGACCAACCGACATTGAAAAATATTCAAAACCATTATTGCCCTGACTTTGTCGATCGGATTGGGTAACGGTTGACAATTGGTTTTGCAAGTTGCTTGCTAGGTCGGGTAAATGATAACATCCGACTTTAATCATATTTAATTATCTATTGATTTTATAAGTAATAAATGTGTCATAGCTTATTAAAAACTTGAGACTCAAATAAACCAAAGCATACATAACATGAGTGAGAGCAATTTTCGATAGCTTAAAATAAGCAAACAAAAATTTTAAATTAAAATACTCGCAAGCGCACAAGACCGTAGTATAATAGACTATGCAAGAACGAGGTCGAACCACAAGAATTGGACAAACAGTACGATTAACTACTATACTAAACTTACCAAAAGAAATAATTATTGGGAGATGATTGATTTTGGATAGCAAGTAACGAAATTAAAGAAACGAAGTAAAGGAAACACAAACTTGTTGATTTTGGTTGTGAAAACAAATTTATGAAAGTACTAGGACAACGAATCCATCTTAATAATCCTCTCTAGTTGTTGATTACCTCACCTTTAATCCACTCAATCGATGTTGTTGGCGAATCCACTAAGGCGTGAATTACCTATGGTATCTAAGCTAATTCCTTTATCTTAACATGCAATTTGGTTATGGTATCTAACTCAAATATGAACATGCAAGATGTCCTTAAGTTCAAGAATTCATTAACATGCCATGTAAACCCTAGGAGTATGGTATCTACCCTAGGCGTTCCCAATTCCTAATCACAAGAAGGTGGTCTCAAACCCCGTATGGTATCTACGTGAGCTTGCATCAACTTACTTAGTTGAAAACTTAGTTAGTGGCCAATCATCCAAGCAATCAAACAAGTATATAGCACAGTGATTAGAAATCCGACATCAAAAGAGCAATCAAAGATAAGAATAATAAACAAACTAGAGAATCATATTAAGATTTCATCACGCCCTAGCAAAAGCGTTTAGTTACACATAGTCAAGAATGAAAACCACAAGAAAGGTTGGAGAACATCCTAGAAAAGTCGACTGAATATTTGAGTGTCTGAACCCCCGAAAGTTCCTCTGAATCCTATGAAGTCCTCCTTAAATAGCTCTCTCAAACCCTAGACTTCCTCTACAACAATTACTAAAACTCCAAGGAAATTTACCCTTGGTTTCCAAAACAATAAACCCAACAAAAAGGGAAGAGGTTGACTTCTTCTATGATTAGGAAACTGCACTGTTGGATGTCGTGGAAGTTTTTCCCATGTTTTGCCCTTCATAAAAATCTCCAAAAATATGTAAATTGAAGC
The DNA here is from genome assembly GCF_013401445.1 of Tripterygium wilfordii. Classification (NCBI taxonomy): domain Eukaryota; kingdom Viridiplantae; phylum Streptophyta; class Magnoliopsida; order Celastrales; family Celastraceae; genus Tripterygium; species Tripterygium wilfordii. The sequence continues at coordinate 6,006,063 of NC_052248.1, read as the reverse complement.
TTGATCTCTTAGCTTTCCAGGGCCATCTCACACGTCTCTAGCAAAATTCTGTAGAATTTTCTAGACCCACTTCTTCACAGATAGCGCAGTTCTGCCAAGATCATATTTTAGCTCAACTTGTCTTCAAAATCTGGGTCAATTGGCTTCACCGAAAATTCCCAAAATATTCTCCAACATTCTTCAAGGTCTTAGCTTTATTCTCCAATTGACAGTTCTTCAAAAATACTCAAAATATACCATTTTCCATCAAAAATCATCCAAGTGCTCGAGAAAACTGAAAATGAGGAAAACAAAGTAATCAATCCTTTTTAAAGCCAATCCTCTAACAAAAACCAAGTTTAGAGAGTATTAAAATGAGAGAATATATGAACTTATCAATGAGCAAACCTCTTATTAGCAGTGGTATAGTTTATGCCTCTAAATCATCAAGAATCCAAGATATTGAAAAGAAAAAAAACTATATATTTCTAGGCCTATGCAGCCTATGATTACAATGCAGACAAATCTTGCTTCTTATCCTCTCGCAAACTTTGCCAGTGTTTCTTGGGCAGCCAAGGTTTGTGCATGGCTATGCCCCAGCAACCAGTATTACGATTCGTATACTAATACAGATACATGTTTTGCAAAGCTCTTCGCCACTGTCAAATCAACAAATGAATCCTTGACATCCATAATTCCATATTACCGACGAAATTAAAATCATCAGGAAATCAGAACAGCAGATTCAGCACACTGCAGATGTGTGAGAACTAAGAACAAGACCGAATAGACAGAGAAGCATTCAGCCATTCACATTTCACACACCCACACACACACACAAACCAAGTTCTCGATGTTGTACCAGAATCTCCCAGTCCCATATACTCTCTCTTCCAAACTTCTTTCTGAAAATTTAAATTTGGGATTCAAACAAGTTTGAATAAATACGTCTGAGGCATCTACTTTCACATGATGAGTTGAAAGAATGTGCACGGTATCATCATTCGCTGGATCATAGCATTGGATTCCCAATTCAGATTGAATTTTTTCTTTAAGAGAAGCCATGTACTAGAATCACATGCTTAGGAAGGAGAAATTTGACAAGATCCATGATCCCTTTGCTGTCTGATGAGGACTGAAAGACAACTGATGTATCTGACAATATAAATGTACGATCAGGACAGGCCAATGCATAAATAAGACATTTAAGACAAACATTTTGGTCTCACTGAAGAGGTAGAGAGCTAGCTCCATTGTAGAGATCAAACAGAAAGCATAACTATGAAGGATGACCCCCAAACACGTCTTCCTGTATCTATACTCTCATTGGATACAATATGCCTGAAGAACTCCCAAATAGGCATTGATTCACCTGGGGATGTGCTTAGGATATGAAACCCCCTTATATACAACCAGAATCGGAATCAGAATATGACCCATAAAACTGCAGCTTCCACGCTATGGCGAACTAGAACATATTTGTTTAACAAAACAATTTCAAATCAAGTTGACACACTAAAGGGTCATGAGCTGTGAAGATGGCTCCAAGAGTTTGATGACATGATTTTGAAAATAATTTCAGCATTTAAAGGAACATGAAGTTCACCAGCAGGCACGATAGATATTTTCATCTACCAACAGCTAAAATTGCATTAGATAACGAAGAAGTTTAGTGTCCCCACTCTAATTTTTGTCAGTTTTAACAATGCCAACAGTTTTGTTATCTCAATCAGAAATTAGAAAATAAGCCACAAACCACCCAGAAAATTTGAAGTAAATGAAATGGATGGGAGAAGATTATGTACCTCGCATTGCACATTAATATGGGTGTCCCTATCCAAATCAATCTAGGTAGGTTTACTTGACATCAATTTATGTCCAATGGTTCTGGCCACACAATACCTAGAAAAAAGAAAAAAAAGAGCACATTATTTAAAAATGAAAGCTATGAAAAGCATTCACCCTTACTGTTAACTAGAATATTCCAACCGAAATGAGAAGTCCAATTAGTGTTACTGTTAACTAGAATATCCCAACCGAAATTCTTATTAGTATTCATGTTCATGTAACTTGGAGGAGAAAGGCTTCAGATATAACTGCAATTCGAAAAAGCTCCTATTATAATAAGCCCAAGGGCAGCGCCCACTGTGGGGGAGGGGGTTGGGTGTAATGGATTTAAGCAACATGCATCTATAATTGTCATCTTCACACGAGCGACAACCAGTTTAAGAACAGGGGTTTTTTCTTTGGTAAACTTTGATTGAACAAACCAAGAAATATATATCCACTATTATTTGTAAAGAAACATCCCATAATTTGGTCACCCACTGTCTATGAAGACTAAAATTTTCTGAAAACTAACGAAAAAAATGGAAGGATTAGATTTATTTTTCATCAACAGGATGACAGTTTGAAATAGAGAGTGAATAGTTTCACAAGAAATATGAAGACGACCGTTGATTTGAGTCTTCTAAAAAACAAACATGTAAGCGAAGAAAGAAATCAATGATGAGCCATACCTCAAATGCCTTTTCATATATACATATACATGCACATACACATACACATAAAAGTCACAAATATATATTAATGGATTCATGTGCACTTTTCAGGTTTATCCTATATTTGAGTTCCAACCAATTGACGCTTCAAACCATTTTATATTCCAGGAAGCTCCAGGATTATTGAGTTTCTTGACTTCAAATTTCAGATAGAAAACCTTGGAAGTGAGCAAGTTTGACTTGAAAATTAGCTACATGACGACTTTCCAGATTCCAGGACTACTAAACAAGGCAGTGGCTAATACCACAAAATTCTGTCTATACTTTTTTTTTTTTTTTTTTATCCCAAGAGGATGAAACAAGCAATACCAAGTACAGTTTCTGTCTACAAATGAATTTCACACAGTTCTAATCTAATCAGTTAAAAATGTTATTAAGTCTCTCACGAATGAAATAACAATGAACTTCAATATGTTGTGTCCTCTCATAGAACACAGGATTAGAAGCAATATGGATGGCGGCTTGACTATCACACCGTAATTGCATTACAATGTAGTCATTAAGTCTCATTTCGTTGAGCAGATGATTAATCCACATAAGCTCACATGTGGACTAGGCCATGGCTCGATATTCAGATTCTGCATTGGACCTCACCACAACAACTCTGCTTTTTGCTCTTCCACGACACCAAATTTTCTCTAACAAACAGACAATATCATGTAGTAGATCGTCATTCTATAGGAGATCCTGCCCAATCTGCGTCACATAATCCCTTTATTCTAATGTGGCCATGATCTCTGTAGACAATACCACGACCTAGTGCACTCTTCAGATATCTCATAATATGAACAACGGTATCCCAGTGAGACGTTCTAGGAGAAGACATGAACTGACTAATCATACTGACTGAAAAAGCAATATCAGGACGTGTCACTATAAGATAGTTCAATATGCAACCGCCTATATCGCTCAGGATTAGGAAATAATTCTCCATGTTTAGCTGTAAGTTTTCACGTTAGGTATCATAGATGCATCACACGGTTGTGCCCCAATAATACCTATCTCATCAAGTAAATCAAGAACATATTTTCTTTGACACAAAAAAATATTTTTCCTACTTCGAGAGACCTCGATGCCTAAGAAGTACCTGAGAGGTCCAAGATCGTTTGTCTGAAAATTGGTATGAAGAAAGGAATTAAGAGCAGCAATTCCCACACTATCACTCCATGTAATCACTATATCATCACTTCCACCATAAGAAGTATACACCTCTGTCCGCTGATAGAAAACCGAGTGATCAAGAGAACTCTGTTGCAGCCTAAATTCAATTACCACCTCACTAAATTGGCCAAACCAAGCATAGGGAGATTGCTTCAAACCATACAATAATTTTCTTAGATAACAGACTTTCCCATACTGCTTCTGAGCAATAAACCCTGGTGGTTGCTCCATATAAACCTCTTCATGCAGATCACCATGAAGAAATGCATTCTTAACATCCAACTGGTGAAAAGCAAATTGAAGAGCAAAAGAACCCAACTTGGCTGCACCTTGAGCATTTGTGATGCAAAATCACACGAGCAATATGACGAACACCTTAAGCGAATCGGTATCACTAGTCATCCCTAAACAAATATCCCTAAGTGTACATAAACACATGTGGCATGACACATAGGACTATGACATGACAAATTCAAATGAAAAAAAAATTGCTCGAAATTTGGGCTGGGCTTCTTAAACCTTCCCAATATTTGTTCACCTTTCTCCAAAAAAGTCAGACATGATTTCACTCTCTCTCACCAACAATCATGAAGCTTCTCTCTCCTCCAAGAATGACATTCTCTCTCTGGTTCTCACCATCTATCCGTCTCTCATCTACTGGAAAACACGATGGTGGCCGCATCAACAGTGTCGTTTGATAGTTTAAAGCGGCAAGGGAGAAGCTCGTCTTTCGTAAGTAAATTTTTGAACCCATTTCTCACATAAACGAAGCAATCATCATCTCTCAATTTCTTTGGCTTGGAAGCTTTTAGAGAGAAGAATGATGAAAGAGAAATAGCTTGGATGAAGATAAAGGAGAGAGAACTTCCTCTTTATGCGTAATAGACAGTAATGCGCATATTATTGTACACCTTTTTGCTTGTGTTTTTAGGTTGAATTGATGTTTTGTTTATTGAAATAAGATCAGATTTTGCTAATGATTTCTGATATGCTATGATTGTGTTCATGTTGAGTTGTTATTGAAATCCCTATACAAGTGTTATTTCACATTCCATAAGCACGCTGGATATAATGAAGTTTGCGAATGAATGCTTGTATTGAAAAATGTTGCCCTAATGCTTGGTTTGTTGGTGTGAATTTGAAAGCAAGATTGTATTCGCATGTTTGTATTAGTGAAATAACTTGGCATTGTGGTGTCTTATAATGTTTGTGGGTATCATTCTGGTAAGCACTCACAAGACTATAACTCGTCCACTACGGACACCAAGGGGTTTAAAGGTTTGTGTCATGTGCTAAGTGCCACCGTGATTCCTGCGACAGTGAGTTAGTTTGTATTTTAGCTTCCCTCTTTGTTTTTTTCCTCGAGGAGGAACAAAAAGATGAGTGCGGGGGTATTTGATGCGCATATTATTATACACCTTTTTACTTGTGTTTTAGGTTGAATTGATGTTTTGTTTATCAAAATAAGATTGGATTTTGCATAAATTCTATTTTTTTGAGCCTTTCAGCTCCTTATGCTCAACAGTTGCTCAACCCACGCTCGAGCATAGATGTCATCATATTGGCCAACAGCTAGCGCTCAACAGATGCTCAACGAGTGTTCAATAGCTGCTCGACATAATAAAAATGAGGTTTACGTGTTTTTTATTATTGAAGGAAACCCTAGGAGGTTGGGAGAGTTTCAAACATATATAAATACCTCATTACAAGTCAAAAAGGGGGATCTTTGGAGGTTGACGGGAGAGAAAGAAGAAGAAGGGATTTTGGCAATCAGGTTCCATCATTCTTGTGTTTTCTTTCCTAGATTTCCATGGATTCTATTAGTTTTATTTTCTTTTGTTTTGTCACCTAAGTAGCTAAACCTTTTGCAAGGGGGACGATGTAGCCTCTTTGATTGTGCTTAACGAATTTGATTTGATTAATTATTAGTTTCTTTGTGCTATGCCAAGTGTTGATTGTTGTGCTTAATTGATGATTGAACCGTGATGCTTAGCTACCATCTAGGTTTGTTCTGATGCAATTCGTAGTAGACGCTATGCTCGAATTGGGAATAGCTTCTTGCAATTTAACACCATGACTGCCTAGACATAGACGTCATATGTTAGGATTCATGTGATCGCTACATAAGTTGTCATAGATCTAATTGCATTCTTGTTTGTTAAACTAGTTTAGACGCCATGGATTGTTGCAAATTAAGAATAGACGTAGTAAGTTAGACGCCACGACTACTACATGAATTAGGGGACTTGGTCTTTGACATACATGAAAGAATTGATAATTGACAACTAAATGATTTAAGTGGAATAAAATGGTGAAATCGGAACCCTAGTATTTTCACCAATTTGATCTTCCATACAACCCTCTGATTTGTTCTTTGCAATTCTTCTCATCATTTTTGTCTTTCTTTCTCATAATAAACTATCAACAATTTTTGTCTTCTTATTCGGTGATATTTTTAGTGAAATTTTGGAATTAGGATAGATTAATACTCAATCCTCTTAGATTCGATACTCGTATTTGCTAAGCTATACTATCATTGATTCGTGCGCTTGCGAGTGAGTAATAAACTGAGTTTTGAATCGATTAATTTAGTGGTTTGAAATCTCACATCAACAGCACACCGATCGATGTTGTTCTCCAATATCTACGTGTTTATTATGCAATTTCTTAAACAATTATTTATCTATGTGGCAAGTATAGGGATACTTAGGGATAAAAAAAGTATAGGGAAATTTAGTGTTAGCGGTTCCCTTCATTACAAAGTCATAACAAGACCACTCAACCCATTATAACCACCGACAAGCAAAGTAAGATACATGATAATAGTCACAACTGAAACACAAGAATCCCAATAGTTATTAGAGATCTATTTGTAATAGTTATGAGAAATTGACTCAAAAGTTTCACAAAGCTTCAAACACCATCAATGACGCATACACTTCAACTAAACAAAGCATACAATTTTCAAAGTCTGAAAACTTCGTAGAAGGTACAAGAAAGATTAGTATTGATGAAATCTCTCCACCACAAGGAAATCTCTTACTTTGCAAATTATCCATAAATCTTCCTTTGCTTGGGCAGCTGAACTGGTTGTGGATCCAATTCCATGAATTTCCACAACTTTATCCAAACAAATAACCCTCCAATCTAGTGAGTTTGAATCCACAACCAGTTGAGCTGAACAATTAAGACCAAATAAAAATCCAGGTCCAAACTGTAAATTACCAAATTAATGATAAGCAATCAAAAGGGGGAAAAAAAACAAGGGGCGGAAGAGAGAATGAAAGGGTTTCTTTTATTCTACTGCCATTAATTCTTAGAGAATTAAAGGTGGTTGGTTTAATTCTTACTTGGCGGCTAGAAGAGGTCTCAAAATTGTCAAGCACTCCTCTAATATTATTTCGTGTGATATCCTGTGTCTCTGAACCGTAAAGTTTCCCCTGGCGACTAGTTTGCATTTACGCCCCGGCAAAATGTAGAACAAATGAAGGGCTTTTTAGGCTGAGTCATGGAATAAATGGAGGGCTTTTTTGTCATATACATATATATAGAAGTTTAATTTTGACCCAACATAATTTTTCATTTTGACCCCACTTGTCTTTTATATTTCTTAATGTTTACATTAATTGGACCATACCAAATCTAAAACTAAAATGTCCAATCTAAATTAAATGGGTCTTACTTAGTTACCCACACCCACTTATCTTTTTTTATTGGGATTTTTGAAGACCGGTACATTATATTGTACTTAATTGTAAAAATGTACAACCACTAAAATATCCTTTTAAAAAAGTACACTGGGGACCAGCTTTTACCAAAATAACCTCAAATTTGATTTTTCCTCTCCACGAACTGCGATACAATAGTGATACTTTTAAACATAAGGTCAAATTTAGTATTCAATTTATATCTTTTGCTCATAAAATGACGATACAAATGTTGGAATGTAAATTTGATTGCATTACATGTTTTTCTGGTTCAATTATATCATTTTAGTGGATTTTTAGTGTTGGTGATACTATAGTGATACATCTCTACAGCTGTAAATGTTTTTCCAGAACGAGCGAGAAAGGTACAAACCAAGAAAAGAAAACCAAGAAAGGAAAAGTAATTAGGAAAATGAAGTATGCATACTGGTTCAATTGTATCATTTTAGTAGATTTTTGTTGTTGCTGATACATAGTGATACATCTCTACAGCTGTAAATGTGTTTTCAGAACGAGAAAGAGAGGTACAAACCAAGAAAAGAAAAGCAATAAATGAAAAATAATTAGGAAGAGGAAGTACGCATATTGGTTCAATTGTATTATTTTAATGGATTTTTGGTGTTGGTGATACTATAATGATACATCTCTGTAGCTGTAAATGTGTTTTCAGAACGAGCAAGAGGGGTACAAACCAAGAAAGGAAAAATAATTAGAAATAGAAAGTATGCATATTGGTTCAATTGTATCATTTTAGTGGATTTTTGGTGTTGGTGATACTATAATGATACTATAATGATACATCTCTGCAGCTATAAATGTTTTTCCAGAACGAGCAAGAGAGGTAACCAAGAAAAGAAAATCAAGGAAGGAAAAGTAATTAGGAAGCGAAAGTATGCATACTGGTTCAATTGTATCATTTTAGTAGATTTTTAGTGTTGGTGATACTATAGTGATACATCTCTCCAGTTGTAAATGTTTTTCCAGAATGAGCAATAGAGGTACAAACTAGACAGAGCGAGGAAGGAGAGAAGAGAGAACGAAGCATAGCCCAAATCGAGCAACGAAGCACATTCCAGATCGGCCAAAAACGGAGACAAGAGCAATTCGACGCAATCCAAATCGAGCAACGAAGAAGAAGGCGATGAAGAGAGGAGAAGCTCGGCCAAAAACGGAGAAGAAGGCAACTAAGAACAATTCAGATCGAGAACCAGAAGAAGAAGAAGAAGGAGAGAAAGAGGAGATAGCTTTTAGTAGAGAAGAAGGAGAGAGAGAGGGGACACACTAGAGTTGGATAGTTGGAGGGAGAAGAAGAAGAAGAAAGGTATTGTAGGTATAAATCAAAAAATGTCTTAAGCCAAATGACCAAATTACCCTTTTTTATAATTTTAAAAAGGCTTAGGTCCTTTCTATAATTAAGTTGTCCTAGGTGCTGTTAGTGTCAATTGTCTGTTTCTTTATTTATCTCTTCACCTTAGGCCTTAGCCTATTAGCTTGCTTAGTGATAGCGAGTTAGCCTTAGCCTGTTAGCCCGCTTATTGATATTTATTACGTAAATATTTATAGGAAGTGAGTAGTATATGGTAATTAGCCCCAATAGTAAGCCAGCTTATCAATTTTCGTATCTAGTTTGTTTAATTTGAATTCTTATTTATTTGTCTAAATTCGTAACTCTTTTTTATGTTTATAGCTCTTGTCATGCACACTTGGTCAATGGTTAATGACTTAGCGTTGTTTTTCGTACTTTTGAAAACATAATTAATAAATAACCAAAAAAATTCAGAGGACGAACCCCCGCAAAAACTTTTCCTATCCTAAATATTTTTAGATTTTTTATTATATATCTTTATTTTATAAATCTAACCCCATATCCTCTGAATGTTAGATCTACCCCTGATAGTGGTGTACATCTATCAAGTTCTTATTATCAATTCGGGTCAAGCTCGACCCAATAATTTTAGAGAAGTATATGGCCCACCCTTAACTCAGAGATTAAGAAAAATACAAGTTATTAGGTGTTGGATTTAGGGTTATCGGGTCCGAATAACATGTACACGATTAAACATATTCTAACACTAAATCAATAACTCTAAAATATTAATTGAGTTTTTTAGATTGTGGCAACCTTTAAATATTTGAAATGTAACAATTCCATAATATTTTGAATATAGTTTCATGACGTCCTAAACATGCTCAGTCTTGCTGACATATCAGGTGGTTAGTTAGCCTTTTGGAGGTAGCTTCTCGACTATTCTTCGGTGACCTACCCATGAAGAAGAGTGAGCTATAGGGGGCCTCAAGTTTGTTCTCGAAGGTATCTCTGTGTCGCTCAAGTCAGCTTGGGTGTACTCGATGTTGGAAACTCTCATTTTCTAACTAATAAAGAGTTAAAAGTTTCAGGATCGTTTAACGCTTGAACCCCTCGTTTATATGAGTTTTAGTAGTCTAATTTTGATTAGTGTTTTGAAAATTGAACAAGTCTCCGGTCAACATCATAGAACCAATTATGAGTTTGATTAGTCTAATTTTGATCAGTGTTTCGAAAATCGAACCAGATCGATCGATCTGGCCGGTCCAACCGATGAACTTCGGAACTGGCATTTTTCGTGCAAACTTGCCTAGCCATGATCCGCCCCGCCCCGCATGTCAGGGCAACATTTAACCCCTGTCCACGCCCCGTTACAACCCACGGGTCCCTACGGATCGTTATGAATTTTTTTAAAATGTTTTTTTTAAGAATAGAACTTAAGACCTCTCACATATTAAACTAGTACTCATACCAACTAAGCTACTAAATGTTTTTTTGATTGAAGAAACACAATAATTCAATATATTGTATTAAAATAACCATTACTATTAAAATGAGATCTAAAAATAAAACTATCTTACGCGTGTGGAGTGTGTATATATATACATATATAATTATTTTCTATATATATATATGCATGTATAGCGGGGCGGGGTGTGGGTGTGGGTGTGGGTCGGGTTGGGAGGCAAACCCGTCCCTGCCCTCCCTGCATGCGGGTTGAGATTCTTTGCCCCGTTCCTGCCCCACACAATCCTCGGATCGGGAAAAATCCGCACGGGTAGAGGCAGATCAGGGCAGACACAAATTGTCATCGCTAGACTAGCCAATTCCCGGTTGAACCATCCGATTTGAACTCATAATATCTCATTCATAACGACAATATTTAACCAATTAGGTTATGATACTTTATTTGTCTAATTGAATATATCAAAACTTGTATTAGTACATTTATTAATTTATTTTTATATTATTGTGAGTATTATAACATATGAAATATTTTTAATTATAATTTATATTAAATAAATACTTATAATAATGTATTATGTTGAACCTAGTTTGAACCTTTGAAAAATGAACTGAAGAATTTTTCGATTTGATGACGAGTCTGATTTTCAAAACCTTGATTTTGATAAGGTCGTGCAATATTGGGTAAAAAGGGACCCTCAACCCCCTACGTAATGGATCATACGTGTTGCACTAAATTTTAAAGGTCAATTTTAATTTTACACACTAGGGGGCATGCCTACGTTTCGTGCGGCTTGTAATTATAATTTTAACTATATTGTATCATAAATGCAATTCACGTATTCAATTTTATTTTATGATTTTGAAGTAATGTAGAATGTAGATGGAAGCCTATGTAATTGAAATTGCATCATTTTTTTGGACAACACTTTTATTCATATTACATTCATGGTTTGAATAGTCGTTGGCGTTGAAAAAATGAAGTACTCTAAAAATAGGCGCATGATACTGTCGAAATGTTGAAGGCTGCGGGCAAAATTGGAGGCATGTTTCTCAAATTATTATACGTATATATAATGTCATCGTTTTGCGTCACACTTTCCACAATATTTAGTTATAAATGCTTCAATTTTAATTTTTTATTTATATATGAAGAACTGTATGAAATAGTGTATTGGTATGGGCTTACAATTTCATATTATTATTTCCCGTTTGTTAAATGTTATTTCTAGTCAGCAACACCAAAAAGGAATGTGGACAATATCATAATTGAAAGTCGAAAACTCCTAAGGTTAATCACTTGTTGGGTCGAGACTTAAGTTCCAATTGGAATTTAAGGAGGTCAATTTATAGTACCAATATGTTAGGAAGTTCATCTAGGCCTGTTTAGTGTGTGGGCTTGGCCTGTGTTTATTTGGGCTTGTTTGGTTTTATGGTCCGATTAGGATCTGTCTGTAAGGGTTATATGAACCCCTCTCTTATTTTGTTGGGTATCTATCAAAAATCAAGACCTTGTGTTTGTTGCTTAGGGTTTCCCTTTGCTGGTATTCCTTGTGTTGAGTCTGATAGTTCAATACAAGTTGTGTTTCCTTATCAATTGGTATCAGAGCCACCCAGCCGGGTGTTTGTGGGCTTGTGTGCAGCGCCTCTGTCCCTGGAGGGCCGGGGCGGGGCGGGGCTGCGTTTACGGAAGGGGCGACCTGTGATCCGGGTAGGGCCACGGGCCCGGGCCTGGTGCCACAGAGTAGGCCAACGTGGGTGTTGGCCTTGTAAGAACGGGGGAATGTTGTGCACTTGTCCCACATCGCTCAGATGTGGGAGTGAAGTGCAGTTTATAGGGGGAAGTTGGGCTTCCCTTAGTAGCCAAGGTTTTCATGAAGGTAGGGCCACGGTCCCGGGCCTGAATGAGGCCTTGGTTACAGTCGGCCCACTAGGTGGGAGTCCTGTTGGGCCTTGGTTGCTGAGCGTGTTTAGGCGCGACCTTATCACAATAGTTTTGAACTTACCCCAACCTTCGCATTCTTGTTCGAAAGATCTACCGCAAGCAAAATACCCGTCGAAAAGATCAAGCCAAGAATTGGTAGAGCGGAAAAAAACTTCAAAAGTCAATAAATTCAATATCAAATTTCCAAAAAAAATCATGATTATCTAACAACGAAAGAGATAGGGCATTCCATTCTTCATAATATACAGCTCCTTTTTCCAGAACTCAGCAAAATAATGTAGGTAACTCCTTGAAGGAACAGGGAGACATACTAAAAATTAGAATATTACAGAGGCACAATATATATGCATTAATTCTTGTAAAAGAAGAAAGGTGAAGGGACAGATAAAATTAACTACGAAAAAATAAGCACTTCATGTACAATAGATTCTTGGTTAGGGCAAAAACAATTGTATGTTCATCTTTGGATTTTTTAAAAAATCCATAGAAATTGGGATCAAGAAGAAGCAGGCCCCTGGAGCTGGCCAAGCACCAGAGCCCAAGGTTGAGATAGAGGCAATTGTTGTTCTTAATCTCATTATCGATTCTTACAGGTAATTGGGTTGCAATTTGAGACCATTTGATAGAAATAGCACAATCCCAGAAATGATTATACCATTGCATGTATATGCTGCAAGAAAGAAAGAAAGCAACAATCTTTGTGGGAAGAAAGAATTAGAAATAACATGTTGCCAAGCTCTGTATGGAGTTCAATAATCAAGTTCTCTTCCTACTGTGAAAATGCTCATGTCTTTCAATCAGGCCTCAAGTAGTTGACCCACATTAACCTGCAACTCTTCCCACACCTTTGTGGGCTTGCGAATGAATGCATTGTTGGAAACGTGCAATGCAGCGGAAGCGTATAAGGACCTCATAGACATAAACGATAACTAGACAAGTTTCAAAAATTTCTTATCAAATACTAATCACCATAGCACAAGTCATATATTAATTAATTGCAAGAAGATTATATACCTTGAGATCTCTCTGATTTGATCTCTAATAATCAGGAACAAAGGATGGAGTCAGCGAGTTTGATACTAAGCTCAAACCTGCGGATCTTCCACCGTATGCACCAATTCCCAAACTTGGATTGAGAGGGTGGTCTCTTTTCTCCAAGAACCTGAAGAACACAAACCAAAACTAGTGGAAACGATTAGAGAGTAGAGAGGCCAACTGGTGTCTCAAAACTTGTGTTAACAAAACACACACTATGTGTGTATTTATAGGGTTTGGCCACACCTAGGGTTTTCTCCCTAGGTGGGCCAGCCCCTAAGCCTCTCCCTCTCCTAATTCCGGTCCGTTTTTGGTTTTCCTGTATCTTCTAGTATTGAGCTTCTGGGCTATAGTGGGGACCAACTAGGAAAAATAAAACATGGGCTTCCTATGAATTTAATTATCAGCCCAAACCCATGGACATAATTATAATATATTCCACTAAAATATTATAATTGCACTCCCCGTTTTATCTCAAATTAAATCTGAGTCTTTCGTTATACTTGTTCATAAATTCCTCACGTTAAGTTACAGATACCCGTCAATTAAATATGCCACTGACATATAATATTTAATTGACATCTTTAAATATTTCCTTGATCTCACCGCTTAACTTATTTGAATGTGTCGGATTAATTAAAATCCACCTGCAGGGTTTTGACACAATCTCATATCCTATAAGCATTCTCAAGAGGGTATCATCAATCCATAATTGGACGTGAATTTTATTAACAGTTATTTTCCATCGTACAATTAATGCGGTGACCCAACTCACTTGGTGTTTGTTGGCCTGTACAAAAAGACCTCACCCTTTAGTAAATCAAAGTCCCGTACATTAAATGCACATGTACCAATAATCTTTAATAAATTAAGAATATGAACAATTCTATAACGTTTGTGTGAGTGTACAATTTTCCATATAGTCAGACTGGGAAAATTGACTCACCCGTAGTCCTAATCAATACACTCCAAGTGTACTGGTATAGTAAGTTCAAGCTTTACCGCTCTCCGTAACCAAGATAGATATACTTAAATACTATACCACAGCCAAGCCGACGGTTTGTCCAATTCCGTCTTAGCTGTGATCGCTTACTTATATTCGATAGAACTTATGAATTGATCTTCCGTGTGCAAGCTTAGACTCTACACACCAATTCATATACCATATAGAATAAAAGACACTGATGCCAATATGTCTTTTCTCATTTTAAATGCTAAATATATTTTATTCAAATAAATAAATCGAGTTTGAATATTACATAAAATAATGGCCTTTAGCATACTATTCCTATCATGCATCACATAATGCCATAATCAATTAAAGAGTCTGCTCTGCTTTGCGCTTACAGTTTGACACTAGAAAGACGCAAACATATTATGCAAAAAAAGAACAAAGAAACCTGCAAGTTTGGGGGCAGAGCTCCAACAACCATGTCCATGTTTGGTTATATATAATTCAAAAGTTTCTCATCTTCCTCTAGAGACCATAGGCCTTTCCTTTGTTTGTGCTTTTAACAGCTAGAGCGTCCCTCCATGCGGAGCGCAACCAATTCTACCCAACAGGGTGTGTTCTACCCAAGAGCCATAACTTGGTATCCTTGAGGCTCTGTAGTGTTCTGGAATCCCATGGACTTTGCCATAATGTGTTTTCAACAATAGCTGCATGAACACAAAAATAACAAATACTAGAAGCTCGATAACTGTTTGCTCTCTCCCTAGAAATAAAGATACAAACCCAAAGCAACGAAGTCAATGGAATTGGCCATCAAAAGCAAGAAGCCATCCACTATAGGCTTTAGGCTTTAGCAACACCAATTTCTCAAAGGCCAATGAAAATGGAGTAGAAACCTAACCTGGAGCCACCGCAACACCACTAAGGAAAAGAACCCACCAAAAAATTATTTTCCAAACTCGATAAATTTATCTGGTAAACACTCGAAAAGTAATAACAACAAGTTTTCATCATAAAAGAAAAAAAAGGTAAAAAAGTATTCAAGAATCTACGTGACGAAAATGTTATAAAATAATTAAAAAAAAAATAGTCGAAAATCCTCACAATTAAAAAAGCGAAAAAGATAAGAAGTTGTCCTATTGAGAGAAATTTTTTTAGGGTAATGTACTTACAAAAAGTAGTAGCTTGCTTGGCGACAAAGTTCTTAGAAGACTTGTTGTCAATAATAATGGTCTTCCTAGATCCATCATCATAAATGAACACATTCACCATTTTCTTGTTAATAGTAATGTACTCGTGGTAGATTTTAGCCTTGAGATAATATATCGACCCTAGAAGTTCTTGGGGTATGTAGCAAGGGCTTCGCCAATGGTCTTGAATTGACCACTACCATCCTTAGCCACAACCCTATTAGGCTTGATAGGTCCATTGTCAACTTTAGCCAACAACTCACAATCTGCACCTGAGACCCAGCTTAGGTACTTGTCTTCTTCAAGAAGCCTATGGCTAGTATTAGTGCCATGGATGTCGATTTTGAGATTGAATTTCTCTAGAACAATTTCTAAACCATCAACAATAGCCAAAAAATTGATGGCTAATTGTCTTATATTAAGCATACCATTACTCAATTGATCCTTAATTGGGTGAGACTGGTTGGGATCTTTCTTTGTGGGATCATCAAATCAGTCCAAGCAATATTGTTGGTAAGATATGATAGCTCTAAATTAGTTCTTGAGATCAACTACGTGATAGTGCATTGTTTGTATTTCGCTATCGCTAACATAACTAAACAATGCTTCAAGATCTTGAACCGTAGACTCCATGAAGTCCTTGCAATCATCCACAGCAATCTTGACTCTTGGCTCATTTGTTTTATTAATCACAAGTGAGTCGATAATGTTGAGCGATTTCTTGACTTCCCCTTTTGTGGCCATGATTGCAATCTTGAAGAGCTATTTCAGGTCGGTGTTGTTTAGTGAGCTCAAGCTCTTCATGTGTGGTGTATCATCACTTTTGGAACTGCCAAAAATGGTACCAAAGATGATCCATACTACTAAAATGATGGAAGTTATTTTGTCAACCGTCATTTTTACTCTCTCTATAGCTTTTTCTTTTTGACAATGGAGTTATGTTACATTTGAGTTTTCATGGTGATTTTATATTGTTTGAAATAAAAATGATATTGTTTGAAAAGACATTGTGAGGAAGAGGGATATTAGATGTTTAGGCTTTGGCAACTCTTTGTGTTGATCATTTTCAACGAAGGCATATACATATCACGTATGATAAAACTTAATGTATCCATGACAAACATGTCAACTCTTTGTGTTGATCATTTCAATAAAGGCATAAATATATAATAAAACTGTAAAATTGTATTAAGCCGTAATAGCTTTCTCATTGAAGGATAGCAAAGATATATACAACGTCCCCTACAATTAGTTTCCTAGAATTACATTACAATTCTTATAATTTAGATGTACAAGAAAAGAAACAAAGTATATATAGAGAATCAATCAACAATTATATCTCTATACTAATTGTGAGATACGGTACCTAAGATTGTAGGATATCATCATATCATTGACCTCTTAACAAATTCCACAACCATGGAACATGGTTCCTTGATTGCAGGAGAAGATTGTCATCTCAACACTCCCCCACAAGTTTGGGGAGTGAATGTCATTAACTCCCAACTTGACCAAAATTGTTGGAAACGTATCTTTTCCAAGAGGCTTCGTGAATACGTCTGCAAGTTGATTTCATGAAGTAACATATTTTGTAATGATTGAACCATCTTGTGTCTTGTCCCTAACAAAATGACAATCCATCTCTATATGCCGAGTTCTTTCATGAAAGATGGGATTTCCAGCTATGTGCAAGGCTGCTTGATTATCATAATGAAGTAACACAATAACTATGTGAGTGACTCCCAAGTCGTGCAAAAGATATTTTAACCAAGAGATTTCACAACAAATTCCTGCCATTGATCGATATTCAGCTTCGGTTGAAGATAATGAAATTGTTTTTTGCCGCTTGGTTCTCTAAGAAATTAATGACGTGCCCAAGAACACACAATATCCTATGGTTGACCTTATAGTGGTTAAACATCCTCCCC
The DNA here is from genome assembly GCF_013401445.1 of Tripterygium wilfordii. Classification (NCBI taxonomy): domain Eukaryota; kingdom Viridiplantae; phylum Streptophyta; class Magnoliopsida; order Celastrales; family Celastraceae; genus Tripterygium; species Tripterygium wilfordii. Next base: position 5,988,835 of record NC_052248.1, on the reverse strand, counting down.
AGTTCGAGTAGCAATAGGCTTGTAATTTTCACTCATTATCTATAGGAAAAAATAACCCTTGTCCTGTAGCATGCTTGAGATAATGCAACAATCCATATGAGGTTTACGAAGCTCATGCATAAATCGACTCAATACATTTACAGCATAGGTGATGTCGGGTCTCATTATAGTGAGATAAATTGAAAGACCCACCATCCTTCTGTATTGAGATGGATCTTTGAGAAGATCACCAGAATCGGAGAGCTTGAGATTTTGTTCCATGGGGAAAGTGGCAAGCTTCACCCCCAATGCACCATCATCTCTAAGTATGTCTAAGCAATACTTCTTTTGAGAAATGCATACACCCTTTTTGGACCGTGATACTTCGATTCTCAAAAAATATTTAAGATCTCCAAGGTCTTTAATACGAAACTTGGTATGCAATAAGCACTTGAGAGATTGAATGGCCTCATCATCATTACATGTGATTAAAATATCATCCACATAAATTAATAAGGCTATATAAAAGACTTCCCTCGTTTGCAAATGAAGAGAGAGTAGGTTGCTTTGGATTGAACAAAACCAGTAGTTTGGATAGCTTTAGTGAATTTTGCAAAACATTGTCGAGAGGCTTGTTGAGGTGACATCGAATTCTCCCCCTATCGTTGAAGACCACGAGGCAAAGACATGCAAATTTCTTTATGGAGGTCACCATGGAGAAATGCATTATGCACATTTGCATCCAATGGAGAAATGCATTACGCACATTAAGAGTCCAATGTTGTGCAACGGCAAGAGCAAGGATGCAACAAACTGTAACCATCTTTGCAACAGGAGAAAATGTGTCGTGGTAATCAATACCCTCTGTTTGAGTGTATCCCTTAGCCACTAAATGGGCTTTGTAATGTTCAATGGTTCCGTCAGAACGACATTTGATCTTATATACCCATTCGCATCCAATGGAATCCTTTCTGGATGTAGAGAGGTGAGAGTCCATGTATTATTGGATTCTAAAGCATCCAACTCAGCCTTCATAGCCTACTGCCAATTTGAATCATTAGCAACCTCTGAAAAAGTAGAAGGTTCCACATCCTTACTAATATTCGAAATAAAAGAGAAATGTGATGGTGAGCAACGTGTATATGAAACCAAATTACAAAGGGGAAATCTTGTACCTACTAACGTTCAATGGTTCTTAGAGGGATCTCTGCGTCTCTCAAGTCAACTTGGGTGTAATCGATGCTTGGAACTCTCCTTTTCTAACTAATCAAGAGGTAAGAGTTTCAAGATCGTTTAACGCTGGAGACCCTCGTTTATATGAGTTTTAGTAGTCTAATTTTGATAAGTGTTTTGAAAACTAGATCGGATTGGCCGGTCCGACCGATCCAATTGGTGACCGTCCTTGCATTTGGTATGGTCAACATCATAGAATCGGTTATGAGTTTGAGTAGTCTAATTTTAATCAGCTGTCAGATTAGCCGATCCTATAGATGAACTTTGGAACTGACATTTTTTTCATGCAAACTGGCCGATTCCCAGTTGAGCCGTCCGATTTGAACTCATATTATCTCATTCATAACGACAATGTTTTAACCAATTAGGTTATGATACTTTATTTTTCTAAATGAATACATTAATTGAATATATCAAAACGTGTATTAGTACATTTATTTTTAATTATTATTTATACTAAATAAATACTTATAATAATGTATTATATTGAACCCGGTTAAACCTTGAACAACGAACCAAATCATTTTTCGATTGGATAACGAGTCCGATTTTCAAAATCTTGATTTTGATAAGGTGGTGCAATATTGGGTAAAAACGGGTTAATACAATTTGTGGCCACCGAAAGATGATCAGTGTTCCAATTTGGCCACCGATCTTTCAATTCTTCCAAATTAGTCACCGACAGTTCAATTTGTGTCAATTAAGCCATCCGGGTATAATTGACCAATTTCAATTAGTCAACCTACTAAAGTGGCAAAATCATAAGGGACAAAATCACAACCCATCACTTAAAATTTTAAAATTAAAAGTTAAAATAATGAAATACTTTCAAGAACTTCAGCTCCTAGCCAAGCGCTCATTAGTCGGTATACAAATCCAATGGCATAGTTTCAGACGTACCCAAGGGCTTGGCTTGCCATAAGGAGCCGTTTTTTATACTGATGCCGCATCGAGCTCTTGATCTGCGCGGTTTGAAGCAATCATGCAACCCATTTCAAAACAAACCCAAATCTGCTACAAAGTAAGGAAGAAGAGACCTCCCCCAGATCTGCGATAAACCCATCCTGGCTCTCCAAGCCTTCTTTCTTGATTTTGATACCAATCCAGACCTATCCCTGCTCTCCAAGCCTTCGTTCTTGATCTGCAATAAACCCATTTTCTAAGGGGACTGAGTGGGTCCAGTTTGGGGGGTCTAACTCAAGTGAGATCGGACTATGTTGATTGACTACGGGACTGAGTGGGTCGAGTTCGGTGGTTGAAGAACAAGGGGAGGAGATGGCTCTTATGGTGGATGTCACTTATGGTGAGTTAGGGTTTTCAAGTAGAGGTGATTGAAGAAGACTGAATTTTGTTTGAAAAGGGTTGAGATTATGTGTATTACAATTATTTGACAACCTTTAAATTTTTTGAACAAAAATTTAGTAATATCCACATTGGATAGGATTTTCCACTTGACAACAATGGTTTAACGGTCAACATGCTACCTCAATAGGTTGATTGATCGAAATTGGTCAATTAACTATCAGGAATCAATTTTAAACAATTGAAACCTTGATGGTCAAATTGAAACACTGACCATCTTTCAGTGACCACAAGTCATATAAACTCGGGTAAAAACCAACCCTGAACCACCTACATAATGAATCTTTCCTGATGCATCAAATTTTGAAAGTCAATTTTTAATTTTACTTTACACATATCGACTAATTAGTGGGGTGGGATCACCTAATCCCTCTCCCTCTCCCTCTCCCTCTCCCTCTTCTCATTTCCCAAATTAAAATCAGGCCCAACACCCAAATCCTAGGCTCCCAATCAAAACCCTAAAATCAAGATTCTGCCTTTCAATTCCTTGTTTGTCCTTTTCCCCCTTTTGATTATCAATTGCATTTCTTAAATTCTTCCAGCATTACATAGACGGACACACATCCGCTGTATAATGTGTGTTGACATTTACGTGGATATAGTGTGATTCGAGGAGTAGTTGCTTTGAAAAGGTAGAGAACAAAGCAAAAGAGACAATGGAAGGTATACCGCACCCAATACCTCGAACTGTAGAGGAGGTCTTCAGCGACTTCAAGGGCAGGCGGGCTGGTCTCATTAAGGCTCTTACGATTGGTTCTCTTCTTTCTTCTTCTTCTTTTCCCCCAATTTCGCTTCCCCCGTCTCTTTCTCTATCTATCTATGAACTCGGGCGTTTTCATGAAGACTTTATGGGACTCGCTTAATTTCTCTCTGGATTTTCTTTTTTGCAGATGTCGAGAAGTTCTACCAGCAGTGTGATCCTGGTGGGTTCGGTTTTTCCTTGTTGATTTAGCTTAGCTTCACGTTTTTTCTTGCCTTTTTCGGGGTTTCGTGGACTAGGTATTACTGGGTTCGCAATTCGTATGGCTGTGATTTCTTGTTTGCATTTTTGCTGCCTTCGATATGTAAGCTGAAAAACAGTACATATAGAACCATTGTATCCGATTCATTCTCTTACCCTGCTTGAACAGTGTGACACTAATTGTGTTTTTGTTTTATTACTTGTGTAGAATTTGTTACCATAGCAACTGGAAATCATTCCGTAGAAGCTATGAAAACAACTACAACAAAATTCATTTTGTATTCACTTTTTAACACTCTAAGCATATCTATTTAACTTGCGTTATGGAGAGGTAGAGGGTTTTCCTTGGGAAGATCATGCTGTTTATTACTGTTTGTTTTTGTTTACAAAATCGAGGTGGTTTGGCCGTCAGATTGGACATTATTTGCTCATCCTTTCATCTTTAACTTAAATTAGCTCTAATTTAAATGTTATTCGCATTGTGTTTATCTAGTTGTATTGTGGATTTTGTCTTTTTGCAATTATTGCATTTTATGCTTTTTATCCATAAATTTGCTATGCTTACAGTTTTGTCTATATCGATATGTTAGATCGAAAAGATTCGCGATCTAGTTCAGTTATGATCAATTCACGTAGTATGGTAGCCCAGTAATAAAGGAGTGGAGTCAGTGGACCTGTTGAACTGGTCTTGATTAGGAGATCTTGGATTAAATTACATATCGGGAATCTTTAATTTGACTAATACTTGTGGCCTGCTATTGATTGTCAGTGTCTAGGGTTCACTGTGGGTGATCCTGAATGCCCTTACCTTGAAGAGATTATGTGTCACTAATGAAGGAAAAATGATAAAGGAAAAGAAAAGGAGGAGAGAGAGAGAGAGAGAGAGAGAAATCCATGTATTATTGTAGCAGGTCAGTCTTAGTGAATGAATGAGTAGGTGTATCAAAATTGGGTATTTTGTCTCAATGTGTGCTGCTTCTTACTTCTCAAAAAAGTTCTATATTTTATTCATTATTGTTTTGGGTAATTGTGAAATATATATTTCTGGATTTGTTAAATATTTTCTTGCTTGCAAGATATGAAAAATTGCAATCCCTATTTGTTTGTACTCAAGCCTTGAAATATGAAATTTTGTTTTCCTAACTAGAGTACCATAGTTGTCCTTACTGAGTTTTTGGTTTATACTAAAGTCTCTTGATTTTGGGGTGAAAGTAGAACTGTAATGGTAGCGATTATCTAAATTTTTTCTGTAACTTATATTTAGAAAAATTCTTATATGCTTGCATCCTTCCATATATGTTCTTCTTGATTGCATTGGTGTCATTCCTATTGAAATCCAGAATATTTTCACCCAGAGTTACACTGGCTGTCCAGTTTCTCATTTCAAATTTGTACTGATTGTCACTCGTTCTTTCAGCAGTTGTGCTGCTGCATTCTTTTTCCTGGAGAAAAGCATCATATTTTTGATCCCACATCATAAGAGGATGAGTTTAGCTGGCTTTTTGCCTTGGGACCACTGCTTTAGCTTTTAGGTCCTTAACAATTGTCTTTTTTGCCTTTTGACTTTACTGGAAAACAATTTGTTGATAATTGTAATATTCATTGCTATTCACTTTACCTTATGTTCTATGTAACATTTCTTCCATGGTGTCATTCATTTTCGTATATTGCTTGAAGGGTTCAAGTTTTCACAGACTTTTTTATATTATAATCGTGTTTTCTGAACGAGTTACAAATAATGATTGTTCTAATGATTTTTGGTGCTGGTATATACGAAAATGGTTTCTGTGTGGAGAATCCGATATTGGAAAGTGACTTGTTTCTGAATGTCTCTTTATTGTTTTGTGGAAACTGTTTCTGAATCTAAAATTTCTGTTTACAGAGAAGGAGAATTTATGTCTATATGGACTTCCTAATGAGACATGGGAAGTTAACCTACCTGTTGAGGAGGTGCCTCCTGAGCTTCCTGAGCCAGCTCTAGGTATAAACTTTGCTAGAGATGGAATGCAAGACAAGGATTGGTTATCACTCGTTGCGGTTCACAGTGATTCATGGTTGCTTGCTGTTGCATTCTACTTTGGTGCACGCTTTGGGTTTGGTAAGAATGAAAGGTATGAATAGTTGATTCACTTTTTAAGAGGTAAATTACAGCAACTTATTGCCTTGCTGATGTTTACATTACATTTTCACTTCTTGATGGTACTTGTATTGCTGACGCACTCTTCCACAAATACATTTTAAAGCATGGTCACACGTGCATGCTCGACTAATTATCCACTCAGTCTTAAATTCGTCATTTATTGTCATTTGTTGTTCACATTGTAAAGCTATGCTGTTTTGTTCTTTACTCGATTTTGGAGTAATTTCCTTCTTTTCCTCCCTTCCACGGGTCCTGTTTTCCCTGTTAGAATAGTAAAATGTTTGAAACATATGGGGATTACCTTTTATTGCTATAGTTGGCCTTTTTCTCTACACTTCACATTGTTCACATGTTTCCAGCCTAGTGAGCCTACAATTTAAAACCAGTCCAGATTGGGCCATTTGAAAGTTAAAATTTTGGAGCTTGCTTCTTATCTGGCTGGTTCACTCTCCCATTGAGAAACTGGTATGAACAGTCGCATACCCCGTTTGATTGGTACCCAAGATCTAGTTTGAATGTGGTGGTCATGTAAAGATGAGCTTCTGGTACCATCATTGATGATATTGCTTCTCCATCAGCTATTTCATAGTGGCCTTTTGAATGAAGGTTCAATTTATGGTCCTTCTAAGTCGGGCACAAACCAGCTAACCAATCAATTGTTTTTTTTATTCTTTGGCCTCAATATTTTGGAAGGTAATAACCCTTCTTTCTTCTTTTTTTTCCATTAAGAAAGTAGTGATAATTTTTGAATTCAATCACTGGTTCAACCACTGATGAGCTACATTGAACTTCTTGAACCAAAGCATAGCAAGTATTTGGGTCAGTTGGCAGTTTGAATTTTAAAACATTAGTTCGCACTTTCTTTTGTGGTTGTTTATTGAACAAGGTCTTACCATTCTTCATCTATACATTACACCCAATGCATGCCATGTGGTATGGAAAGAGAATTTTAGCCCCGTTTTATTGGCCAAGATCATGGCCACATTTGAAATAGAGTTATATATTAGAAATTGTTTTGTTTTGTGACTGTTTGTCCCAGACATGCTAGGGCCTGCTTCATGAATTCATGGGAAGAAAATTGTTTCCTAATGTTTGAAGTTGGAATTATAGGAAGAGACTCTTCCACTCGATAAATGAGCTCCCAACCATTTTTGAAGTTGTGACTGGAAACGTCACTGGAAACGTCAAGCAACCAAAGGACCAATCTGCTGCTAATAACAATAGTAGCAAAAGCAAATCTAGCGGAAAGGTGGTAATCAGTTGAACATATTGTTATTTTGTTTTGTGTCTGCTTTGATCCATATTTTTTGTTATGTTACTGTTATGCAGTCTCGACAGCCTGAGTCCCAAACTAAGCCAGTTAAGATGTCTCCACCACATAAGCACGAAGATGAGAGTGGGGAGGAAGAGGAAGACGATGAACAGGGTGCAACTTGTGGGGCGTGTGGTGAGAGTTACGGAGGTGATGAATTCTGGATTTGCTGTGATATATGTGAGAGATGGTTCCATGGAAAATGTGTGAAGATTACCCCTGCTAAGGCTGAGCATATCAAGCAGTACAAGTGCCCAGGTTGCAGTAGCAAGAGGGCTAGAGTCCAGTAAATAGCTGAAGTTGAAGTTAGTAAAACAGTTGGACAAAGTCAAATCTGACGAGGTCTAGGACTTCTGGTAAACAGTTTGGAAAAAAGTTTGTTTCCATATTAGTTAATGATATTGAAGGACTCCAGATGAGATTATTGACAATTGTGGTTTTAAGTTAGTTCCTGGCAGCTTGCAGTTTTATATAAATGTTTGCCCAGTTTTCTGGTTTTGTTCTTGATGATCATTTTTTTACATGTTGATGCATAATTGCCATGTGGGGCCTCATTTGCCTTGCTAATTTTCCTTCTAATTGCTTGAAGAAAGGAATGGAGGAGAGAACACAAGCACCACCTTGTCACTCCCAGGAAATGCCCAGGGCACATTAGAATTAGAAATCAATATTATTATTGTTGGACAGTCTCCTTATATTGAAAGCATTCTCTCTATTGTTTTGGAAGGTTGATATCATTTTTGCCTTAATCGTCCACATTGTAGACGATGCCCATTTACATATGATTTGTTACCTTTATGTACAAAATACATTTCCTCAATCCAGGAAACGGTTTTAAATTTATCTCTGGGCGTTGAAGGTGTTCTGGTTGTAATTGGCATAGAAAGTCTTTGGAAACACTTCGAGTCACCGAGTGTTGTGGGTCTTTGATAAGATCCTACATTGGAAAAATTAAGGGAGGAGTAGTAATAGATAAGAAGAACCCACAATCTAACACATCAAAACCGATTTTCTGGGCCTAAGCGAGAACTTTAGGCCTAGACGAACAAATCCATAAGAGCTTCAGTCAAGAGCGAACGATATCCAAATGTGGCGCTACAAATCTATCCAAACTCAAACCAAACCAAAGGTCTTCATCATTGTTGAGAAACATTCATGTTTACTTCCTTTTCTCCACTAAGTATAAGTACAGGCTCTCCCAAGCAGTTTCTGAAACATCAACTGCAAAATAACTAGATTTTGGAAGTCCAACCAACAAAGTTCTTTTAATATATTACTCTCGCATTGTTATGGAAATAACACAGCAGCAATTATAAATACCATATTGTGAAGGGAATGATACAGCAATGATTGCTAGTTTTCCCAATCTAAAACTTGAAAAATACAGAATGAAGCAATTGCCAACGGATGGAAACAAATACTACAGAAAACCCTAAACCTCATCGACATCATTCTTAACCTCTTAACAAAGTGCCGAGCTTCTAAATGTATAATAACCTAGCAGTCAAGAGGGACATCCTTGTGGGTGTAAATCACCCCCTTATCGCCATCCACCACTTGTCCGCTACCTCTAAGAATCCTGTACACAGAAAGGGGAAGAAAAAAAGAGCCCTAGCAAAATCAGCATTTTAAGCCGAGAATACTATGTAAATTTACTTAGCTAATAATTGTTAAAACTGGTTCATTTGGGAAAAAGAAAAACAGGATACGCTAAACAGTCTGACTCATACCATCGTGTTGTTAACAATCCTTCAACTCCTACGGGACCGCGAGCATGGATCCTGCTAGTACTTATTCCAACCTATTCAGCAGTCAGAGAGGGACAAGTCTAAGAACCTGAACAAATTCAATAACCAAAATTTAGTTGCAAAATGACATTCTACCTCTGCGCCTAGTCCAAATCGAGCTCCGTCACAAAATCTTGTGCTAGCATTGTGGAACACAGCAGCACTGCAAATGCAAATAGCACACCTTCATCAGAAAGCTACCAACTTTAAATGAGCTTACATTTGAAAATTTGAGTTACACAGTAAATGATCGCAGAGAATGACAAAATTTAAGCCATAATTTCACATTGAATCTGGAGGTCCAAATAACTTTTAACAAAGAAGTGCAATGAACATGGACATGGCATAACCTGAGACTGAACCATTTTTCAAGGGATGCAGAACTTTTAAGCTTAACACATACCTATCAACCTGACATAGAAAAATTTCTGCAACCTCACGATCTTCTGCTATGATACAATCAGTGTGCGCGCTGCAAAAAAGAAAAATAATACAACCCCATAAAACTGTAGACTTTGATTGTGTGTCATAGAGTGTCTCAAAGTGTTAACAGGATTATCATATACAAAGAAATGCTCTTTTTTTAATGAAAAAGAAACATGCTCTTGCCTTCCATGTTGATGAATATGATCAACCGCTGCATATACATCATCAACAATTTCAACAGTGCAAGCCATCAAATTGTACTCGTGATGAAATGTGTCTGCTTGTGGAACATTCAGCTCCTTGCTTGCCCTGGGTCCTCCATATAAAGTAACACCTGCAGAAAGATAAACAAGTTGCAATTCAGTGTACTCTCAGGTGACAACCAGTAACCTTAAGCAATAGACACACAACAAATGGAAGGTCCACACATCAACATAGTTTGTAAAGAGAGATTCTGTAAACACAAACGGGCAAAACTTTGGTAATTTTATCATCCACTGATGCCCTTCACAATCTAAACCAAATATACAATTTAAGAAATCGTAAACTCAGAGTGGACAGCCTGAGGAAAACATATCCTCAGATATCTCCCGCTGAAAAGTCAGAAAGAACATGAGCCAACTGGAAAAGGGCCATCAAAGAGTAAGAAAACAAGTAACACAGTTCTAACTAAGCACAGGAGTTGTGACATCCAGTTTCTAGTAAAGATGCAGAAGAGCTCGCAATCTGGTGGCCATAGTAATAACATCCACTGATGGGAAGTAAAATCTTCATCAACCATTTGTGTTCAATTATAAGACACACTAATATATCAGGGTTTTTTTTAAACTCACTATCATCAATTACTTGGCAGCCAATTGACAATTCTCAAAACAGGGAACGAAGTAAATACACACTATGGACAGAAAATACAGCTCACATGAGAAGAAAGATAACAGTTCAAAGATTAACGTCCAATCCATCCATGATGCACGAATAATAAATATGACAGAAGTGTACCTTCAGTGCAAAGCTCAGTAGTGAGTTCAATAAGCCCACCAGTCTGCACCAAATCCTTGTGTACAAGGAGTGTTTCCTGAAAGTAGCAGAAAGAACATTCCTATAGATGATGAACATCCATCTTAACAAGCAAAGGGCACTAACTAACGTTATTCAAACCTTGTGAGTATTACTCGAGGAAGACATAAAATAAAAAATAATCAGGCAGTAAGTGCAGATACCATCGCATTACAGGCTGCTGGATAATCAACTTTTGCATCCAAAACAATGCGCTTTGCCACATCCATATTGGCAGATTTGTCAACATATACATGGCAGATTCCATCTGAGAGGCAAAGAATGCAGCTAAGCTTTACGATCCACTATCATGATCTCACTACAATAAATAACTGGAACATCAGTTACAGCACCCAAATATAACCATCTCACCAGCATGACCAAGAACAGGAATTTTAGTTGAACTTTTTATTTGGGAAACGAGTTTATTGCTGCCTCTTGGGATAACAAGATCTATCACTTCATCAAGCTGCCACATAGAAGAAAACGCTGAGTACCTACTTCAGTTCAGGTACCGAAATTAACATTTTAAGACAGTCAATTGAGATTCTTGGTTCTACTACCTTAAGCAGATCAGGGATCTCCTCTCGTGTAGTCACAAGTCCAATAAGTCTTCCACCAACACTGTCTGGGATAGCTGCAGTGATAACCTATACATTTAATACAGGTGACTTATTTAGACAACTTATAACTGACTACAAGATAATAAGAAACAAATATAGCATCTAAATTCTAATCATTTAAATTTAAGAAACCTTGTGCAATATGGCATTTGACCGCTTGGCTTCCTTTCCACCTTTGAGGAGAAGTCCATTCCCACTTCGGATGGCTAATGAAGCAATCTATACATAGCATGAAAAAAAAAAAATTATAGTCAGCAATAGACGACGTGCCAAAATCAAAAGAAACATCATAAAACCATTATGTGATAAAAGGCATTCATCCAGTATAACAGAGAGGGGAAAGAGGAGTTAGACTGGGTACAGCTATCACTGTTTTCCGCAGAGCAAACTGAATGGCAACATAAGAGGCATTTATTGCCTTCTTTTCAAATTTATACTCTTCACTGGGCCCAACATATATTAGCCAATAGAGTAAAGTACCACTGGACTTAGTATAAAAACACAAACAGATATAAGAACACTAAATCAGCGTACACGCATTATGAGAATATAAAAAGAGAAAACAGGAAAGGAAAAGCAGCCTTATTCACCTGTACTAGTGCATCAGGTCGAGATTCGAAAACAATCAAGAGAACCCCCAAGGGAGACGATGTTTTCTCCAAGAGAAGTCCATCCGCAAGCTGGATGCCAAGAAAAAAGGAATATCAGGAAACTCTACATAAAATATTGTCCCAAAGGTATAACCACAGAAGGGAAATAAAAGATGTTTTGATTACAGAAAGGAAACAAGTCTCATTTTTTTCAAAAGAAATATCTAATAGTTAGGATGCGGAGTAAACGAAAAACTCAAGTTTTTATCACGAACTTAAGTAAAGTTTTCACACAATTTCCAACATACCTACTAGTTCAATAGCCAACTTGACTTACCTCAGTCTTTTTCAAAACACGACCAATTGGATCTTCCATATTTGCGAGCACGCGAATTGAGTTTGCAAGGCTCCGAATCTGCGAAGAAAATTTTCTTAATTTAAAGAAAAAAGACATAAATGGTTTATTCAACAGCCAACTTATGAAACATATAATTGTCTTGCCTTCCCCGGCTTTAAAGCCAACCGTGATATTAAGGATTTCTCCAGCCCTGCCTGTTGTGCAGCAGCAACATCAGCTTCATTTTCAAAAATGATCAGTTGTTCATTTGCTTCCAGGGCATTAGCTACATCCAACAAAATTTTTTTCCTCTCCTGTGAAGATAGGGCCTGCAGGAAACATTACCCAATGAGTTGTCACTTAAGTAGAATATACTGTTAATGGCATTGATTTAGGGATATTGATGGCAATAAAGTAGGATTGACTGTTATGTATATTAGCTGTGTAATTATATACAATTATTCGGTAGATCATAGAGAATATATATCTTCCTTATTAAGCAGATTCCAGCCCTGTAAATCAGCTATTTATTAGGCTGATTATAGCCCTGTAAATTAGCTAATTGATTTCTAAGAATCATCATTGTAAAGTCACATATAATGAAAGACTCCAAAGGAGAAAGGACAAGTTTTTCTTGTCACAAACTACTGTGTATTTTACATGGTATCGGAGCCTATGTCCTGTGTTTAGTTCTTGCCAAATTGCCTTCTGGAGTCCTGGGTTTTCTTCTTGTCTTGAGCAACTCTTGTGATTCCTCTTGTTTACTCCTTGGTCCTAATCCAAGTTCTGGATTTCTGTGCTAATATTCCTTTGTCTTAAACCAGCAATTCTTAGTTAAGCGTCTCTCTCTGGTCTTTGGTTAGTTTGTGATTTCTTCTTGCTCAAAAATCATGTCTTCTGAAAAGTCTGATTCTTTTTGTGTTCGTTTTACTGGGAAAAATTACACTGCCTGGGAATTTCAATTTCAATTGTTTGTCAAGGGAAATAATTATGGGGTCATATTATTGGGAGTGATTCAGCTCCTAAAGACACAGACAAGTATGCGAAATGGGAAGTTCAAGATGTTAGGATCATGTCCTTGATCCTAGGTTCTATTGATACTCATATTATTCTTAATTTGAGGCCTTATAAAACTGCTAAGGATATGTGGAATTACTTGAAAAGGGTCGTGTCTCCTTCATTGTCTACCAATCTTATCTCTGTTGGTCAATTTGTTGAAAATAATTGTAATGTCCTTTTTTCTCGTGCTAGTTGCATTGTGTAGGATCAGGCATCCGGGAAGATGATCGCGAAGGGGCCTAAAGTGGGACGACTCTTTCCTCTACACATCATTCCTATCACAGTTCCTAGGTTTCCTTCTTCTGTTGTTGCTTGTAATGATGTTAGTATTGACAATCAAGGGTGGCATAGACGACTTGGCCACCCTAATCCTCATGTACTTCGTACCTTGATGAATTCTGGTTTACTAGGTAATAAAGAATCCTTTTCACTTGGAGATATTACATTTGATTGTGCCACTTGCAAGCTTGGTAGAAGTAAAGTTTTGTCCTTTCCAACTCATACATCTCGGGCATCACATTGTTTTGACCTTATTCATAGTGATGTTTGGGGGATCCCATTGTCTCACATGCTCATTACAAATATTTTGTTACATTCATCGATGATTATAGCCGCTTCACTTGGGTTTACTTTCTTCGTTCTAAGGATGAAATCTTTACTGTTTTTAAGACTTTTCTTGCTCTTCTTGAGACTCAATTCCCAGTCAATATCAAAGTCTTACGATCAGATTCAGATGTCTACAAAGTTTCAAGAATTTCTTCAAAGCAAAGAGATTCTCTCTCAACGTTCTTGTCCTTCCACTCCGCAACAAAATGGTGTTGCTAAGAGGAAGAACCGGCATTTGCTTGATGTGGTAAGAACCTTGTTACTTGAATCATTTGTTCCCCCTCAATTTTGGTGCGAAACTCTTTCCATTGCCGTCCATCTGATCAATCGCTTACCAAGTCCCAATTTGCACAATACTTCACCTTTCTATCAGTTGTTTAAATATTCTCCATATTACTATAATCTTCGTACATTTGGTTGGGTATGTTTTGTGCATCTTCCAACGCATGAACGTACTAAACTCAGTGCTCAATATGTCAAGTGTGCCTTCTTGGGTTATGCTATCAATCAAAAGGGATATTTGTGTTATGATACTCACGCTCGTCGCATACGTGTCTCCAGGAAAGTAATTTTCTTTGAAAATCAATATTTCTTTCAAAATCATTTTGCAGTGTCTTCTCCATTTGCATCTATTTTACATAATTTCTCTGTCTCTCCTACGGATGTAGAAAGGCTTAAACTTGGTTTTGTGTATGAAAGGCATCCTCATCGGGATGATTCCATTTTGGATTCTTCTAGGACCCCTCAAGATCTTACTCCGGCCCCTGATCCTGCCTCAAAAATAGATGCCGATCCAGCACCCCTTCGTCGCTCTACTAGACCTTCAAGACCACTTGATTGGTATGGTTTTTCATCACCTGTCTCTCTTGTAGTTACTTTGTCTTCTCTTTCTATTCCTTCTTGTTACAAACAGGCCATGGAACATAAGTGTTGGCAGAAAGCAATGGATGACGAACTTCAAGCACTAGAGGAGAATCACACTTGGGATATTGTGCCTTGTCCTCCTTCAGTGAAACCTATACGGAGTAAATGGGTTTACACTGTGAAATTACGATCTGATGGTTCTCTTGATCGCTACAAAGCTCGGCTAGTAGCTCTTGGTAACAAACAAGAATATGGCATTGACTACAAGAAGACTTTTGCTCATGTTGCCAAGATGACCACGGTTCGGACTGTTCTGGCCTTTGCAGCTTCGCAATCTTGGAGTTTGCACCAGATGGATGTGAAAAACGCTTTTCTTCACAGTGATCTCAAAGAAGAAATCTATATGACGCTTCCTTCTGGGATGACTACTTCCTCTTCCCATTATGTTCGTAAGCTTAAGCGTTCTTTATATAGGTTGAAGCAGGCCCCACGGGCTTGGTTTGAGAAGTTTCGCAATACGCTTCTTAACTTCTCTTTCAAACAAAGTCAGTATGATGCTTCACTCTTCTTCCACAAAACTGCTACGAGTATGGTTCTTCTCTTAGTTTATGTGGATGACATTATCATTACTGGGACTAACGTTACTTTGATCACTAAGCTTCAAAAGATGTTGCATGAATCTTTTCATATGAAAGATCTTGGTCATCTCACATATTTCTTAGGCTTGGAGGTGAATTCTCAATCCAATGGAATTTTTTTGAATCAACATAAGTATGTTAACGATCTTATCACCTTGGTTGATTTGGAGGATACTAGTTCTGCTGATACTCCTTTGAAGGTGAATGTCAAGTATCGGAAGGCAGAAGGGGACCTCCTCTCTGATCCGACTCTTTATCGGAAACTTGTTGGGAGCCTCATCTACTTGACTATTACTCGGCCAGACATCTCATATGTCGTTCACACAGTAAGTTAGTTCATGAATTCTCCTCGGCATTTTCATCTAGCTGCCATTCATCGCATTATCCGCTACTTGCGTACATCTCCTACCCGTGTGCTATTCTTTCCAGCTGGTTCCTCCATTTATAGTGATGCAAATTGGGCAAGGTGTCCTGATACTCGCTGGTCAGCTACGGGTTGGTGTATGTTTCTTGGTGATGCATTGACTTCTTGGAAATGTAAGAAACAAGATTGTGTTTCTAAATCTTCCACTGAAGCTGAATATTGCGCCATGTCTGCCGCTTGTTCTGAATTGTGTGGTTGCTTGGTCTTCTTATGAAGCTTGGCTTTCCTCAAAATCATCATACTTCTCTTCATGTTGATAACACTAGCGCTATTCAGATTGCAGCCAATCCCGTTTTTCATGAAAGAAAAAGCACATCAAGGTTGATTGTCACTATATCCGCGAAGCTTTCGATCGCGGAGTGATCTATCTTCCTTACATTTCTACTAATCTTCAGGTGGCCGATGTATTCACCAAAGCAATGACTCAACAACGACATCAATTTCTTGTTGGCAAATTGTTGCTGGTTGACTCGCCAACATCAATTTGAGGGGGGATGTTAATGGCATTGATTTAGGGATATTGATGGCAATAAAGTAGGGTTGACTGTTATGTATATTAGCTGTGTAATTATATACAATTATTAGGTAGATCATAGAGAATATATACCCTCCTTATTAGGCAGATTCCAGCCCTGTAAATCAGCTATTTATTAGGCTGATTATAGCCTTGTAAATTAGCTAACTGATTTCTAAGAATCATCATTGTAAAGTCATATATAATGAAAGACTCCAAAGGAGAAAGGACAAGTTTTTCTTGTCACAAACTAGTGTGTATTTTGACATATACGACATTATATCTTGCTGGCTAAGATGTCACCAAGACAAATTGTGGCAAAATAATGTTTATTTCAGGGGTATTTTTATTACTTTCAGATATGATATTATTCTGTTGTTAGGAGTTTAGCTTATTGATCCTTATTGAACTAGGAAGTCTTTTCTTATTAGAACCGCTAGAGGTCTTTTCTTAATTGGTAGGGTATGTCTTTTCCAATTAGAAGTAGAAGTATTTTATTTCTCCATATAGGATTAGAACTTTGGTTCTCTATATAAAGGACCTTGTACTAACTCATAATACAGCTTTCAAATTTCTGAGTTTGAACTTTGAATCAATTCTCTTTTGAGATTGTTTTCTTTTCATGGTGAGACTTCATCAAACTTTCTTCTAGGAAAGATTCCTAGGAGGCCTTAGTGAGACTCTTAAGGTTATTGTCTTTCTTTTCATCCATCTATAAAACACCCAAAATCCATAAATCACTATTTACGTGCATTACTGTTCACAGCAATTTGAGCAGCAAGTTACTGGTTGTAAAGCAACTTCAAAAGTTGTCCTACATCACAAACGGGCCTCTATTATTAAAATAACATGACAAGTAAAGAACATATTTAACCTCTCTACGATAAAGTAATGTCACGTTACCTGAAGTCGCCTGGAACCTTCCCTTGCTGCAACCGCCATGTCACGTGCACTAACCTCGTTCCGTGGGGCCCACAAATGCGCATCTTGATGAAAGAGTGTGCCAATATGCTCTCCTTCAAGGACTTTAATTATGTTTTCAGGAGCATACCCACTACAACAAGGTAAAAAAGAGAAACCAGATAAGAGCTTACTTTGCCATGAGACAAAGTAATATAACAGAAATCATCATCAGGATATGCTCGTATGCAGAAAGCCCAATACAAAAATAACAAAGCAAATATACTAAATCACAATTCATGTTGATCGGAATCGCTTTGCGAGTGAGGGGTAACACTTCTGACTACATATTTACCCTTTCTAGCAAGTCAAGCAGCAAATAACATGCAGAAAGAAAGGATAAAATTATTCTATTGAAGAGTGTTCAGTTTTTTTTTTTCCAGTAATAGTGATATATGGGCCCCGTTTGGAGGAGTATTTTTTGTAGCATTTATACTACTTGCTAGTATAAATGCTACTGCCTTACCAAACGAGTTTTTTCGGCACATAATCCGAGACATTTTTACTCAGCATTTTATGCTACTTTTGACATGCTATTTGTATGAAGCATTTTAGTAGCATTTCACCGTCAAAAGTCAATATTATCCCCATTAATTTTTTTATTCCATTTATACCCTCACTTCATGTGTTATTATAAATTAATTAATAAATAAATAAATTTATTGATATTATAAAATATTTATCATTTAATATATGCTACTCAGCAAAAATGTTACCAGCAAAAGTTCAACCAAACACCACACAATAAACTTTTAGGCACAAAATGCTTCTGGATATCTGCAATGTAAGGACCACAACTTGCAGTAGAACCATGGAATCTCTAACATAAGTGGAGATACGAATACAATTAAGTTTTGGCAGTGGCATTTACAGAATTAGCAATCACAATATAGCATTTAAGTATACCTGGTGATGACAACTGGGATGCCAGCATCAGCTGCACTAACAGCAGCTTTTACTTTTGCAGTCATACCTCCTCTTCCCACCCTAGACTTTTCACCAAATGTAATTTCACTCTGATGTACTTTGTTGATGTAGGTATGGATTAGCTTTGATTGTGGTTCACTTGGGGGCCCACTGTAAAGACCCTCTACATCACTCAAGAGAACAAGAAGGTCAGCTTTGAGCTCCAAAGCCAATAGAGCAGCTAAACTGTCATTGTCCCAAAATATACCAGAAGAATCCTGAAACAAGTTCAATATATCAAACCACATGTGAATGGATGCACGCAAGAAAAGTTGCAATATATAAAGAAAAAGGAATCTAACTCTAAGTAATAAGATCTAAGAATACAGCATGAATTTGTAGAACAAACTGAAGGCGAATCATCTATCTGCTGCATGCTATTGAAACTGTTATCCACAACAAATAGAAGCAAGATTTAACCACAACCAGCAACTAGCCATGACCCGCTATCATATCCTAGCTACCAATAGCCAACCGCAACCAGCTAGTTGCCCCCAAAATTAATCTTCACCAATTAAAATATTTAGGCAATGTTTTTATACAAATTTCATCATATTATCCCGGACCAACTTACCTTAGTGGAATTGAGCCCTGTTTCTCAACCTTCTACCAGTGACAATAAATTGTGTATTTTATTTTATCATCAAGAAACATGGGCAATTAAATCATGAAAAGATACAAAGCAGTAAATGAACCACAGACCTCATACGGAGCCTTCCTTGTACTTATTGCATCATTCTCATTCAGTATCGGAACAACCTTCAGCGATAACAACGAGATCACCGTTTCATTGAGTTGCTTTCTAAAATCTTTATCCCTAAAATCACTATCTGTCACTAGAAGCTGTGCTGATGTTATATCAAGCTGCATGGAGGAAAAAAAAACCATCATTAAATGACAAGAACAGAAAGAGTAACAGTATATTACAAATATAAGTTGAGAACTCTGGATGGAAGATAATTTAACCACCTGACTAAACAATGTATCGTATAAAGCCATGAGACTGTTTTGTCCAACAGCTGCACATGCCTTCCCATCCAGGTCAACTTGAGGCTTCTGGAGATCAGCAAGACTGGAAGCACATACATTGATTAGAATTTCAATTAAATTGAAAAAGCGTGTAAGATTATCCCCTCTCCGTAACCACCAAAAAATTGATGGCAGCAATGCATATTTATTACTATCCTCATTTGGAATAATCAACGAATGGCAAGCAACGAAATTTATACTTGGTTCTTTCTTATACGACCAACATCATAACTAAAACAGAAACATTCTCTGAACCAAAATATCTCCCAAACTAATAAAGTAAAACACATAGAAAAAGACAACAAAACCTGCCTGCTATTAATTAATCTTCGATATCTGAGCCTTTGACGACCAAGACCAACAGCGCCAGAAGTCACAACAATAACTTCAAATCCTTGTGAATTCAATTCCTTAACCTGAATGTCATATTAGCTACGTCAGCAATGAGGATTTAACATTAATATTAACTGTTAATCTCCAGTAATAATTATCTGAGTCGAGAAGAAAAGTGGAAATACTCCTCGGTCTCATTTATCATCCTTACCCCATAAAATTCTGAGTTTCAGAACAAAGTGCCCGACAACAGAAGTTCAATAATTCAAAAAAATTCCAGATTACATTATATTACACAGATGTCAGAGGTTCACAAAATGGGGGAAAAGAAGTTCAAAAAAATTTACCTGCTCACATAGAGATCCTAGCCTCCCAAGAGCTAATCTTCCATCCCTTCGAGTAACAACAGCAGTCCCAACCTTGAAGGAACGAAAATCAATAAACACACATGTACTTTCTACAAGGCATTTACATAGAAAATTCGAATTGAAACAGAAGTCCAAAAATTTATACAAAAAAAAGGCCAACAATCTATGCGACCAGAACGGAACACAATTAAATGTGAATGCTACGAAGCGACTTCAACAAGAAAATTCACTCGAGCAGAAACCATTAACATTTAAAAGCAATGAATCGCATAAAAATATCGGAAGTACTGGTAAACAAAATGAGCCACACCTTGATAATGAGGCGCTTAACGCTCTTGACAAAAGCTCGAGAAGGATCCATGCCGTTGATGTTTGACCTCGTGATGCCGAGTTCGAGTGAGTCGAGAAATTCCTAAACGGGCTGAGTTCGGGTGGAGGAGACTCAGTGGGATGGACAAGGGTTTCAGACGAGACGAGCTAGGCGCACTACAGAAACGTGGCGGTGGCGCTAGGGACAATTTTGAAAGTAGCAATTGGTTTGAATGGTAGTATATATGCTGTAACCTAAAGGGTTGGTTTAATTTGTATTGGAAGTATACATGCGGTATAAAATAGAGTTAATTAACAATATGTCTCTCAAAACAAATTCGTATTTTAATAGGTCTACTCTAAATGTCTAAATTTTTTTACACTCATAAATTCCATAAGTTAATAATATTTATTACATTAAAAATAAAATATTTAAAACTTCTTTTTTATTAACCACATTATCCTCAATTATTGTTTTTAATTCTAAATTTTAACAATAAAATATTTCTCTGATGTTAATGTATTGAACTGAAACTCTGATTAAGATGGTTTTTTTAAAGATGGAAAGAAGACTCAAATACCCACATAATTGTATCTAACTAGTTGCATGCATGATAAACAATAGAGCTTGAATTATAGAAAATTGAGATAATTGTGAAATGAACAATTAACTACAATACATTTTAAAATATTTTAAAAGGTTTTTAAAAGTGACAAAGTTTGAAGTGCAACTCACTTCACAAAGATCTTAATTATAATGCGAGTACATTCAGCAGTAAGATAATAACACTGCTATATATAACATGACATTATTGAATTGTAACATATGGTTGATCACATGAGACGGAAAAAGACATGATGATTGAAAACGTTTCTTAATACAACTTCAATTTAATTTAATTTAATTTTTTTACATGTGGCAAGAGTTTGAGCCATACAGAAGCAAATGTGACAGCTTCTAAAGCACTTCAGTATTTTGTAATACACTTATCTTAATTATATGATTATGATTGTTCAATTGCTTAGCCATAACTTTTCATTATTTTACCTTTTTTAATCACTTTTTGTTGTTCCTATTAGTATTTATGCACATTTAATTGGTGTTTGGCCGTTACTTTTCATTATTTTACATATTTTATCACTTTTTGTTGCTCTTAATAGTATTTATGCACATTTAATTAGTTATCATTGAAATAGCATTGATTTTCCAACAATTAACATCTTTAATATTATGTTTATTTAATTTTTTAACATCTTTAGTATTGATGGTTTTCCTATATTTAAGGGGAAGCTTTTTACCCTTCTTTTAGCTATTCTCCACAATTCAAGGAGAGACATCCTTAAGGCTTCCATTTTATATATATAAATTGATGATATATTTTTCTAGATTTGAATATTGTAAAGGTTAAATCGAGACTCAAAGTTTATACATCGAAACTGTGTTTCTGTCATTAGTATGGTCGAACAGTCGTAACTCACATGTTTGAACTTCGATTGAGAATATATTTTTTATGGCATTCGAAAGAAGACTAAAAAATCCACAGATTTGTGTCTAATATTCATTTGGAGATTCGAACATTTTAGAGATCAAATCTATGCTCAAAGTTTATAAAACGGAAATTGTATTTTTGACATCAATGTGTTTGGATAGTCATAACTCACTTGTTTTAGCTTCAATTGAGACGATTTTTATGATGTTCGAAAGAAGACTTGAAAACCCATGAATTTGTATCTAATATTAATTTGGAGATTCAAAATATATGAATCAGAGTTATATTTTTTATATCAGTGTGTTCAGACAATCATAAGGGGTCAAATATAGGTTCAAAATGAGGGGATGGGCAAAGAGGGGAGAGAGAGAGAAAGAAGAGGAGGGGAGAGGCGGAGACGATAGAGAGAGAGAAGGTGGGGAGACAAGAAGATGATAGAAAGAGAATGAGGGGGAGGAGTGGAGAGAAGGGGTAAATATGATACTGAGAATAATTTTTAGGTTTTATGAGAGATGAGAATTTTTTTAATTAATGTCATGTAGGCATGCTTACTCATCAGTGCCACATAGATTATGAAATGTTATGCACATATAGGCCTAGTTTGGTAAAGCTTTTTGAAAGTAATAGATATACTAGCAGAAATGCTGAAGAATTTTAATAACAGATATGCTGCATGAATGCTGGATATGTGTTTGGTTATACTTTTGTTGGTGACAATTATTCTATGTAGTATATTGTGACAAATTACTCGCATGGCTATTAAGCATTCTAGTTATATGCAAGACATATAAATGGATCTAAACATCAAAGTTAAATATATAAATTAAAGAAAATTAAAAAAATATAATTCATAGAATTAATTGAAAAAACATAATTATAAATAATAATTTCGGTTAATACTATTAATTAATTAATTATATAAAGTGTAAAAATTGTGATATTTAATAAAACCCTTACTTAATAAGTGAAAATACGTCAATTGAACATCTTTTTGTCTTACAAATACATATAAATATATCCAATTAAATTCATACATGTTTTCATTACGTAATAAGTAAAATACATCACATGCTCATTAGTTGTTGCACCACTGATCGTATGATATTTTATATCTTTTTATATCTCACTTTACACTTATTTTTGTCTCTATTTATTTGAATGGACATGGATATTACATAAATACTCTTAATTTTGGATTGTAAATTAATTTGTACAAAAGTGAAAAAGGCTTCTTTAAGCCCATCATATAAACCCATGTTCAATGCTTGCCTTGAGATGAATCCATTACAAATAAGGAATCAAGAATACTTGCAGATCAAGAAAGAGGGAAAAAAGAAAATAAATAGAAGAACATAATAAAAAGTCAAGGCTTGCTAGTGCTAATCGTGAGAAATTGTCAAGGAAAGGACAAAGACAAGATTTTGGAAAGTGAAAGAAATGGGCCGGCTGTTGACAATAAGAAATGTGAGAGAATGAAGAAGCTTTGGTGTGAAGTTGAAGGAAATACTTTGGCAAGAAAGAAGGAAACAAAGAGACCAAGTCATACAATGAATTGGACTTGAATTTTGGCATTGGCATTGGCATTGAGCTATTATAAAAGGACAATGCTAGAGACCCCCAAAATTTAACCCCCAAAAGTCCCCCAAATCTATGTGGCATTAAAATAACCGTTGATTAAAAACACACATGTAGGGTCTATTCACATCCAACACTCCACATTAAATGGGGGGACTTTTGGGGATCACTTTTTTGGGGTCTCAAGCATTATTCATTATAAAAGGGGAGGCATGGCAGTAGAAGGGACACGAATTGGAGAGCCACATTATCTAGCTTTTGTTCTTGTCTCTAGCTTTTCTCTTTGTTCTTGTTCTTGTTCTTGGTTCATGGCGTTACCATATGTAGTTTTCTTGTGTTCTTATAACATGAGTAGCTAAACCTCTTTGCTAGAGCTTGATGTAGCCTAGTATGATTATTGCAAGTACTTCAATTAATTGAATGCATAATTTTGGTTCATGATTCTTGTCTTTAATTTCTATGCTTATAATCTATTGTTTGTTTGATTGAC
The DNA here is from genome assembly GCF_013401445.1 of Tripterygium wilfordii. Lineage (NCBI taxonomy): Eukaryota > Viridiplantae > Streptophyta > Magnoliopsida > Celastrales > Celastraceae > Tripterygium > Tripterygium wilfordii. The sequence continues at coordinate 5,965,404 of NC_052248.1, read as the reverse complement.
TGGCCACCAATTGAATGTTCAATTAGATTCGTCTAGGTAGGACTAAGGAAATAACCGAATTCACATGTCTTAGTGGAACTGAAATTAAGGAAATCAATTGTCGACTGCCATGAACAAGGTTTAGGGGATTGATTGGTTGTTATAGTTCTTTAGATCGTAATGAGTTGTTAGCATTGGGTTAAAAACTGCGAATCAAACAGGATTAATCCATAGTTAATGATATTTGTTGGCACCGCAAACGAAAGAACCAACATATTTTAGAAAGAATCAACCCTTGAATTGGAACCATAATTATGTGTTTGTTAATTGGATGCTTGTGATAGGATTACTAGGTGAAATCATTGCCCTAGTGTTCTTCTCATATTGATATCACAAAAATCTGAATTTTAACTCCTTTGTTAGTTTAGTTTAATTACATCATACATATTCTCATTCATCACCTTTTCTCAATCATTCATCAAGTTAGGTATATTAATTAGATTAATTAGTCTCCGTGGGATCGACCTCGTACTTGCGTATATTGTACAATTCGTAGACTCTTGTGCACTTGCGAGAATTATTACATCAACCACAAAATCACGAAACTGCGCCATGTTAGCGTCGTCAATAACCAAATTTTCCTCACCTTCTTCCACCACATTGCCTGCCATCCCATCGATCATGTTGTCCTCCGCTATAGCAGACGTAGACCCAACTTCATTAAAATCAATGTCAACTGCAGCATTTAGTTTGATGAAATTGTGAAGAGCCATGCAAGCAACCACAATCCTCGACTGTATCTTTGTCTTGTATGAAGTCATCGACCCCAATATTCGTCACTTCTTCTTTGTGACTCCAAATGTCCTTTCGATAACATTTCTTAGCTTCGCATGAGCCTTGTTGAAGTATGCAATCCAACATATATAAACCATTACTCAAATAGTTCCACTAGATTAACTTTTAAGGAAAAAAAATGCAACAGAATATTAGCTTCGCAATCCAAAGAACCAATGCAATCCAAAAAACCTATCCAAAGCACCTAAGCAACCCTACATATCAAAAGCACCCATAACAGATAAAACCTAAAATATATACCAAATACACAATGCATTTTCTAACTAGTATGTTCACCAGAATAAAATATATGTTTACACTGAATAAGCAATGAAACAGAGGAACATGAACACCAGCATCAAATATCATAGCAATATAAAGGCTCAAATAGCATAAACGTGAAACTGCTAAATTGATACCAGAATATGATCCCAAATTCTGATACCAAGTCATATATTCATTCAACATTGCGAAAACTTTCTTAGAATAAGCAAACAAAATTTGATACGAGAATCACCAAGGTTAGAATCTGCTAAATTCATCCCAGAATGACACAAACATTCCATACATCTGATGCCAGAATCACCAAGGTTAGAATATGTTAAATTGATCCAATCTACAGAGGGTAGTATGTCTTTCAGTAAACCATAAACAAGTGCACAAATTACAACATATAAATCGTAAACATAGCCCATAAACCCAGATATATCGATGAAGAAACCTAGATAAGTGTAATCGAACACATTTGAACCTGAACCCTAAAATATCAATCGGTCTATCCACGGTGAGGGAGAGTATGAGAGATGGAAGGACGTTATCTTTGTCGAAATAAAGTGATTTCTGGCCAGTTGCGATTGTCGTCGATGGGCGATGGACTTTGTCAGTAAAATGCGGCAATGCAACTCACAATTGAACTGTACGACATAGATCATAGGTGACCTAGCGTGTTTTGATGTTTAATGAGTGGGGGGTGTAAATGGAATTATGTAAAATTAATGGGGACAAAATAAACAAGTGATATGCAAATGCTGGTGAAATGGTCATTTATTGTAGCATTGTAAAAGTAGTATAAAATGCCTCAAAAAATCCCTCAAATTATGTGCACCAAAATTGTTGTTTGGGTGGCCACAAGCATTTATACTAACAAGTAGTATGGAACGTTATGCACATATAGCTTATGGACATTCACCATTTTCAAGGACATGGGAACTGTTGACATCAACAAGTTCGGGTCTCTAGCGTACATACAATAAATAAAGAAAAAGGAAAACGATAAGTATCCCAACTATTGTTATCCCAATTTCTTCCCAAGTTTAGGTGACATGCTTACTCAACTATTGACATGACAAAATTCAACATGTCACACCAAAAGGTTGGTGACATCACAAATTTTTTACCTTTTATTTTCTTAACGAAATTTGAAAATGTTCTCTCTCAAAATACATATTAGATTTCGATAAAAATTACATATTCGAAATCAATATATAAAACTCTTTCCAACAAGACTCAATGTTAATACATTTTACTTGGTCATTCTTAACTGCATTTTCCCTAAAATAATATAATAACAATCTATAATACTCAAAAAATAATGAAATTATATCGTTTTTCAAAAAAATAAATGAAATTTATTAAAACATTGAAAAGGTAACCCACTTGTCCACATATTTCTACATTTGTGATCTGACCCCTGCCAGCTTTCATAGACGAACGAGCTAGGCCGGCCCACCAAGAAATCCGCTTTATCATTAAGTTATGTTGAAAAGTCATCGTTCATCAACATATGTTGATATGATCTATCATATAGGAGAAGGGTTCATCTACACAAGCTGAAAGAAGACAATTGAAACTTCTTAATCCAAAATATCAACCCATTATAATAATAAAAAAAAAACAGTTTTAAAGGTGCTCAACTCATTCATAACCTTTCTAATTAACATTTGTTGTCTAATCCATTACTGAAATCCGAAGAAACTACTATCTAATGGGAACAAGCATGGTCCAAGTAACAAGAAATGGAAAGAAAGTAAGAAACGATTTTGAGTTTGAAGCATGAGAAGTATTTGCCTTTGATTTAAAAGCGTAAATTCGTTTTAGATTATTGATGCTTTTGAAACTATTCATGTACCTATTGATGCTATGTTGAGAATTCGATGAAATGATATGTGGAATTTATATAATTAGCATGTGCACATAGCTACCCCCAATCCTGACCCGATTTAGGGGATGATTGAGCCAAATGATTGATCCATTAGAGACTAGTTGTGGCGAGACCTAGTATGGGTTTAGTCTATGACTAACCCATACTCTGAAATGTGAATTGAGGTTAGTTACAACTAAACCTAGTAAAGGATTAGTCTATGACTAACATTTACTCTGCAAACTTGAATTCTCTTCGATCATGAACAATAAGTTTTGAGATGTTTGGAAATTAATTTTCTTGAATTAATAGTATAGGAAATGTCATTTTTAATTTTTTAAACTGATAATATAGTCGAGCTGACCTCTCCTACACATTTCAATCGTGTAGAAAAATAATTGGGACATTTGGAGAGAAATGAAAGAGGATGTGTCATTAGAGATCATGGCGTTAGAATGTTATTTTTGTTATGATTGTTTAATTTTGAAATATTGTAAGAATAAAAGGTATATTTAATATTTAAGGGTGTATTTATTTAATTTTGTTCAATAAGGCTTACGATGATTGGGCCAAAGGTCACGAGGTTGCCTTATAGTCAATATATCATGCCATGTGACACCTTAAAAGAGGATGAACAAATGCAATGGTGTGCATTTGCTTGGGCATGGAAGGCAAAAAGTGGCTTTTTCTTGGCCCATTAAAAACTTTTGTGCTCTAATAAGGCCTATTTGTTAGCCTCTTTCTAATGGCCCCAACATGAGGGGATGAAATATTGCATGCATCCATGTTGGCCCAAAATGGGACTCACATCTCACACACACTCACATATTTACCTTTAAATCAATATTGGGTCCTACCTCTATTACACAAAATTCAAGCCAGCAAATTCATACCATTGTATCATTATATTTTATTGCCCCAGCCACGTCAGCAAAACACAAATCCTCATACATTACTCATGCACTAACAAAAAACCACCATTGTGGTTCCTCTTAGAGCAAATGCAATTGATAGTATTTGCTTGCCTATGGATCCTAATTTTTACAAAATTGATGGCACATGGACTCAAGTGGAAAAGGTGTTTGGCTAACCCCCATGTTGGCTCATTTTGTCCAAAATGGGACCCACTTCAATATATATACACACACATTTTTTACACAAAAATCAATATCGGGGTCCACCTCTACTACACAAAAATCAAGCTAGCAAATTTACATCATTGTACCAATACATTTTGTTGGCCCAGTCATATCAACAAAACACATCCACCAATACAGTCACATCAACAAAACGTCAAATCCCCATACATTACTCATGCCTCATCAAAAAACCACCATTGTGGTTGCTCTTACACCTTAAATTGCTAGAAGTCATGTGCTAGGCAGAGCATATAAAAATGTGATCACACCATAGGGCTACAACTGATATTGACATCATGGCATAGTCCAAAACACCATGGAATTGTTCTCAAACACAAACTCGCCAGAAATTTTTTTTATTTGCCTACCATACAGTTGTTTTTATAAAAATACAATGAGAACTTAGAAGAAAGCTGCTAAGTCCATTGTGCATTTACAGGTAGACATTGAGTTCTTGTAAAAGATCCCATGAAAGAATAAAACTTCACATAACCAAGTCATTTGATTGAGATTATTTTCATCTACCAATTAATTAGCAAGCTAACTCAGTACCAACTATATACTAATTGGACTAGCAAAGGAGAATCATTTAACATTTCAAAAAACACCTATATCATTATTTACTTCTCTTTTCCATCTTATATGATTATATAAGAGACATTAGAAATTAAGTACATAAGAGAAGTTGAAGCAATGAGAAAAGAGCTTGAAGCTACAAGAGATGAGGTTGAAGACTATAAGAGGATGTCAGATGAGAGAGGAAGAAAAATGGAGGAAAACATGACTATGGTTATGCAAACTTTGCAGAGAATAACGACACCAATATTAATGATGCTTGTTCGATGTTTCATAAAGCGTCGGTCAATAACATCAATGATGCTTTTTGTTTATTCACGACGCTTTAAAAGCGTCGTGAAAGATTTACTATTGTAGTGCTTGCATTCTATGGCCATAATGAATTATGGTAAGTCAAGCTATATATGGCTTTGAAACTAGATATGAGCAAAGCCTATGATAGGAAGGCATGAAATTTTTTGTATGCAGTAATGAAACAAATAGGCTTCTGTTACACATGGATTTCTTGGATGATACAATGTATTTCCACTGTGACTTGTTTGGTGCTCGTGAATGGTAAAAAGGGACATGTAATTAAGCCTACTCGGGGCATTCAGTAGGGTGGTCCACTATCACCTCTTTTATACGTTATTTATTTTAAAGCCTTGGTAATAATTTATTCAATGAAGAGGCGAACCATGTGATTTGTAAATTTTCATTTGGGCGAGGTAGGGTAAGGATTTCTCACTTATTTTTTGCTGATGGTAGCCTAATATAAGGTTTTTTTTTTCTTTATCTATTATCTCATTCTCATGGTGGTAGTGTAGTGTTGAGGCATTTCTTCTATCTAAATTTCTTAGTTCTTTCTTGCTTTTCTCATTGATTTTGTGTAAACATTGATTTAGATTACAACAAATTGATGTTTATCACTACAATCATGGGTGGCTAGTTCTTTATCTAGTCTTTAATTCTAATTGGTAGATGAGAAGTTCAATTGTTCAAGGTATGTCTTGTAGTTCTTAATTTAAGTATGCTTTTATGTGATTTGATTTGAGTAATATATCATGAGTATGTCAAAGTGATGATTTAAGGGTTTGGAGTGTTAAATTAGTTCAATGACTAAGCTAAGCCTTGTTATGAATATTAATTCATAATATTTAGTGTGTTGTGTTCTAAACTTTCATCGATAACTCGACAATTTGATGACTTGATATGTTTCATCAATTATACAAGTTGATTATTAGATTTTATTTGGAATGAGTATGGTAGAGTTATGGTGATTTAATCTTTGAGTATGGAACTAGGGTGCTAGCAAAGCCGAGCCTTGTTAGGAACATTAATGCATAAGATTATGTGACTACCCCTAGACTTTCATCGTAGATCAATGAGCCCAATGACCTCCATATTTTTATTGAAGTCTTCATGCCCAATTTTCATTGTACTTGTATGATTGTTTTATATCACACAATTCATTGTGCATGATTGTGTGTTTGCATGCTTATTACCTTGAGCATGAGAATGGAACATCTATCGAAAAGGATTAGAGTCTAGAGTTTTTAATTAGTCTTCTTCTCAAATTAATCTTAGTATTGTTACAAAAATCGCATGCTTACCAAGTCATTCAGTTCTGTTTTCTTCTCTTGCATGTTATCATTATTCTTTGCATTTACCTCTTTAGTTAGTTGTCTGTATTTGTTTCCCTATGGATTTTCATACTGGTTTCACCAGAATATTATTTGCTAACTACCTTACACTTGAGGTAAGTCTACACACTATTTGGTACCAATCATGTTGCATTGTTACATACATGGATTCTTCGTAGTCCCCAACCAGTGAGTAAATTTTAAGGGGTCACCAAGTAAATGATTAATAGGCCCAAAGCTAGGCCCAGATTGACCCGAGCCCAAAGCCTAACCTATAGGCTCAAATTATCTGGGCCAAGACTGCCATTTTGTCCCAACTTGACCCAAATGGTCAATCCTGATATAAAATGGATTTGTAGAAATATTGATTGCTTGTTTCAATTGCAAGTATAGAAGATGAAGAATAAGATGGAGAGATGAAGAACAATGACATACTATTACAATCGCTTATTCAAATTGTACAGGAAGGGGAGACGCTCCTTTAATAGGAAAAAGATATAACAGTTACAGTTAGTTATAATACAACGCTCATATGGACTTTGTGACCATGTAAAATAAATAAAATATATAAATATGGAAAATATGCATTCCATTTAAGTTCATGGGTTGCTCTAGCCCATAGTTGATAAATGAAGCTTTCACCATTCCATAGAATATATGAAGTCCATAAGACCATGGCCCGTTGATTAACTCCACAATACCCAAATCGTAGTCTTCAATTGCTTCTAGGGCATAACCGTTATTCCCAACTAATCTTCACAAGTGGTGGAGAATATTTGAGTATGATGATGATGCCATGATCGACGATGATGACAGAGACAAAGATGAGAAGGTTTATCAAATCTTGGTTTCGACCATAAATTTTCAGGCAAGGTCGGCTCTCTCGTGAATAGTTTAGGTCGTATTTGGTATCACTTTCAAAAATTATGAAAACAAAAACAAAAGAATAAAAAACATAAAATGAGAACAAAAATTTGACAACTTGTTTGGTTGCGTACCTAAAATAGAAAAAAAAATAAATTTGATTCAAGATGAGATCGTCATGCGGGATGTCGTGAAGTTGTGCCCCTAATTCACAGAATTAGTTAGTTCCTTGATTCAAATATGAGTAGGGGCCACCTGTAGGCCGAGGCCCATACCAAGCCCAAAAGACATCGATCATGGGCCACTTTAAAAAAATACTTATAGATGGGCCAAACCAGACCAAAGCCCGGCTTAGGGTCAACCAAAACCCGAAGCCCGAACAATGACCCAGGCCCAAAGCCTGGCCAAGACCCAACCCAGGCCTGAGGACCAACAATGACCCAAACCCAAAGCTCGGCCCAGGACTGACCCGGGCACGAAGCCCGTCTCATAAGCCCGATTTATCTTGGCCTTGGCTAGGCTTGGGCTATCATTTTTGTTCTAAGGGAGTCGTCATGTGAGAGAGAAAGAGGGTCGTCGTATGTATTGTGTTTTAAAACTTTTGAAAACATCTTTTTTCTGTTTCAAAAAATTTGAAAACCTACAATAGGTTTTCATAATACAAACAAATACTTTTTTATTTTTAGAAAATCAAAACAAAAAACTAAAAACAAGAGTGATACCAAACAACATTTTTTTCTTCAATCTAAAAATGCTGAGGAAAAATATTTCTAAATTATGCTTCTATGTAGCTGAGTTATTTAACTCCCACCGGATTCAGAATTTTCATTAGCAAGTTTATTTGCACCATCATTGACCAGGGGTGGGGCCATGATTTTAGATAAAGGGGGCAAAAAATTATGTGGGGGATCCGGGGGCAACGCCTAACAGAAATATTTTTAGGGCTATTTATAGGAATTTTTGCTGTTGCTAAATTTTGTTTTAACATGATTCATATGAATTCTTTCGTAATTTTAGTTCGTTGACTTTCTTGATGTGATCATTCCCAAGATAATTCAAAAAACATGATCTAATTTCGTCTAATTATAGGTCAAAGTAATTGCACAATTTGGTCCATTAAATGTGCAGGTTGGGTCGTAAAGTCTATGGATCATAATTTGTAATATATTTATATACATGAGTAAGGCCCAAACCCACTAAATTAACTAATGAAAATGTGAATAAAATGTTCCCCATGAGAAATAGAGAGGTGTTTGGATTTGGAAAACATCTTTTAAATGGGATATAATTTATATGGATAGTATATAAGTTATATGGATACTATAAGTGTATTTTTCAAAAATGAAGAAGGAATTAAAAGACAATTTATAATTCTAAATATACTACAACAAATGGTGTGGAAAAAAATTGAATCAGAAACTGCTTAAATCGGCTAACTATTTACTTTCGAAATCATAGAAAAATATGAAGATTGAAATTTTTTTTGTGTTCTTTCTTTCCCTAAATACATTACATATACTTTTTATTTGGCAAGAAATTACTGTACGTGAAAATATTCTTTGATGAATCATTAAAAAAGCATTCTTTGAATAGTGTTAATGGCATTACTTGTTTGGCACTCTCCTATCAAACAAAATATTGTTATATTAGTAGACACTCTTGTCATGCAAAAGAGTGGCATTGCATGTGATATATATCTAAAAATATCAAAATTGCATTTGTTGATCCCTTCAATAAAAAATAAATTAATATCATGTGGAAGATAGAGAGAGTTTAGGATAAATAATTGTTTAGTTTAAGATAAGAATGATGTGAATGAGACATGATTGAAAGAGGCTTTTTTATTTTTATTTTCCTTGGCGGCACATGTTTTTCTTAATTTAGTGTTTGGGACACTAAGTAGACAAATACCAAACTTTGAACAAGGTCAAAATCTCAATTATCTGCTTGTGAATTTTATTCCCAAGAACCACAAAAATTGATATTGGAAATCTTTGAACAATTAATTAATCAATAATCCCAATTCCATATAATATGTCATAAAATGCTTTGAAGTATCAAAAATCTCTATTGGAATATGCATATGCTCTCCAACTCCTTTATCTTGTCTTCAAATTCATCATCCCGCTACGAAATAGCATTGTCATACTAAGTTCTCTGATTATACGATGTCGGCGCTCTACCATTCCTCACTGCTCAGGTATATAAGGACATGACAAAATCAGCTTTTGTTTTGAGAGGAATGAGTCAGGTATATCGGGAATAATCATCAACTAAGCATGTATAATGTTTAAAATTTCTTAGAGAGAGTACAAGAGTTGATCCCCATAAATCACATAAAGTTTTATCAAAGATAGCAGTACTTGAACGTCCATAACGACTGAATGATAATTTGCTATGCTTTCCTAACTGGCAGTTATCACAAAAGGATTATGATTTATTTGAAACCTAAAACATCAATGAACCCTTTATTCTTAAGCAAGGCTAAGGTATCCTTTTGGGAATGACCCAATCTTTGGTGCCATTATTTGGTCGTTCTTGATATGAATCAAGTCGAAAAATAGACCTCCGGTGGGTTGGGTAATACATAAAAATCATCCTTGCGCGTTCCTATGATCACTTGCTAACTTGTTTCTCATTCCTTAACACAAAAAACCACATTAGAGAACTCAAAATTCAAGGGCTAACTTGTTTCTCATTCCTTAACACAAAAAACCACATTAGAGAACTCAAAATTCAAGGGATACTGATTAGGTAATTGACTTACAGAAAATATATTTTTTTCCAAGGCAGATACATGTAAAACATCAAGCAAGTTTAAAGTCAAATTTTTTTCCTTTAATGCTGGCATCACCTACTCCGTTAATGAGTAATGGTGATGACCTACCAACACCGAATCGGAACCATAGTAGTGACGCAAATTCTGAAGCAAATTAAGGTTATTTGTCATATGATTTGAAGCACCACTATCAGTGGTCTACTCCGTTTCAGAAACTGTATTGTCCAATGTGAGTGCGACAAGAGCATTTGGAAGTTCCTTAGAATAACGTTGTTTGGCTAGTTTGAGCCACGAGCAGATTTTTGCAATATGTCCTGTGCCTTTACAATGAGTGCAAGTCTCGTTTTGATACATCTCTCTTTTAGTAGGAGGCATACGCCTAGATCTGGGAGGGGCCACCACTTGCATGATCCACTAGTGGTATGTGGTGATCACGATGTCAAGAATCAAAATAAGGTCGAGTGGATTGTCCTCCTTGAGCTTGGAACCCACTTGCCTGGAGCGCCTATGTTAAAGGGTTGTGAGGTCGGGGGATCGATTCTCACAATCAACAACCTACCCGCTGTGATAACCTCAGGGGTGAGGGGTTGGGGGTAGCGGCCCATGGGCCCGGCTTGGAGATGGGCCGTTACATAAAAACTGCCTTTTTATAAAGTTCCCCTGCCAGACACGGGCCCCAGGGTACCTCCAGATCCATGGACCAGACAGCCCAACCCCTCTCCTTTTCTCCAGGAAGGTTGTTGGTGGTGAGACTCGATCCCCCGATCTCACACACCCTTTAACATAGGGCCAAAGGCACCATATGCTACCAACTAAGCCATGATGTAATATCCTGATCTAATTTTACGCTATTCATAGTATCTTATTGTGGTAGATTGAGGTGGAGTGAACCTCTGTGATGGTGAACCGGTATTTGGAGAGTATAAAAAATTAAATTGTGATAAACCTATAAAATATTTTTAATAAATGGGGAAATTTAAAAGAAAATTTTTGGAGGAAAAAATTACTTAAATCGGATTTTAATTTGATTTGTTATGAATTTTTGAAGTAAATTGTAACAATTTAGTTAGGGGTATTTTTGACAGATGGGTGTTTTTGATAAGTCAAAATTATTATAAAAGAAAACTGAAAAGAAAAAAAAAAAAAACAGAATTCTTACGCAGTTTCTTTTCTTCTTCTTTTTCTCTCTCCCGTACATTTTCGTCACTATTCATTTTCTGAGTCCGGCGACGGTGAGCGACACCACCGGTGTCAAAAGAAGCGTATTGACGAGACGAGTCTAACCCAACTAGAATCACGTTGATCGGAGTTGTGGTTAGGGAGATATCGGAGTTTGAAGTTCCGATTTCCTCGGATTTCTTTTGGTCGATCCGGCCGATTTCGGTGACGGTTTAGCTTGTTTCAGGTACCTATGAGTTCATCTCATCGAGTTCTTTAATTTGATATAAGATTTGGCAGGTTTGGGTGGTCGGATCGCCGGCGATGGGGTTAAATGGGTTTCCGGCGAGTTGACCGAGTCAGGCCGAGTTGACTCGGTTGACCGGCGAGTTGACTCGGTTGACCGGCGAGTTGACTCGGCCGGGTACTATTTGACCCGGTCGGGTACTATTTGACCCGGTTCGGTACTATTTGACCCGGTTACTATTTGACGGTTGACTTTGACTCAGTTACTATTTATACGTTGACTTTCGGTGTAGACGGTGGTCACGGTTGAGATTCGGAGCGGGTTAACTTTTGGAGTTAGGGGTTTATCTGGGACGCGTGCTTGGTTTTAGCACTCTGATTTCCAGGTAGGGGTTTCGTTTCTCTTGCATGTGACTTTAGAGTTCCGATTTTACGGACTCTGATGATATTATGGTTTTGTCGGTTTCCGGGGGTGGAAATACGACCTGTTTGCATGTTGATTTATATTCCCTGTTATATATATATCACTGTTGGTATGTTTCTGTGAGTGGTTATTGGAGGTGTTGGATGTGGATGTGGATGTGGTGTTGGATGTGGATTGTGGGCCCATATAGGCGCCCAAATGATCAGATATGGATTTCTGATGGATGATATATATACATATACAGACCGGATATATACCGGTGGACCGTCTGAGATGGGGTGCATCACAGGGGACGCCCTCTGGTGTAGGCTATGCTATCGGGATACCCGATCCTCATCCAGTTTCGGTGTGGACCTGGACTGGGAGACACCCTACGGGGATTAGGGTGGGTCCAGGGGTGTGGTGGATTGTTGGAGATTGATGTGGTGATTACAGTGTTGGATAGCCTTATAGGCGACCATTTCACTTGATTGGATTGGTGTATGGGTTTCTGGATACCAGTGTGGGTGGTTCCAGTGTTGCTTAGCCTTATCGGTTATTGTGCTATTTGGTTGACTTACTGATGGATGTATATTTCCTGTATTGCATACTATGCAGTTCATTTCTGGATTTATCATTATTACTTATGGATATTGGCGTTTCCTCTCTACGCCCTACTGAGCTTTGTGGCTCACCCCTCTTCTTTATCCCCTTTCAGGTGAGTTGGATGTAGGTGATGGCGGTCAGCAGCGGGACGCGTGAGCTGGTGTGTAACCTTGGACTGACTCTTAGTGGGTCTGGGAAGTTTTTGTATTGTATTTGTATATACTACACGGTTTGGTATCGGGTAGATATGTTTTATTATTCCGCTGTTGTATATGTACACAGGTGGATAGTAGGGTAGTTCTTACTATTATTATTATTATTATTATTGTTATTATGTCTGTTGGATTTAGAGGAGATTTGGGATCTGGTTGGGATCTGGTTCTGGGGATGGGGTGTCCCCTGCCGGTCACGTCCCTGTGGTATAGATACACCTCGGTGTATCTTAGGAGAGGGGGGCGTGACATCCACACATAACGAGTAGTTTCTTGTCCAATGACTAATCCGAGGGCCTCCTTAGTGAGAGTGGCAATAAGTCAGCCACGAAATGTGCGATCAACTTTCTTCCATATAGTGTACTCTAGATTTGGTTCTGAGGTGGTCACTGGTTCAATGTCTTTTCCATCATCACCAACTAATTTCTTCGTGATAATGATGGTTTGTGGTGGTCCATCAGTTGTGAAGTGATCAATGACATCTTGACTTTCTGCTAAAGCCATGACTTGTTCCCTCCATGCAGGGTAGTTAGATGAGTCTAGATGTTGAGTGATGAAGTTACTTACATTGAGAGTGGGTAGGGCCATGTGTTTGTTTGATTGTGGTTTGGTTGTGACTCGTGGTTTGAGTGATGAATTGATTTGGAGAAGAAAGACGATTTGAAGAAGAAAGGGAGATAGACTGTTTTGATGTAACACCTGTTTGAGCTTGTGTTCACAAGACTGCTCTAATAGTAGGGTAGGTGATGGCGGTCAGCAGCGGGACGCGTGAGCTGGTGTGTAACCTTGGACTGACTCTTAGTGGGTCTGGGAAGTTTTTGTATTGTATTTGTATATACTACACGGTTTGGTATCGGGTAGATATGTTTTATTATTCCGCTGTTGTATATGTACACAGGTGGATAGTAGGGTAGTTCTTACTATTATTATTATTATTATTATTGTTATTATGTCTGTTGGATTTAGAGGAGATTTGGGATCTGGTTGGGATCTGGTTCTGGGGATGGGGTGTCCCCTGCCGGTCACGTCCCTGTGGTATAGATACACCTCGGTGTATCTTAGGAGAGGGGGGCGTGACAGTTTGGTATCGGAGCTGTAGGTTTAGAAACTTACAGTGGTTAGGTTACCTAGGTTATTTTGTTGGCTACACATCATGCGTTTCCCGGCTGACCTGGTGAGTTTTTATTTTTGGTGTTTCCTGCTTTAGATTTATGTATACATGTGTTACATTTTCCAGATATGGTTGACACGCGTAGTACTCGGGTGCGAGGATATGGACAGGGTAGAGGAGAACATGAGGCGGATGAGCCTCAGGGGGTAGATGAGGTGGGTATGCCTGAGGTGGCTCCATTAGAGCGGGGGCGAGGACGGAGAGGTAGGGGTACGAGACGGGGTAGGGGGCGGAAGACGGGAGAGAGGTGGGGGCAGGCGGCGAGTGAATATAGATCCAGTGGATGATATTGGGGAGGATCAGGAGGGATATCTAGCACCACAGGGGGTAGAGGTTGTTGTTACTACTTTACGACAGGAGGTTCGGGATGTTACTGAATTGGTTCGAGCTCTTGGGCAGACTGTTACAGGACTTGTGACACAGATGACTGCTCCAGTGCCAGCTACATTACAGGCTCCTGTTGAGGTTCCAGAGCAGGTTTTGACTTTGGGTGAGTTACAGGAGGGTGTAGGACAGATTGTGGAGGCACAGGTAGCTCCTTTGGCGATTGATACGTCGATCAAAGAGCTAGCCGAGTTACGGAAGACGAATCCTCCAGTATATAGAGGAGTGATAGATCCAGTGGCAGCAGAGGAGTGGGTTCGCCAGTTACGCAGGAAAATGACTACCTTACGGATTCCTGAGGAGAGGAGGGCTTTATTAGCTGCTGAGTTTCTAGAGGGAGATGCTTTCACTTGGTGGGAGGTGATGACAGTTAGTCGGGGCAGAGAGGGCATGCCCTGGGCAGAGTTTGAGACTGCTTTTCTGGCACAGTATGTACCACAGACAGTGCGTGTTGCTAAAGCTAAGGAGTTTCTCGAGTTGATTCAGTCTCCGGACATGACAGTGACACAGTATCAGGCTCGTTT